>NW_022589740.1:17899762-17931396 GCF_004348235.1 Phoca vitulina | reverse complement strand
GGGGGGGGAATCGGAGGGGGGAGACAAACCATGAGAGACTATGGACTTTAAAAAACAAACTGAGGGTTCTAGAGGGGAAGGGGGTGGGGAGATGGGTTAGCCTGGTGATGGGTTAAAAAAAAAAAAAAAGTGAACAGAAAAAAACAACATATGGGCAAAATAATGACCAACTGCAGATTCTTTTCTCTCCTTAATGGAGGTTTGGGAGTGCAGAGACCTGGATCCTACAGGACATCCAAAGTAGGGACTGACATCTCCAGCAAGGTAGGCCCAGACAGAGGAGATTGGTAACATGAAATTAGTTCAGCAATGTATCAAATGGGAAGATTTTAACTCTAAGACACAGAGGAGCCTCAGAGTAAAATGTGCTGCAAAAAAAAAAAAAAAAAAAATTCCCAATGCTGCAACATCTTTGAGGCATCATCCACAAATGCAATGTCTCCTGCATCGGGCCATAACAACTGTCCCTCATCCATTGCTTTTCAGAGGTCCTCTCCACAGAGACACTATCTTGGAGTCCCAGTGCCGCTCCAGATGACACCCTTGGGAAACCTCTCAGTAAGTGCCCCCCAGAGCAGCTCAGTTCTTTCTCCTTAATGTCTCTCTCTGGCCTAGACGAAACACTCAGGTATCACTGGTACCATAAAATGTCAGTGCCACACACTCCATGAAGCCATCTTTCCTTGCCTGGCTATCAGAGTAGCTTGCCAGCCAAAGCCCCTGCAAGCTCCCTTGCTTTCTCAGGCAAGGGTCAAGTACTAGTCCCTTCTGTTCTATCAACCCCATGGGTACCAATGACAAGATCTCTGTGCTCTTTTCAAAACCCTCTCACTTGTAAAGTGAGGGGCAAGTCCCACCATGAGAGAGCCAAATGCTACACCTCTTTCAACAAATTTTTCCAAAAAATACTCTCCCTTCTCACTTGAACCTCAACCCTTTTACACTCAAAAAGGGATGTTGGGTGAGGGTTTACAAAACTGGGGTTTTTTGATACCTCCTTTGCAAATTGGGCATCAGGGATCCAACACTACCACCACCATCCCCCTTTGGAATGACATATTATCAGCCACCTACTTTTTTGTTCTTGGGTCCTTAGTCGCAACTGCAACACCAAGAATCCCGTATTACCGTCCCATTACAATTGGCTGGCTTCGCCCGGGAGTGATTTATCCCCAGGGAATGATACCTTACCAACCGAACAATAATGAAGTTATGGCTTCAAGGGAGAAAGGCCATTTGGTAGGCAACCAACTGTGTATCACACAGCAGAATTCACATTTTTACCCAGGACAGGACCTATTAACTTTCAAATAGTTGGGGACAAATGGAAGATACACAGGAGGTTTTATCTTCATGGGGCTAAAATGTTAAGATTTTGTTTTTTTAAAAAAACAGACCACTAGACTCCAAGTGTCTAAGCTTCCCTCTGTATTCTAACTGCCATATTTCCAGGGCCTGGCACAAAGTCCAAGGTCTATAAATACTTACCGATTGTCTGACTACAGACCAGTCACTTCAATATAAAAGACTTTGTTCTCAAAGGAATCATTAATGCCAGTATCCTTGCATATATGATTACATAGTAATAAACATGGGCAATACATTCTATATATTTTAACTCCTATTCTAGAAATGTTCCTGTCATGCCAGGTATTTGTCAAGAGTTAAAATTTAAGAGTTTCTTCATAAATACAATTTAAATCTATAATCCAATTAATGCATTAAAAATTGACAGAGTTTTGCTAAAAATCACCATTTGTCATGTATCCTGTGCCCTGGTATTATCCCCACAGATATAGAAGGCTAAAAAAGGCCACCTATTACTGGAGAGATGTATCTAAAAAATCTCTCAGGCTGCCTGTAATAATCTCCATTATGTATAATGACCATTTTGATAATAGTCTTTAGAAGAGGTAATGGCCCTGCTGAACGGTTATTACCTGTCTGTTCATGCTGGAAGCAAGATGCAGAAGCCAGAGGGGACAGTCAAATGGTCCTTGTGGTGTATTCTGAGGAAATAAGAAATATTTAACAGAATGCAAGAAACAGACAAGCGAGCGCCTTTTGCGGCAGAACTGGCTGCCTCTCTGCCACAAGCCTTCCTGAATTTCATAATTTAAAGCAAATGCTCCCAATAATGGATCTGCTCTCAGCCTTCAGACCAATTGCATCTGAAGCATCACTAGCTGGTCTATTAAGAGCAAGAGGAAAAGACAACTGAACGTTATCATCCTCCTTCCCGTATTACTGTTGGTGGGATCAACTCATGACAACAGCGACTCCAGTGGGGGATAGGTGATTGTTTCTCTTTGGCCCACAAAAGGAGGCCTACCTGTGGCTTAGGTCAAACTGAGGACATGTCATGGTTCCAGGGACCAAATCTGATCCAGGCTCCGCCACAGCTCTAACTAGAAAACATACCATCCCTCCATAAAGGGTCATTTCAGAGTCTCCACAGCTTCATGCCTATGGGGCAAATGTCAGGCCCCATTTCCTGAGAAGAGATTTTGTAAAGCTTAGAGAATGCTACTCTTTATGCCTACTTAAGTCATACTTATGTTTTCACTAAAATAGAAGAGGGAATAAGTAGTCTAGCTAAACATGTAACGTAAGCTTTTGATGGAAAAAATGGTCTGAAGGAGACTTTTTCCAAAAGGGTTCTGCAGAATGAAGTCACGAGTTGTCATAAGCATTCCTGCTGGGGGAGGGGGATAGCAGATTCCATGGTCAAATGAAAGCAGACAATTCTGGGTTAAGCCAATATAAAGAGATTGTTTGTGCAGTAAGGTTTCTTAGAACCCTTACCATGCTTGTGGGCATGGTGAATCTCCACAAGGGGGGGTAATGTAATACAGGCAGTGTTTCCCAAAAGTATTTACCCAAGGGCATTTTATGTCTGTAGAGAAAACTGTGAGATATGATCTGTCATTGGTCTTATACCTACAATGACCAGTACAGCAGCCACGAATCATATATGGCTATTAAAATCTTAATTAAAATCAAATAAAATTTACAACTGTTTCTCAGTTGCACAAGCCATATTGCAGGTGCTCAATTAGCCACAAGTCTCTAGTGGCTACTGTAGTGGACAAGACAGATATAGAACATCTTCCTCACTCCAAAAAGTTTTATTGGGCAGTCCTGCTCTAAATAATAGGTGGTATTTCATATTGAATTTGAAATGCATCGTTTTACCTATCAACTAATAATTGTTACAAAATAGTCATTCTCAAAATGTTTTCCCTCCATAGAAAACAACATGGGAAACAGAGCAGAATATCTGATGTCCATACCCATCTTAAATTGACACAAATTATAACACTTACGGGGGTAAAGTTGAAGTCACTTGGTAAGTGCAAGAAGGCTGGGAGGCTTTGAAATCAGAGAAATGGCAATAACAGCAGCAGAGAAAGACTCAAAGGTGAAAGGAGGAGAAAGTGATCTTGAGGGAAAAGAGCCACATAATGATCCACGACCGGATATTGTTCTCTTCTAAGGTCTATAATTTATTTAGAAGGCATTTTTTTAACTGATCTTTGCTGGGTCCAAGGAAGGAGAATTGATTTGAATTACATAATGTTTAACACAGTTCTAGGCACAAAGTAAATATTCAATATGTCTAAGTTGAAGGACAGAAAAAATTCAATACAAGTATTTTTAAGTCCCTCATGTGCTCAACACTGTGTGAAGGGATGATAGAAAGATACATAACATTCAGCCCCTGCCCCCAAAGAGCTCAGAGTCGTTCAGGTACAAGAACAAGTTTGCCAACAAGACAAGACTGTATATAAAGAGCCATAAACAGAGCCTGTGGAAACTCAAATGAGGTTGAGATCACTTTCAGACAGGAAGATGAGGAACAGTTTCCTGGAGAAAGTGCTATTTGAAGTGGATCTTTAACCATTAGAATTTTGATTGGTTGCGAGGAAGAAACAAGTGTATGCTGTGAGAAAACCCAGAAACATGGGCTTACAGAAAATCTACCAGTCTTCATGGTGAAATTCAAGCCTCAACTCCTCCATGAAGCCCGCACCAACTATCCCAGTCCTCACAGATCTAACAGAGAGGAAAACACCACTCTGGTCACCTTCCAGGTCTGGATTTGGAAGTATCTATGTTTCCCAAGATGGGTCTGAGGTTGGATATCCAAAATCTACCTTTAGCTATTGAGAACTAAGCATGAGATCTACTAAAAAGGATGTTGCTATAAATCTCTAACTATAGGAGATGGAATTCTAAACTGCAGAAATCCTCTCATTCCTCAGACTGACACTTTCTTACATGAAAATAATCTAGAATTTGCATGACTCCAAATTCTTCTATTCTCTGGAACAATGACTACATCATTGAAAAACCACAGGAAGACCCACTGAAGTTTGCATATTGATGTATATGCTATTCTCAAACCCAGATGGCTATCCTAGCAATGCCCAAGAAGAAATAAATCTTGTACAAGTAAAATAAATCATAAAATCCCTGTGCATGGATAGTTCTGAGCTAAGACCCTGCATAGGAGCATTCTATCAGGGTCTGTTTAAATCAAGTCAAGATTTCTAGAAACCAAACATCAAAGGGAAAGATTGCTTTTCAGGCTCAAATGAAAAACAAACATGAAAAAAATCAGTATCTGAGATAGAATAGGAGTTCAGGAAGAGAAGACGAAGGATTGGAGGCAACTAAGACACCAAAGTTCAAATTTAGCCTTGAACTGAGCAATGTTAAATAAAAGAAAATTAATAGAAAAGGAAGAAAGGAGGCAGGGGTACCTGGCTGGCTCAGTTGGTAGAGCATGCAATTCTTGATCTTGCGGTTGTGAGTTCAAGCCCCATGTTGGGCATAGAGCTTACTTAAAAATTAGGAAAAAAAAAGATTTTTAAAAAAGGTAGAAAGGAAAATCAATATTTAATGAACAACTTCTAAGTGCTAAGCAAATCTTAGTCTGGCTTTTCTACACAAAAGAATCTGAAGAATTGATTGTTGGTACTTTTGAGAGGCGCAGTTCTAGGGTAGGGAAAGTGAGGGAAAAGTTAAAAAAGAGAAGGATGGAAAGAGATGCAAGTTGATGCATTATTATGCTGGTCATGGCATCATGAGCCAGGAATCAACCATATCTCTCTCCAGGTGAGTTTAGTTCATCCCTATGGGATTTCTCCAGATAGGATATATGGAAAAACTCATATACGGTGGTGGGGGTTGGGGAGGATTTAACTTGTATGTTCTCCCTATCTCCTGATGCCCATTGATCAAAATATGTGCCTTAAAGAGTTAACTGTCCCACACTTGTGGGTGTCATCATCCCACATCCCACATGCTCTTTTATGGGGTATCACTCGAGTCCCAAGTAGCAAAAGAAGTCAGAAACATGGGGCATGTATTTGCTCACATTCTGTCTGGCTGCTCAATGATAATTGGTCAGCTCCAGTCAGCTGAGCAGCACGGACCCAAGTAGAGTCCTTGGCCACACAACTGAAGGTCTGGGAGGCAACAGCATCTTAGGGAATTAGGAGAGTCCCATAAGGTCTAGCTGGTATTGGTTTCCATGTTAGGAGATATAATTGTATAATGGCAGGTACTATCGTTGCTGCTTTACTCATGGTACATTTGGCTTAACTCAAAGAAAAAATCTTGATCTAAAGATTTATGTTGCTCTAAAGCAACATAAATCATCCTTAATTCAAGCCTGAAAACTTGAATTCTGAAATTCTAACTCTCTTTCCTATTTCATTTCGGTATCATCTTAGATACAGAACTTGATGTTCTGCTTACATAAGATCATGATTCCCAAATTACGCATCATGTTATTTCACCTATTTATATAATACATATTCTAAAAATACTAATCTTCAGAGAGGATGAAGTTACTGCACAAACTGTCACAGCTAATATATGGGAGAACCATACTTGAACGTTTTGCCAATCAGAGTCCAAGTTTTCTCTCTTCTTTACTGTTATCACACCCACCAATGCTTCTCCTCTACTTAGTCCTGGCTCACTGATGAACCCCTGTAGCCACAGTCTGTTTCTTCCCTCTTCGGGTTATCACCTATTTGGGATATCCTCACAAAATATACTGTTTTATAAAGGATGCAACTGAGGCACAGTAAAGTTAAGGACTTCCAAGAACACACGCATCCAGTCAGGGAGAGCATTGGACCTACGGTTAACTTATCCACTGATCCTCTAGTCCTGAGACTAGAATTCCAAAGATAATTCAAGTTACACAACATGTATTCAATTCCAGGGTCAGGAAGAGGAAATACGAAGATCATCTTAATTCAACTTTAAAAATGCTGAAATTTGCTAAGCAAGTAGGTCTTAAAAGTTCTCATCATGAGGAAATGACAGATGTTAACTGGACTTATTGTAGTGATTATTTCATAATATATGCAAATATTGAATCATGTTGTACACCTGAAGCTAACATATCAATTATGTCTCAATTTAAAAAAAAAAAAAAACCCTGAAAAAATGCAAATTTATAACACAAAGTTACGTCTTTAAACTTCTGAAGCTCACAGAGACATAATTCTGGAAGTGGAAATATTGCTGAAATGCTTGAAATTAAAATAAAAATGAATGTCAATTTACCCATCAAATGCTCATGGATTATTTCATTTGTTTGGTTTTATTTTTTTAATGTGGCTTATATTTAAGGGAACAAGAAAGTCCTCTTGCTACTCAAAAAAAAAAAAAAAAATTCCTTATTAGCTCATTAACTGCTTGAAAATTGCACCTCTGGCATTCATTTCCTTTGGTTTAAGATTTCAGTTTCTGGATAGACATTGGGGAGGGTATGTGCTATGGTGAGCGGTGTGAATTGTATAAAACTGATGAATCACAGACCTGTACCCCTGAAACAAGTAATACATTATATGTTAATGAAAAAAATAAAAAATAAAGATTTCAATTTCTGATAAAATGCAAATATCATAAGAAGGCTAAGCGTTTTAGCTGTTGTCTGATTTTTATACTTTAAGCTGCTACGAAGGTACAATCCCTTTGTCGAGAACAGGTATGGGATGCAAACTTGAGGCAGAAGGAAAAAAGGTTTCTTAATAGATGGCTGGGTCTTCAATAACAAATATCAGCTGCTTCATACCTAGAGCCAGTGTGACACATGTCACCATCAGAAAGAAACACGTCTTGACAAGACCTTATAATAATGAGGGGCTATTTACAAGATATGCTCCTTCCAAGCACTAAAACCATAACTGCAATTGGCAGGTGAGATACACCTGTCCACCTGTCCTCCTCTAAGTAATCTCAATTGTAACGTCATTTTTCTACATCAAAGATCTGAAGAGCAGTGCCAAAAAAAAAAAAAAAATCTCCATCTGGCATTCTGCAACTTCTCAAACCCTGTAAAGACAGAGGCTCCAACAACTACATTTCTACCACGGCAGCCATCCATGTGATATAGTTTTGGAATAGAGGTGAGGTTTGGTGGGGTGAGGTCCTGAGCCAACGGCCAAGAAAGAATTCTTGAGACATCTTTGGTGCAAAATGGTGGTTTATTAAAGCCCGGGGACAGGACCCTTGGGCAGAAAGAGCTGCTGCACCGGGGTTGTGAGGGGTTACTTATTATATACTTGGGAGTTGGGGGAGGTAAGGAAAAAGGAAGTTTTCAAAAAGAACTTTCATATGCTAAAGAAGACCTACAAGATACTGGAGGCCTTGCCCTTGTCAAGCTAAGGTTGTTTTTCCCTCTAGCAAATCATTCACATTAAGACCCTTGGGAGTTTCTGGAGGAATGTCATTCTCTGCCTGCCTCAAGTATTTGTCAATGGGCTGCAGGTTATAAGGACATTTAATTTTATCTACATTTCCTTCTGGAAGTTAGGTTATTGATAAGAATGCTTGTTTCTTATAAATCACTAAGCCATTGTAAACTGAGGGAGACTTGTGTCTTGCAGGACTGGAATCTCTATAAATTAACCATTTATTTGCTTTTCCCTTCCCTTAGCTTTAGGGCAGCCAGGAGTGCCTGAGGAATGTCACACAGATCCCACCTGGGGGGCGTGGGGAATGGGGGTTAGCTTGTGCTCTGTCCTCCGCTTGCCTTCTGCTCCCTCATCACATGGTTCTGCTAAACACTGTGCAGACCTGTGCACATGCTGGAAATGTGGATGTGCGCTCTGCTGAGACACCTCTCCTGATCTGGCCGGGGGGAAGGGGGGGGCGGGGGGGCCATGTCTGCCACCCATTCTCTCTCACACTACTCTGAGTCTCTTTCCAAGCTGTTCTTGGCTTTTTAATTTGAGGTGTAGTGAACTCTGAGAACAATGAGGAAAAAAATCTCCCCCAATGCTCAGAAGTCATAAAATCTGTCATACTCTCTGAGCCGTATTATTGAAACCACCTTTTCTTTCCATTGCCTTGGCTGTATTCTGGAAACAAATTTTCTGGCCATGTGCTCATTGTGAGGGCCATACTCCTGGAAATGAACAGCGGGAATTTTGGTTGACACAAGAAAAGGCAAATGCATGAGCCATGGACAGCACAGCTTATAAACCCAAATTCAGTTGGTCACATCTTCAGCCTTCCCACCACTGGGTCATGTCCCTTTAGGTAATTTCTTATTCATTTTGGGTGAATGCTCCTTTCATGGGAATTTGGGGGTTGAATATATGTTTGCAAACACAACCAGTTTGTTTGGATTTTGTCTGTTACTTCTGAGGCAAGGGACGTTGAAAATGTCACTCTATCAGGATGAGAACAGTATGATTTAACTATTTGGATACAGAGAGAAGCTCTCTTCAGCCTCAATTGTCCCATTTATGAAATGAACTTTGAAGCTCTCCCAACTTTAATATATAATCCTCTGAAGAGAGAATAAGGAGGGATTGGATGCTTATGCTGGTAAGATATAATGAAAAATAGGATAATACAAGAGTTAAAAGCAAGATTTAATGTTGAAGTAGTGTTTAGAGAATATATTAAAATGATATTAAAATTTTAACTTCTGAGGCTATTATTTGAAAGCTATAAATCTATTTTAAAGATCAGTAGAAACAAAGAATTTATCTTTTTACAAAGGTTTTTTATAACATAAATTATGAAATCCATAGAGATAACTCAATTGCAACACAGTGAATAAATTAAAATACATTATACATGACGTAAAAACTGTGTATTACACCATGAAATAGATGTAATGTAATTAAGGTATAAACAAATGAACTAAACATTTTTGTCTAATGTATCTGTGACATTAATTTAAAATAAAATCTAGATTGTTATTATAAAACTTTACAGAATCAGTAACTTTCATCCTAATGTTCATGATTAGGTAATTTGAAAAGATGCCTTCATATCTTTCCCGGGAAATGAACAGAATGCATTTTTAAGGAATATTTCTCAGCCCAGTCAGTGAGTCTATATCATGCTGTCTTGAGTGCAAACCTCAGCTGGAACTTTGTCTGCAGAGCCATGAGAAAGACCCCATAATGGAATTAAATGTAAGACAACTAAGAGTAGTGTTTTCACCCTCCCCTGGGACCAGCTGTATCATCACAACCAGACTCTCCTCCCTTCCAAATCTTGTCAAGCTCTTCAATTACTTGGATTTCAAAAGCATCCGTGAAAGGGAATAAAGATTTGAAAATAAAAGGGGAAAGAGAACCAAAGAGTACATCATTAGTCTGTCTTTACAAAGAGTGCCAACAATAAGAAAAATCAGTACCAGTTGGCACCCAGAAACTTTCTAGGAATTAATAGATAACTTGAATTGCTATTCAAAGAAAAATATTCATTTCTCATGCCTTATTTAACCTATTTGTGATCTTATTTTTAAGAATGAAAGCTAACATTCAGATTACCGAACAAATGCTAAGCAGTATTTTAAACTGTCAATAGTACTTGATTGAAGAAGAAATCAAAAACTCTAGGGTGAAACAGAAGGAAAAGAACACTAATATCAGGATTCAAGTCCAAGTTACTGCAGTTCTGCGATACTAACTCCCATTGTGATGTAGATTTAGATGTGAATACTGAGAGTATTTTGTTTTATGTAAAGAGCAATTTTATTGGGCTTAAAATTTCAGTTTGAAATATCTTTAAAACCATCCACTAGGACTACAGACTGAATGCCTGAATTCTCTTTAGGAAGCCAATGAGTTCTAAATACAGAAGGGAGGAGATGCGGAAGAAATACTCTTCTCAACTTCTTTCCACATGCCCAAGAGGATATGTTCAACAAACACAAAATGGAGTAGATTCCTCTCTATATGCTCTCCCAGACTTCAACCATGAAGGCAAAGATACTTTTTTGGTAGGAAGCAGCCAAAATACCTGGAAATGAATGCACTTATCTTTAAAACTCTGAAGCATTCTAGTACAGTTCAGGGCAATAAGTAAAATAGTTATTAAGTATCTACCAAAAGTTAAGCATTCTGGTGTAGTGAGGTAGCAAAGACCATCATCACTTGACCAAGTGAACACCTTGTGAGCAGCCAATCATACCATCATGAATTGGGTACCAATAACCCTTGAATTCGTATCTTCAGCTTTGACCTCACCTCACTAAGCTTCAGACTCATGTATCTCCCTCCTTATCATCTTCACTTCAAAGCCTGACAAGGATCTCTAAGCTAACACAGATAAAAGACAACTCTTAGTTTTCCCGTCCAATTATTTTCCTCCATCATTCTCCTCCATTATTTTCCCCCCAAAATGGAACATTTGGCTAAGGACAAAATCAATACCTCATTCTTGATTGTTTTTGTATCTCACCCCCCCCCCATCCAATGCATCAGCAAGTTCTCTTAGCTTGACCCCCAGAATCCACCAAGTCTTCACCACCACCATTGCCACCACCATAGTAGAGGTCACATTTTTTTCCACCTGGACATCTACAATAACCTTCATTTCCCTGCTATTTTTCCTGTTCACTCTAATCCATCCCCCCCCACCACCAGAAGCAGCTCAACCCCGTATCAAGGCCTGATGAATCCTAGGACTGTATTTTGCTTGCCATTTTCCTCCCTTTCTGAACTTGTCTAGTGCTAACCTCCCCCTCATTTGGCTGTATTCATTCCACACTGGCATGAAAGGTTCCTTGAACATGACAAAATAATTCTGATACCCTTTGATCCTGTGGGTTTTTCTGCTTTGGAGAGCCTCCCTTTGATCTAAAGATGACTGCCTCTTTCTCATTCAGGTCTCAATTCAAGTATCACTTCCTCAGAGAGGCCTTCTCTGACTATCCCACCTGACAAACCTACCCCTACGCAAGCCACTACCAATCATGTTACTCTGTTGTAGTAACTTCACAGCACTTAAAAGCATCTGAAATTACCTTTCATGTGTTTTCTTGTATTGTCTGTCTCTATTGCTCCCTTCCCCAACCCTCGAGAACTTATCTGTGTGTCTGCTATGTCTCCATGACCAAGAATAGGGCTGTCACCTGCCAGGTATTCATCTTGGAGGGAGGGAGGGAGGAAAAAAAAAATACTGAGATGCACTAGACACACCAAGAGAAAACTATATACTCTGCACTCTGAGTACACAAGTAGCCTAAATGAAAAGACACCTTTTTTTGACCCTCAACCCAGCTCAGTGTAAAAGAACTACAGCTACAAAGACAACGCATTTCAGACTCTCTGAGATTAAACTGAACCTAAAAATACAGTCCCAGTGTCAGTCCATGTCAGAAACTCCTCCTTCCCTTCCAGTCAGGAAACTTACACTCCCCCAAATCCTTCCTCCACACTGCCACCAGTATGATTTTTCTGAAACATAAATCTAAGCATGTCACTCTCCTGCCTATAATACTTTGATGCCACCCCCTCCCCTAGTGACTTCAAATGGAATTTAAACTCCCTAGCATAAAAGACTTTCATGATCTGACCCAAGACTTTCTCTCCACATTCATCCTTGGCCACGTCCCTTCAAATCTCCCCTCCAACTCCTATTCTCTGTACTACAAACACACAAAAATGCATGCTGTTACCAAAGATCCTCCCACTGTGTGGCTCTGATCATTTGCACACACTGTTCTCTCCACTTGGGGAAATGCCCTTTATTTATTTCTTTTTTTTTTTTTTCTTCCTGATGAAGCCCCATTCATCCTTCAAGATTCAGATTAAGAATTACATCCTGGCTAAAGCTTCCCAAATTCCCTCTTCCTCTCCCAACTTAACCAGATTTAACTACTCACTTCTTTTTCCCTTCTCATATGTACCATATGAGCTCTTCAATGATTGTTCAGATATTTGCATAAAGCTAGGACATGCTCTTAAACCCTTCTCTCCTCTGGTTACTTCAACCCTTCCTTATGTAACTGACAACTGACTCCAGACCAATCTTACTACTAGTCAGTGGGCAGATTTTACTTTCTTATCAATTCCCTTAATATCATATCCAAGACCAACCACTGTACTTTATACATGGTCTGAACAGTAACTGACTGAATAAAAGCTCCACGTGGGCATGTGCAGTGCCTGTCTTATGACTCTGTATCCATCACTTATCTGGCTCTGTAGAGCCTCGCATCAATATTAATTGAGTCAATGAATGAGAGTGAGTGAATGGGCGTGATGAATTAGATAAATGAATAGATGAAAAGTACAGTGAAATAATTATCGCCCTTCCTCCAGATAGTACAATGTGCTCCAAATAATGTGCCCTTGGGTTATATTTTATTTGGAGCATCCACATAATACAGAAGACTGGAGATTTATATTAAGTTTACAATTACCTGAAATCACTCATATTTGGGCTGTTAAAGTACTGATCCAAATTTCATGGCTTAACATTTGCACCTATTAAGTTTGGTCTTGTTAGATGCACCCCATCATTCCAGATTTAGATCTTTTCAACTCTTTCATCATTAATATTTTGTGCCAGCCACATTAGTGATGTGCATGTACTTACCTAGGCCTTAATATATACCTGGGCAAAGGACAGGTTGCACCTAATTTAGACCCCAGTGCCCTCTCACAAACATTTATTCAGCCCTTTTAGGCATAAAGTTAAATGGGGGGAAAATTGGCATTGGGCTGCAGTGCAGCTTTTTATTTCATTTATTAACATAATATCCATTGCAAGTTGTGGCTCTGTTATAAACTTGGTATTTTCTTAGTGCCTAATTTTTTTTCCATGAAAATATAACCTTTTGTTAAATCAAAAATATAAATATCACCTGCTCAAGAATCTCTAACATTTATAAAATTAGTTTTATCCTCTAAAATATTCAAGACTTTTTATAGAAAATCAACCACATAGGCCTAAGTTATTCTTATAGGTTTTGAAAATTTTCACTGACTACATCATTTTTATTGCCTTTTTGATTTGAATAAAATTACACTCTTCCAGAACAAATAGCATAGACCCTTCATGTATCCAAAGTATCTTGCCAGCCATTATCAACTTTGCCCCCAGTCCATGTCAACTGGAGTTCTTGCTTTGCTAGCTGGTGCAAAAGGGCATGTACCAGGTCCAGGGAGTTTGAGTTATCATATCTTTCCAACTCTACATGCAGTGACATCATGTAGATAGCCTGAAAATGGCTCCCTTGGGAGTATTTACCCCACGAAAATTGGCAGAGGTTACAATGATAAACATGTACCAATACACACACTGCTGTGCTTTGCTATCCCTGACCACTAAGGTCCGCAAGAAAATATTCCTTGCCATTGTTTTTTTGCCTCAGTATCTTCTATTTATTCTTTCTTCCTTATCTGTTAAAATGAAAATAAGAGTGGAAGATAGGCTCAAGTTGGTTGACACCATTTGTAGAAAATAGAACCCAACAGAGCTTGCCCTCTGCCAGAAAGGGAATCAATCCACTCAGTAGTCTACATAATCCTGTTCACATTTTGCTGCTTAAAATTGGAGGGAAAAAAAAAAACAAAACAGGAATATTCCAAAAGGAAGTGTTTATGAACAGAACAGTATGAGGGAGGTCCTGCTAGAGAAATAAAAATGAGTAGGGACCCAGACAACGTGGAAACTTAAAGAGGAGAAGGACATCATGGAAGAAGAGGGCTTTGAAGGAAGCATGAAGAGGCACCAAAAGCAAATGTTAATTCTTTGCACTTTAACTTCAGGGGCGACCTAAAAATCATTCAAGAGGAACCCAGCATCCAAGTGCCATCACACATCAAGTCCAGTCGTTTAAGCAATGCCACATGCATTTCCAAGGAATTAATTTTTTCAGGTATTCCAAATATCATATAATTTTCATCTGTTCAGGCTTTTTCCAATTTCTAAATTTCAATTTCCACCTTGTACTTAAATGCACAATTATCAAGTGTGACCATGTATCCTGCAAGACATCTTTAGAAAGTAGAACCCCACAGAGCTTGCCCTGAATCAATCTGAAAGTTGAAAGAGAATCAATCTCTAATCTCCTCAATAGTTTACATAATCCTGTTCACAATTCCCTGTTGGGTATTGCGTATTCTCAATAAACATTTGTGATCAACATCAGCTATGATTAACAGGGACCAGGCAATCGCAGTGTTTAAAAACAGTATCTTCAATGTTCTAAATATATTAAATTTAAAGAGAACATCACAGAACACATACTAAATTAAATAGGAAACATAAGAACGTGGAAATGATGATATATGAAAGCCACAGATAAAATATCACCATTGTGCGAGCCAGAAAGAGACCATTTCTTCATCCTTCTAATTGTGTGACTTTGAAGATATAACAGCATCAAACTTGGGAAAAGGTTTGTTTACTGGGGAGTCCATGAGAAATTCAGTTTATAAAATAAAATCAGAAGACTTCTAGAGAAGCTCTTCCTGGGATATATTTCATTTTTTTAAAAAGGAAGAAATGATTGTAGCTCTTACCCCTAGCAGCTTGGCAATGAGTTAGAATGTTATTAAGATACCTGTCAAAACCAGTTCAGTTAGCAGGAGTGAAGCTATGGAACGTGTCCCTGGGGGACTTTCAAACCAGTGCCGTTAATGTAATATTGCAAAACAGAAAACAAAATGGACAACATACAAGTAAGGGGTGAAGACGAAACAACCTCATTATCAGCTGTGGAGTGAGACCTGGAAATTTCCAGCTGCATGATTCTTCAAGGCATGACTCGTGATACCTGAAACATGTAAATGATCTAGGGGGTAAGAATGTGGCCAAGAGTAGAAAAAAGAATGAAAATAAAAAAGCAGAGAGACAAAGGGAGTCTGTTTCTCAGGTATTAAAAACAAAACAAAAACTAAACCATTTTCACTTCCAAGGGCAAGCAGTGAATATGTGAGAATGGACTCATTATTTCAACCATGTCCCAGTTCTCAGCACGGCCCAAAGAGCTTTGGTCTAACAATGCCATCTCCAGCCTGTTGGTTCCCACCATGGTGCAGGCTGTTCATGGCAGAAGAGAGACAGGGCTGTTCAAGGCAGGGCAGGGATCCCAAAAACATAGCAGGAGAAGTACCATGGCATTTCCGAAGGCCAAAGCCCTCCAATCCCTGACAGCCCTTTAAATTATTCCCCTTCTACCGAATGGCACACACATGGCCTCCTCTCCCCTGGACCACCCCTCGCCGGATCACAGCCCAGGCACCTGAGGAAAGACTTTGGCCAAGTGCTTCCTTGTTTTTTCAGGTCCTCTTTTGCTCCCATTCTTTGGCCTCAAAATGAGTACAAATTGACAAAATGGAATCATTTCTGCTTGGCATGGAGCTTGGCAACCAGATAACACCAGCCAAGCCAGGGCCACATTTACTCTTCCCCACATTCATCGGCATGCAAAGTTCCAAGATGGAAATTTGTTTCTCCTGCAGTTTTATGACACTTCTACTGCCTGATTATCCCACTTTATGGCCATTTGCATCATTACGGGCCTGTGGCAAATGAAACAAATTGCCATAAAATGTTGGGAAAATCCTAAATCATGGCTCTGTCTGGCTTGCTTGAAGGATGACACTGGGGTTGAATTCAGATAGCTTGGTTCATTTTGCTACAAGCAGTCCCGCCGGCCTTAATGGGGGCCAGTGGCTCCCGTATCAGGATGCGTGGTGACTTCTAAATGAGGCAAACTAATAGAATTTTTTTCTGATGCACTAAGCAAGTCTTCAGTAAAGAAAAACACATTGATTCCGAAGTTGTTTACTACAAACTAAATAGAACCCCTATAGCTTTTCCCATGCAGCTCACATTAGAGCTAAATTAACAGCCCTCATATGTATCCATTCTACTAGTACAAAAGTGCTTACACCATTAGGAATGTAAGTTGTCTTAGTCTAAATCTTGATACAGAAGATTGTCTCTCTCATTTAACTGCCTAGCTATCAAAACTTGTAATATCAGGCAGAGACAAGGCTTTAAAGAAAAAAAAGAAATGCACTGAACGGTCATGAATAATTGCTGCATTTTAATTCAGAGGTGATGTGTTAACTTTAAAGTAAGGGAACAGGAGCCTAATGGTTAGACATGCAAAAAGAAGAGAGAGAAGAGAGGGGAGGGGAGGGGAGGGGAGGGGAGAGGAGAGGAGAGGAGACGAGAGGAAGAAAAAGAAAGCTTCAGGAAGGCTAACAACTTCAATAACTATTATGACCCTTATTGATGACAATCCTGGCTTTGGTTTTGCAGAACTCCCCTGTGAGTAAATTTATAAGAGGAGAAGCTTCATGGTAGGAAACCCTCTTGGCTCACAACACACAGGATTCACTTGGACAATGAGACTGGAATAAAAGCTGTGGAGTTTTATTTCTCATAATCTCCTGTATTTCACATCTTCCTAACCTCCAAGTCACCCTCAGTGTTCTGACCCAAAACATTTGCAGTGGATGCTCAGCTCTTCTTATAAAGGAGGCAAGTGTTTCAGAGCCATCCCTGCATCCTCTCATTCTCATCCCCCACCTCTATTTGGGAGGTTTACACAGTCATTTAAAACAGAGGAGAATGGCATATGTGCAGAGAGTCTGACAAAGGAGATGGAGTCCTGAGTATGGGATTAAAATCATGACAGACAAGCTATATCAAGAACTTAGTAGCCAGGCAACTGTAAATAGTCTAGAAAGTAGGACATTTTAGGGAGTCTGGCTTTACGTTATTTAAAACACACACACACACACATTTTTCAGGTGATACTTGACTAAAAGGAAGTAATTAAATTCACCATTAGCATTTATTGAGCATTTAGTATGTGCTAAGCACTTTACTGAAAGGTTTAAATGATCATCTGATTTCATCAATCCAAGCCCTCCATCAGCCACTTGCAGATGAGTAGACTAATTCGTAGAGACCTACTTCCTCAGGGACGGATGGGCAGCAGAGGCAGAGCCAGACTCCGAACCCGGGTCCAGCCTTGCGGTTAAGTCCACGTGCTCTGCCACCAGGCCATACGGCTGCATCGTACAAGTCAACTTCTCTGCTAAGTTACATTATTATTAGTCCAACAATAAACCCTACACGATAAAAGGTCCTTGCATAATTTTAACAAGTATCACGCATTTGGCTTCTCCTGGATGATTTTTATGACTCATTAGCATAGCCTTTTCTTCCTCTCATTTGTCCTTTTCTATTTCACTGTCTTTTGCTAGACTAAGTGTCATAGTCTCTCACTGCAGAATGAACAGTTTTCGACTCTGGACTTCACTTTCTTTCCATTTTGAATTTGCTCATTTCTAAGGGCACAAAAGCTGCACCTGATAAACCAAGCCCACAACACTAACCAACATAAAGTTCTCACGTATTTGCTACTTACAGCAGTTGGAATTCATGTTATTTGAATGACAAAAGCGCATATTTCCAGACTATAAATATTTATTCTGATGTTCCCTTAGATTTCACATATGTTCTTTAAGACCCTTTTGGTTTCTAAAGTAGGAAGCATAGAAGAATTTCTAGAAATCCACATGGTCTTGAACCAGAGGTCCTGATTTGCAGTTTCTAAAGCATCTAAGTCTATGTATTACATATAGATTTTGAAACATAGATTTTTGAAACACGAAACATTTTGTAACATACATTACATACTCAACCTCTTATCTGAAAAGACAATCTCTGAGCTAAAAATCTCTAGCAACAACCAAGTTTGGGGCTTGATTTTAAACCAACGGCTTGGCAGTTTTCAGACCCACTTGCATTTTTCCGATCTAGTTTCCATCATATAGATGAACGGGCAATTCCTCAAGAAACACTCGCACACCTGTGTGGCTCTGATACAAGGCCACACGTTTTCATTCCTCCTCTCAACTCACCAAAATGTGCAGTGCAAATACAAATTCATTGATCTTTTTTATGACAACCCAAATTATTCTGTGGTTCAAACGTCTTCATTTAAGTTACCATTTTAAGAAATAAGATGCAGGGGCGCCTGGGCAGCTCAGTTGGTTGAGCGCCGACTCTTGGTTTTGGCTCAGGTCATGCCCTCAGGGTCATGAGATGGAGCCCCACTTTGGGCTCCGAGCTCAGTGGGGAGTCTGCTTGAGATTCTCCCTCTCCCTCTGCCCCTCCCCCTGCTTGTGCTCACTCGCTCCTTCTCTCTCTAAAAATAAAAAAATAAATCTAAAAAATAAAATGTAAACTCATTAAGTTTCTTTTCCATGTCTGAAACATTAATTGACCAACCTATACAAATAACAGCCACATAATGATCAATAATTGATCATGTGATCGATAATAATTTAAAATCTGCTCTTCTTTTTGAGAACTTGTCCTATAGCTTACTATAAGTTATAGGTACTCTCTAATGGGCTTTATCTAGTTAAAATTTTCAAAGAATCGGGGCACCTGGGTGGCTCAGTTGGTTAAGCGACTGCCTTCGGCTCAGGTCATGATCCTGGAGTCCCGGGATCGAGTCCCGCATCGGGCTCCCTGCTCAGCAGGGAGTCTGCTTCTCACTCTGACCCTACCCCCTCTTGTGCTCTCTTTCATTCTCTCTCTCAAATAAATAAAATAAAATCTTAAAAAAAATAAAAAATAAATTAAAAAAATTTTTAAAAATTTTTCAAAGAATCCACTACATCAACTAGTTGTGCTAGAGCTTTGCCGGGAGCTGAGAGGAAGCATGTTACGGGGTTAAGAATTTTTTCCTGATGACTTCAAGGCCAACATCAGATACAGAAGCAGTAGCCATTCAGAAGTTACATGTCAATCCTCTTTGATAAATCCCATACTCTTACCATTTCTAAAGTTGTCTCTTTGATCAAACCCTAAGTGTTACACACATGGTACAGACTCTCTCTGAAAAATGCATACAGCTAAGGGTTTTCTAAGATTATCTTAGTTAATCCTCATAGCAACTACAAAGTAGTACTATTATCTCCATCAGAGATGAAGAAACTGGGCTCACCAAAAACAAGAGATCCCACCATATGTTACACTCCTAGTGAAAGATGAACCTGGGACTAAAGCGCTGAGAACATAAGAAAGTCCAAAAGGTAAATAGCTATATTCCACCTTTAGTTATCCTCCTTTGGGCTGGTCCATAAAGTTTAGGAGCTTATTAAGTGCTCTTTCCATCAAGGATTTAGCTCAGAAGTCATCTTTGGGCTCGTAAATGAGAAAATACAATCCATCAGGGAATAGAATGGCAGGAAATTTAAAAATTACTGAGCCCAATTACATATAAAAGAAAATAATGTCAGAGAAGAGATTGTCCAAGTTAAGCAAAAATCCCTTGATTAGGAGCTTGGCCTAAACCCTGTGGCCTTCTGCCATGCCACACTCCAAATGTAAGGAAGCTCAGGTTCACCTTCTTCAAGCAGTGATGGAGGTAGCTGAGACACACCACTGAGCATCTCATGAGCCAGGATTAGGACTTTCGATTTGTTTATGTGTGTGTAACTATCTCTCTGGCGTCCTTTGGCCCAAGGTAAAATAAGTCTACTTTGTTATTCATGTGCTATAAGGACCCTTTCTGGTGTAATTCAACTTTCTCTCAACACTTCAACTGGAAGTACTATTAGTAAAATCCTTTCCAATAATTCTGCTAATAGTTTCTAGCAAACTTAAACCTGGAGCGACATTTGAATGAATTTATCTGTAGTGGGCTTCGGCAGGAATCTATAAGTCATTCTGATTCATTCTCAGTTTCTAGAGGAAAGTATTTATTTTCTAAGATGAGACAGAATAGAAATGGGAATCATTTGTATGGGGTGAAGCACAGCTTGCTGATTAAGTTACCTTCTATTCCTTTATTACTCCTGAAGGATTAAGCCACGGGAATTCTGGAACTTAAAGCTACAGATTTCTTCTTGGGATCTCTCCAAAATCTCAGAGAAGCACTAAATATCCCCATGGGGTTCTAATAATTTGCACCATGTTGAAGTTAGGATTTTGTCTGGAAAAATACTTTGAAAAACCAGCTGGTTGAAAATCAGACCATGCTTCATCTGCTAGTATATAAATACATGAAAATGTGTCCAGAAAAAAAATCAATTTCTTACATGCCCCAGTGAAAATGAGTAACAAAAATACAAGTCATCATGTGAAAAGAAATGGGGGAAGTTATTAACTGGTAACCCAAATCTGTGATTTTTCAATAATGAATAATTCCTTACAACAGTGAAAGGGTTTGCAAAAAGTAAAAATTCTTTTGAGGTATTTAGATTAAGAACAAATCCCAAAACATCAGAGGTCCCTGTGAAACCGTGACCATTCATTTTTACCTGATTGACACTGCAATGCAATTAGAATGAATTTGTGTCCATAGGTTTGGAAGACATAGCCACTAAAACTTCAGAACAGCTGCTAGGAATTTACATCTAACTGGGAATTAGTCCTTATAGGGATTGAAATAGCATATAATTTTGCCTGCCTTCACAGGTAATTATTAAAAAATGTGAGACAAGAGGCTCCTAGGAGTCAATTATAAAACCTGCCTGTCCTTAGGGATTCATAATTCTGAATGCAATTCCAATGTGTGGGTTTCTCCTCATACTATCAAGCAATTTGTGAACACCAGCTGGGTATTCTACAATTCAATTCCATCTGACACTATCTACTCAGAGACAGCATCTGACTCCACAGGTTAAGGGCTCAGTCCCACAAGACTGCCCTTGACTTCAGATGCCAATAGCAAGTACAGATTGTTACCTGTGTTTCTGACCAAGAGGCTCTAACTCAGAGGTCCCCACAACTCCCTCCTTGGGATCGATCAATCTGCTAGAGTGCCTCACAGAACATAAGACACTAGTTTATTAAAAGGGTTTATGAAGGTTATGAATCAACAGCCAAATGAAGAGATAAATAGGGCAAGATATGGGGAAAGGGTGTGGAGCTTCCATGCCCTCTCCAGACTTTGCCACTGTCTCCAAATATCCATGTGTTCACCTACCAGCAAGTTCTCCAAACACTATCCTTTTGGGTTTCTATAGAGACTTCATTATATAAGCAAGACTGATTAAACCATCGGCCATTGTTGATTTAACTCAATCTCTAGCCCCTCTTCCCTCCCCAGAGGTGAGGAGGTGGTACTGAAAGTTCCAACCTTCTGGTTGATTCTTCTGGTGACCAGCCCCCCCACCCCCACCACCACCACCACATTCTGTTCTTAGTTGCCTTCCAAAAGTCACCTTATGAACGTAACAAAAGAACCTTTATCGCTCTCATCACTTAGGAAATTTCAAGGGTTTTAGGAGCTCTATGCCAGAAACGGGAACAAAGACCAAGTATCTATTTCTTATTATAAATCACAATATCATGGGAATAGGGCATCTTCAAGTCAAAATAGACCTCCACCGCTTTGGAAAACAAGAATAATATGAACCATAAAGCCCAAGGCCTTACACTGGCCCTCTCGCCCAGAGGACTTCACAGACACTGAAGTATGAACACAGACAGGTTCCTGGGACACACAGGGACAGAAGCCTCTTTCAGAGATTCTGCCAGGGATAGACTTTTAGGGGAAGAATAGATTATATAATATCTCTTGGGTCTTGATGTAGAAAAAAGATTTAGGAAGAAGGACTAGCCCTGAGAAGGGGAAAGATTCCTTATCACTAGAGAAAGACTCCCAAAAAAGGCTATTTCTTTTATTCTGTACCACAGGACAAGCTCTGCCGACAACATGAACAATTGTGAATAGGCCACAAAGGTAAGAGAACAGAGCATTCAGCACCTACTGACATCCTGTGATCTTTCTCTGCGGTGCAGCCCCCACGCTGGACAAGTTTTATCATTGATCTTAGTTACCAGGAGGCTAGGAAAAGCTATGATAGCAATTCAACACTGTTAAAAAATTATTTTTAATTTTAAATTTTATAGAAATTATTTTTGGGGGCGCCTGGGTGGCTCAGTCATTAAGCGTCTGCCTTCAGCTCAGGTCATGATCCCAGAGTCCTGGGATCGAGCCCCGCATCGGGCTCCCTGCTTGGCGGGAAGCCTGCTTCTCCCTCTCCCACTCCCCCTGCTTGTGTTCCCTCTCTCGCTGTGTCTCTCTCTGTCATATAAATAAATAAAATCTTAAAAAAAATTTTTTTAAACCAGAAACACACCCACCAAGTTTATATATATATATAATATATATATATATATATATATAAAATATATATATATCTCAGCCATATCCTGTCCACCTTCCTCTCCTTCTACCCCTTGAAAGGCTACTACAACGTGGAAGTTGATACTTACCATTCCCACTCATTATTTTCAATATTAAGTAAATATATAGGAATTCACTCAAAATATGTAGTATGGCTTTGTATAAATTTTAACTTACAGAAATGGCATTCTGTACCAGGATTTCTCCACCTTGACTGTATTGACATTTTGGGTTGTATATTAGTTTCCTGTTGCTGTTGTAACAAATTACCCAAAGTTTAATGGCTTAAAACAGCATAAATGTATTCTCTTATAGTTCCAGAGGTTGAGAGGTTTGAAATAAGTCTTACAAGGTTAAAATCAAGATGTCAACAGGGCTGGTTTCTTCTGGAGATTCTAGGAGAGAATTCATTTCCTTGCCTCTTCCAAATTCTAAAGATGTCTTCATTCCTTTTTTTTAATTTATTCTTTTTTTTATGTTATGTTAATCACCATACATTACATCATTAGTTTTTGATGTAGTGTTCCATGATTCATTGTTTGCGTATAACACCCAGCATTTGTGTATAACACCCAGTGCTCCATTCAGTACGTGCCCTCTTTAATACCCATCACCAGGCTCACCCAACCCCCCCACCCCCCTCCCCTCTAGAACCCTCAGTTTGTTTCTCAGAGTCCATAGTCTCTCACGATTCATCTCCCCCTCCGATTCCCACCCCATTCCTTGACTTATATAGTCTTTTCTCCCCCTGCTTCCATGGCACACTGCCTTCCTCCATCTTTGACCTTCTCACTGCCCTTTTATAAAGACTATTGCAATTACCCATAGGGTCCAACAAGATAATCCAGGATAATCTCCCTATTTTAACATCCTTAACTTAATCACATCTGCTAAATTCCTTTTGTCACAGAATGTAACATTCACAGGGTCAGGAATTAGGGCATGGACATCTTCGGAAACCACTACTAAGCCTACCACAGGACAAATAATTTTTTATTTTGTTGAGAGCCATCCTACTCATGGTAGAAGGCAGCTGCATCCCTGGCCTCTCTCTAGTAGATGCTAGCAGCACACCTCGTGTTTTGGCAATCAAATATGCCTCCAGACATTACCAGGTGTCTCCTGGTAAGCAGAATCACCTCCGTTGAGAACTGATGTTCTACATGTATGTTCCTCATGTGTATATTTCATTGTCATTACATTTGAAAATTATCCAAATCAAGACGTTAATTTTAATTCCTCAATAATATTCTGTTAAGTGAATAAAATAAAATATAAAAGTTTTCCCAACTTTCTTTCTATATGACAAACAATGCTTCATAAAAATCTGAACGTGCCTTAATAAGCTGACATGAAGAATTTACACCAGGGCAATGGTTCACATTCTTTAACATGATCAGAATCCCCTGGAGAGCTCCTTAAAATGCAGACAGACTGCTGCATAACCCACCCAGATGCAGTAAGTCTGGAGTAACACCTGAAATACTGAATTTTTACCAAGTTCCTGGGTGATGTTGAAGCTGTTGGTCCGGGGACCACTCTGAGAACCATTCCTTTAGGATACATATGTTCTATATACATGTATATATATATATATATATATATATATATACACACATATTCCATATATAGAGGATATAATCTATATATATGTGTATATATATATACACACATATTCCATATATATATGAAGTATGATTTTCCAGGTATTGTCAAATTGCTACTGTGGTAGTTATGGCAATTCCACTCCTACCTGCAAGGAATTAATTCATGTTTCCCTACAACCTGAGCAATAAACGGTACAGAAAGACTCATTTTTTGCAAAAGTGAAGGTGTGGAGCTGTATCTCATGGCCTATTATTTTGTATTTCCCACATCAAAAGGGTCACATATATTTTCACAAAATTATTAGCTATTTGGGGTTCCTATTCCGTGTGTTGCCTGTTATTTTTTTTCCATTTTTCTACTGAGATATTAGTAGAAATTCTTTCTATACTCCAGATATTAAATTTTTGTCAGTTGTACACAAAAACACTTTTCCTGATATGTTGTCTTTTTAATTTTTGGCTTTTTATCAAAAGACATTTATTATAATGTAAATTTATGTTTTTGTTTTTTAAAGATTTTATTTATTTATTTGACAGAGAGAGACACAGCGAGAGAGGGAACACAAGCAGGGGGAGCAGAAGGGGGAGAAGCAGACTCCCCACCGAGCAGGGAGCCTGATGCGGCACTTGATCCCAGGACCCCGGGGATCATGACCCCAGCTGAAGGCAGACGCTTAATGACTGAGCCACCCAGGTGCCCCATACACTTGTTTTTTTATAGCTTTTGATTTTTCACCTTAAGAAATCTTACCCTGCCCTCAAGTCATAAAAATATTCCTCATAATTTCTTTAAATTTTGCTTTACATATTTTTGGTCTTTAATCTCTCTGGAATTCATTTTTATGTATGATGTGAGGTAGGGATCTATTTTAATGAATTCCATGTGAATAGGCAGTTGACTCTGCCCTATTTATTGAGTAGCTGGACTCAAGGATTTGTAATACCTCCCCCACCATATGTACACATAAGTACATGATTCTGTTTGAGCTTTCTATTATATTCCATTGAACATTTTTGTGCCAACACCATAAGTTTAACTACTAAAGATTTATAACAGGTCTTAATTTGTTAGGTTAAATATTCCTTTTTTCTTGTTCAAATATGTGATGGCTCTTCCCTTTATTCTGTCAAATAAAATTTAAAATCAGCTTAAATTCTATGAAAAAAATATACAGAATTTTTACAGGTGTTGCACAGAAATTACAGATAAAGGTCAGCTGCTATCATTATAACTTCAGGTCACCCATCCAACAACAGGGCACATCTGTGCATTTATTTAGGTCTCCTTTTATGCTCTTTAACAAAGTTTAAAAAGCTTGTCCATAAATGTTTTTGGTATCTTTTTGCACATTTGTTCCAGGTCCTTAAAATATTGTGCTATTCTTACTGATATTTTGATTGCATTTTCTAACTGTTCTTTTTGAATAGAAATGCTAGTGAGGTTTGTACATGGATATTATATCCAGCAACCTTGCTAAATTCCCTGATTAGTTCAATTAGTTTGATTCATGTGGATTTTTCTAGATAAGCAATATTATCTGCAAATAATGATACTTTTTTTTCCCTTCATTCTCATGCTTTGTGGTCTTATCATGCTAACTAGGATCTCTAGTACTATACTAAAGAGAATTGATGACAGTGGGGATCCTTGTCTTATTCCTGTCTTTTGAAAATACTGCTTTTGCCATGTCACCATTAAGTATAATATTTTTTATAACCTTTCAAATTACTATTGGCCAGGTTAAGAAAGTTTGCTAAAAGAGGTTATCATGGGTAAATGGTGAATTTAATTAAATGTATGTCTTGTATTCATTGTTTGATTATAGGATTTTTTCCCCCTTTTAGTTGTTAATGAGGTAAATTACACTGATTTTAAGACAGTTTTTATTTTTATCAGTTATAGGTGAATGTATTTTAGAGTCAAATGACTATTCATCTGTTGTAAAACACAGCAGACTCCTTCCTTCACCATGTCCTCATCCACAAAAGTAATGCCTTTTATGTCTTTTAACTGATCCTTTCAGTGCTTGTTTCCATATTTCTAAATAAAATGCTTGCACTGTTACTTAATTTTTCAGAGTTTTAATCTTCTATTAACTTCCACTGCATGACTACCTTTCACTCCCAACTCCTCCCACAGAGATATACTTGCCCTTCCCTCTACCATTCTACTAGAATTAAATACTTATTTTACTTAGGTAAATACTCTGTGTTTACATTATTATAACTATACAAACATTATTCACAGCTCAATGTAGTAAGCTATGATTATTTTTCCTTTGTGGACTTTATTTTCTCAGCACATACTGTCTTGTTTTTACTTGCTAAGTTTTCTACAAGTTTACAATTAACACCAAATTCTTCCCCAACTGTCTAAAACTCATTTTAAGATGGTCAGATATATCAGGTATTGTATGAAATTTATCTTCCTGAAGAAGTCTCTCCCAGGTCCTCTAACCTGCTCCAATGTTGGTGGTTGCCCAGGATGCCTGGTGCACAGCTATTACCTTAGAATCTCTCTTTGCCATCACCCCAGATTTCCCCTGTGATAGATCTCTAATATCTAGAATCCTATGCCTCATTCTTCCACCTATCCCTCTTTTTATGAAATATATCTTCTAGTAGATTCCAAAGAAAGAATGTGTGAGGATTAAAAAAGCATGGCTGAACATGGAATTATGGAAAAGAAATTATTTTTCTTCAGAATGTTGAAACACTACTCCATGGTTTTCCATCGTCTAGTGTTGATGTTCAGAAATAAGAAGTCATTATGATTTCTGATACTTTGTATGTGACCTTAGGTTTTCTGTTTTTTCTTTCTTGGACCTTGATGATCATCAGTCTGGCTCCAATGATCCAAAATTTCACAGTAACAGGTATTGGTGTGGACCTCTTTAACCTATTGTACTTACTGACCTCCTTTGTACTTTGAAACACATGCCTTTCAGTTTGGGAATGCTGTTAAATCTTTTTGTTGATAATATTGATCCACACTCCACCCCCCTTTCAGGACCCCTATTATTTGGATGTTGTACTGCTCTTCTAACTTTATCTTTCTTCCATGTATTTTTTAATATTCAACTGCTTTATTATTCTTTACTGTAATAAATTTATACTACAAATTTATCTAATTTTAAGAAAATACTATATATGTCCATTTGATTACTCTTTTTTCTATTCCTTATTAATTTGTGTGCTTTATCAGTTATAGAGAACAGTATATTAAATCCTTTTCTGTGACTTAATATTTCATCTACCTTCATGAAATTCTATCAAATTTTACTTTATATGCTGAGGCTATGATTTTAGGTACTTAGAGAGGATCTGAATTATCATTTCCTGACAATTGTTCCCTTTATCATTATGTAATGATTCTCTACTTAGTAAGCATGATAAATACAGCTACATCAGTTTTTCTAGTCAATATTAGTCTGGCAAATCACTTCCTTTCCTTTACATGCAACCTGTGTCAGTTTTTATATTTTAAGTTATTTCTCTTTGAAGCAACATATAGGTAGGTTTGTTCTTTCTCAATCTGAAAGTCTCTAAATGGGAAAAATTCATACATTTATATTTCTGTTTCTTTAGATATAATTACTTTGTGCTTTTATTTTATCATACTTTTTTACCTGTTTTGTCCTTCCATGCTTTGTGCTGAGTAATCACATTTTATTTGTCTTTCTTCCTTCCATGATTACTACTAAGTGGAATACTTACTATCAAGAATGGTCTCAGGTACTAACCCTTTATCAGATATGTCATTTGCAAATATCTTCTCCCATTCCATAGGTTGCCTTTCAGTTCGACTCTTTCATTCACTATGCAGAAGATTTTTATTTTGATGTAGTCCCAATAGTGTATTTTTGCTTTTGTTTCCCTTGCCTCAGGAGACATCTCTAAATAGCAGATGTTAGACATTTCTGCCTGAGCTCTCCTCTAGGATTTTTATGGTTTCAGGTCTCATATTTAGGTCTTTAATCCATTTTAGGTTTATTTTTGTGTATGGTATAAGAAAGTGATCCAGTTTCACTCTTTTGAATGTAACTGGTCAGTTTTTCCAACACGATTTATTGAAGAGATTGTCTTATTCCCACAGGATATTCTTTCCTGCTTTGTCGAAGATTAATTGATCATATAATTGTTGGTTTATTTCTGAGCTTTCTATTCTGTTCCAGTGACCTATGTGCCTATTTTTGTGCCAGTACCAAACTGTTTTGATTACCACAGCTTTGTAATATAACTTGAAGTCTAGAATTGTGATACCTCCAGCTTTGCTCTGCTTTTTTCAAAATTGCTTTGGCTATTCAGGGTCTTTTGTGGTTCCATACAAATTTTAGGATTATTTATTCTAGTTCTGTGAAAAATGCTGTTGGTACTTTGATAGGGACTTCATTAAATCTGTAGGTTGCTTTGGGTAGGATAGGCATTTTAACAGTATCTGTTCTTCAATCCATGAGCATGGAATGTCTCCATTTCTTTGTGTGGTCTTCAATTTCTTTCATCAATGTTTAATAGCTTTCACAGAACAAGACTTTCACCTCTTTGGTTAGGTTTATTCCTAGGTATCTTATTTTAGGTGAAACTGTAAATGGGATTGTTTCCTTAATTTCTCTTTCTACTGTCTCATTATTTGTGTACAGAAAAGCAACAGATTTCTGCACATTGACTTTGTATCCCGTGAATTTACTGAATTCACTTATCAGTTCCAGTAGTTTTTTGGTGGAGACTTTCAGGTTTTTTTTTTAATGTATAGTATCACATCATCTACAATGTTTTAGTAAAACATCTGAATGTTTTACTTCTTCCTTACCAATTTGGATGCCTTTTCTTTCTTTTTGTTGTCTGCTGTGGCTAGGACTTCTAGCACTACGTTGAATAAAAGTGGTGAAGAGTGGACATCCTTATCTTGTTCCTGACCTTAGGGGGCAAGCTTTCAGTTTTTCCCCATTGAGTATGATGCTCACTGTGCGTTTTTCATATATGGCCTTTATTATGTTGAGATATGGTCCCTCTAAACCTACCTACTTTGTTGAGGGCTTTTATCATGAATGGATATTGTCCTCTGTCAAATGCTTTTGCTGCATCTACTGAAATAATTGTATGGTTTTTATCCTTTCTCTTGTTGATGTGATATATCATGTTAATTCATTTGCAAATACTGAACCACCCTTACATCCAGGGAATAAATGCCACTTGATTGTGGTGAATGATTTTCTTAATGTATTGTTGGATTTGGTTTGCCAGTATTTTGTTGAGGATTTTTGCATCTATGTTCATCAGAGATATTGGTCTGTAGTTGTCTTTTTTTTGTGGTGTCTTTATCTGGTTTTGGTATCAAGGTGATACTGGCCTTGTAGAATGAATTTGAAAGTTTTCCTTCTATTTTTTGGTATAGTTTGAGAAAAATAGATATTAAGTCTTCTTTAAAGGTTTGACAGAATTCGCCTGTGAAGCCATCTGTTCCTGGACTGTTATTTGTTGGAATTTTTTTGATTACTGACTCAATCTCCTTGCTGGTAATCATCTATTCAAATTTTCTATTTCTTCCTGCTTCAGTTTTGGTAGGATGTATGTTTCTAGGGATATATCCATTTCTTCTAGGTTGTCTAATTTGTTGGCAAATAGATTTCATAATATTCTCTTACAATTGTTTGTATTTCTGTGGTGTTGGCTACTATTTCTCCTCTTTCATTTATGATTTTGTTTATTTGGGTCCCTTTTTTTTTTTTTTTTTTTCCTTAAAGGAGGCTGGCTAGAGGTTTATCAACTTTGTTGATCTTTTCAAAGAACCAGCTCCTGGTTTCATTGATCTGTTCTATTGTGTTTTTTAGTTTCTATATCATTTATTTCTGCTCTAACAGTAATTTGGTTAGTATCCAAAATATATAAAGAACTTATAAAACTCAACCCCCCCAAAAAAAAAATTATTAGGGGCAGAAAACATAAACATACATATCTCCAAAGACATCCAGATGGTCAACACATGAAAAGATGCTCAACATCACTCATCATCAAGGAAATGCAGATCAAAACTACAATGAGATATCACCTCACACCTGTCAGAATAGCTAAAATCTACAACACAAGAAACAAGTGTTGGCTAGGATGTAGAGAAAAATGAATCCTCTTGCACTGTTGGTGGGAATGCAAAATAATGCAGCCATGGAGGTTCCTCAAAACATTAAAAATAGAACTAAGCTACAGTCTAGTAATTGCACAAGTGGGTGTTTACCTACAAAATATAGGGGCAACTGGGGGGATCAGTCAGTTGAGCGGCCAACTGGTGGTTTCAGCTCAGGTCATGATCTCATGGGTTGTGGGACTGAGCCCTGCACCAGGCTCTGCACTCAGGGGGGAGTCTACTTGAGATTCTCTCCCTCTGCCCCTCCCCCTTGTGCTCTCTCTCTCTCTCTCACCTCTCTCTCTCAAATAAATAAATAAATCTTTAAAATAAATAGAATAAAAAATACAAAAACATTAATTTAAAGGGATACATGCACCCCTATATTTTACCAGCATTATTTACAATAGCCAAGATATAGAAGCAGCCCATGTCCATTGAATGATGAATGGGTAAAGAAGATGTGGTACATATATAAAATGGAATATTATTGAGCCACAAAAAGAATGAAATCTCACCATTTGTAACAACATGGATGGAGCTAGAGAGTATAATGCTAAGCAAAATAAGTCAGTAAGAGAAAGACAAATACCTATGATTTCACTCATAGGTGAAATTTAAGAACCAAAACAAATGAGCAAAGGAAAAAAAGAGAGAGACAAACCAAGCAACAGATTCTTAACTATAGAGAGCAAACTGATGGTTACCAAAGGGGAGTTGGTGGGGGGATGGTTAAAATAGGTGATGGAGATTAAGGAGTGCATTTGTCATGATGAGCACTGGGTGATGTATGCAAGTGTTCAATCACTATATTGTACACCTGAAACTAATATAATACTGTATGTTAACTATATTGGAATTTAAATTTTTTTTAAATTGTAAAAAAATTAAAAAGGTTAAAAACATAAAATGTTGCTTGGCACATAGTAAGTGCTGAATAAACATGAACTTTTGTAATTAAAAAGAAAAAAGAAAAAGAAGAAGAATGGTCTCAAAAAGCAGCCCTTCCAAGAACTGACTTTCTGTATTGTCTGAGATTAATTCTAATCAAGAAAAAATCTGGTTGCCACTACACAGTGGGAATCTGGGGTCTGTGTAACCCAAGGGTTCTCTGAGAAGCCTTTCAATACTTCAATGTCCAACAGGAAAAGTTAATACCATTGAGCAGTCAGCCCTTTAAAAATGAAGGTTTAGTTAACCCAGTAAAAACAATAAAGTAAAAGACAATAATAAAGTATGGGGTATCTGGGTGGCTCAGCAGTTAAGCTTTTGACTTTCAATCTCAGCTCAGGTCTTGATCACAGGGTTGTGAGTTCAAGCCCCGTGATGGGATCCATGCTGGGTGTGGAGCCAATCGAAAGAAAGAAAGAGAGAGAGAGAGAAAGAGAGAGAGAGAGAGAGAGAAGGAAAGAAAGAAAGAAAGAAAGAAAGAAAGAAAGAAAGAAAGAAAGAA
>NW_022589740.1:17520545-17899752 GCF_004348235.1 Phoca vitulina | reverse complement strand
AGAAAGAAAGAAAGAAAGAAAGAAAGAAAGAAAGAAAGAAAGAAAGAGAAAGAAAAGAAAAGAAAGTAAAAAAAAAAACAGTTTTTTCTCCAAATCTAGTGTCTTCTCAAATTCATTTTTTTTTTTTTTTGAGAGAGAGAACAAGCACGAGTGGGGTGGGGCGGGGGGAGGGAGGACAGAGAGAGAAGGAGAATCTTAAGCAGGCTCCACACTCAGCAGGGAGCCCAATGTGGGGCTCGATCGCACAACCTTAAGATCATGACCTGAGCTGAAATCAAGAGTTGGATGCTTAACCAACTAGCCACCCAGGTGCCCTCAAATTCATTTATTAAGAGAACATGGCATATATAATTCTATCCTCATATCTCCCACCTCTCTATCTCACTCACTGTGTTAAACCCTGGGTATTTTTCTTATAGCCATCTTCTAGTTTACAATTTTCTCTTCAGTTGTGTCTAATTGGATATTTAACCTCCCAAATGAATTTTAATTTCAAATTTCCCAATGTTTTCATTTCTAGAAGTTCAATTTAATTTTTTTCCTCAAATCTGCCTTGGCATCATTTTGCTTATTTTTTCTTATGGTTCCTGGTCTTTCTTTCCCTTTGCTAGCCATTTAAAAGATACTAATTATAAAGCTTCACATTATTTTATCTCAAAATTTGGCCTGCCAAACTTTTTGTCTGCTCACTCTAACTCATGATAGATTGTTCTAAAGCATTTTTAGGGTAAATTCATCTTAAGTGGAAATACTTGTAGCCTGGATTATGAAAAAATACTTGCATTCATTTCTTGCTGGCACTCTAGGGATAAAGCAGCCTAAGGACTACTTTTAGTTAATTTATCAGTTTGGTAGGATGGGAAAGCATAGGTTTAACCAATATGTCACACACACACACACACACACACACACACACACACACACACATGCCTGGAGTCTAACAGCCTTCTCCTTCACCATTAAGTGAAATGTACTTTATTTTTGGATGTGGATCAGCCCACCCTACAGCTCCAATTTTCACTACATGTTTCAATGGTGACATTCTTTTACCAATTGCCAGAGCAAAGCCCACTCATACTCTAGCAGATAAGAATATATAAATAAGTACAGCATAATAAACTCAGTATTACTACAGAAATATCATTTTCAGATTGTTATTTCATCATGATCAAAGTGGGGGCTAAGACTAGTATGTTAGGCAGAAAGAAGAGCAAATTCAAAGGCACATAGGAATGCAAGCCTGAAATTCTCTGGAAACAGAAGAGTCTACGACAGTTGGATGACTAAAGATGTGATGTGGATGGGAAGACTTACAGATAAGGGTGGACAGATCAGTAACAGTCATCTTATGAAAGCCTCCTCTTAACATAGTAAAAGAAATTCTCATTAAAAGCTTATATGTCTTGTTTTCATGTACAAATTTGTTTCATACAGTGCAAATATGAACTCATTATATATTAAATGCTGCTTTCTGACTGACTAAATCATTTCAAACATGGGAGACATTAATAATTAATAAGCTTTTATAGTAAAAATTACCATTTTCTGGTTTCATACTTGTTCTTTTTTAGGTTCTTGGGGAAAAGGAGAGAAGCTGAGCAGGATTGTTCTTTCGGCTACTGCCCAAGAAAAGGCCAGAGAGGAGAAGCAGGGATTGTTGGAGAGGGCTGGACCTAAGCCCAGCCCAGTCAACATGGACAAAGAGTATGAGACAAGAGGGAATAAAAACACCTGCTAAGGCATACTGCTAACTCTGCTATTCAGAGGACAGAAGAATTGGGAAAGTCCTGTGCTTTGAGGAGTGGACACAGGACATGTATGCATACTGGAGTTGTAAATTCTATGAATTTGATACCTTTTCCTAAAGGAAATCCTGGGTTTTATATATGGTAGGCATAACACAAATAAAATAAATAACATTCTGTGACTATGTGAACCAATGGTTTCTAAATCTGGCTGTACTATCAAAATCATCTAGGGACAGTTTGAAAAACTGGAAATACCTGCAGCCCACCCTACACAGTAGAATTCCCTCTTGCCATTTTTAAGTTCCTCAAATGATTCTTGTGTAGCTAACCCAGCATGAGTCAGCACACCAGCACTTGGAAAAAGCAGATAAAATATTCCTTGATTATAATTTGTATCTAGTTTATCAGTTCACTTTATCTTAAAATGATGTACATTGTTTTAAAAATTAACTTAGAATTCTTAGAATTATTCTTCTAGGGATTAAAAATGTTTACTTCATATTTTCTCAAAATTTTATCTCATTTTTTAATTGTAAAATTTTACATGATAAAGATAGAATTAAAAATAAGTAGATGAAAGGCTATTACTCAATAATACTTGATAATTAGCCATCTGAGAAAAAGTCAGTTAGGCCTTTTCCTTATACCTTACACCAGAATAAATTCCAGAATAATCAACATCGCAAATAAAGAAAATTAAATAAAAACATATATTTTTTTTAATCTCAGAATTGGAAGCGTTCTTTTTAAGTCAGATACAAAACCGAGAAGACCATAAAAAATAATACTGATAAATTAGGAAATATAAAACAGAACATTTCTAAATGGTGGGCAAAAAGAAATTTTTTAAATGGAAAAGGGATATATATGTGTTTAATATTTTCCAAATTCCTAAAATCAGTAAGATAAAGACACCTCAATAGAAAAATAGGGAAAATGTGACCAATAGTTCTCGCAAAAAAGGAAATAAAAATGTCCATTAAAAGTATGAGATGCTAGTGGTGCCCGGCTGGCTCAGTAGGAAGAGCATGTGACTCTTGAACTTGGGATCATGAGTTTGAGCCCCACACGGTGTGTAGAGATTACCTAATAAAATAAACTTAAATAGTATGAGATGCTAAACTTCATTCATTATAATATAAATATACATGAAAACTTGTACCCATAATCATATAAATACACATAAAAAATAGATCTAATCTTTAATCTCTCAAAACTGACAGATCAGGGAGCGTCTGGGTGGCTCAGATGGTTAAGCATCTGCCTTGGGCCTGGGTCATGATCTCCAGGTTCTGGGATGGAGCTCCATGTAACAGGCTCCCAGCTCAGCGGGAAGTCTGCTTCTCCCTCTGCCCCTCCCCCTGCTTGTGCTCCCTCTCTCTCTCTCCCTTTCAAATGAATAAATAAAATCTAAAACAAAAACAAAAACTGACAGATCAGTTTGGCAATACAAAGTTTCATTAGAGTGTGGGGACACTGAATCCTTCACACATTCCTTGTAAGACGGCACAGCCTCTGTGGAGTACAATTTAGCAATATCTTCCAGAATTTTTAAAATACATATTAAGACCCAGAGATTCCACATCTACAAAGTTAGACTACAGCTATAGTCACAAGTATGCAAAATAACATAGATACTAGAATATTCACTGTAGCATTAACAAAATTTAGAAACAACCCAAATACCCATCAAGAGGGAATCTGGTAACACCATGCTGCCATTAAAAAGAATGAGGCACCCTTATATTAAGATATAGAAGAATATACCAATTATGCAAAAAAAACTCTATATATGTACTTTTTATTGTAAATCCTTCATATCTTTTGATTTTTGTATTGTATGAATATAATGCTTATTCAAAAATTTACGGATGCAATTTTATGGCTTTTCTGTCAAATATATACACAGTTTGATGGCAAATGGATGCAATACTATAAAAATTATAATAATGGCATTATGGTGATCAGATTATGGGATTTTTTTAAAACTGCCTTTAATTTTTCATATATTTACAAAAAAATATAGAAGGGATGATAATAAACTTCTTTAAAAAGTATTCCTGTTCATTGTAAAATCCGGAAGAGAGAAGAAATAAATATATAAATGACAGTTCCCTAACCCCCACCAAATAACCACTATTAACATTTTGGTGTGTTTCTATTTCTGTATGTGCTTCTAAGCTTGTGAATAGCTGCCTAATATGTAAAAATTAATATATATATATATATATATATACACACACACACACACACACATAAACATATGTGTATTTTAGAAGAGATGGCTGCAGTATATTCTTTCTGGTTTTTATACTTAGTATGAGGAATGTAAATGATGGTAGCTCCATAAAATAAAATATAATACAGCAATTAAAATGAGGGTTCTGACTTTTATACATTTTCTCTTTACATATGTTTATTTTGGAGCTTTTTTTTTTTTTTTTTTTTTTATTTGAAGAGAGAGACACAGCGAGAGAGGGAACACAAGCAGGGGGAGTGGCAGAGGGAGAAGCAGGCTTCCCGCCGAGCAGGGAGCCCGATGCGGGGCTCGATCCCAGGACCCTGGCATCATGACCTGAGCCGAAGGCAGACGCTTAATGACTGAGCCACCCAGGCGCCCCTATTTTGGAGCTTTAATTAGCCTGACATTAAAAGATACACACTCCAGGTTAGGCATCCGACTCTCAGTTTCAGTTCAGGTCGTGATCTTAGGGTCATGAGATTGAGCCCCACATCCCATGTCATGGGATACACTCCATACAGAGTCTGCTTGGGACTCACTCTCCCTCTCCCTCTGCCCCTCCTCTCCATTTGCTCTCTCTCTCTAAAATAAATAAATCTTTTTTAAAAAAGATACATACTCCAAAATAATAAGACTACTCGACCAACACTACATTTGAAGTCCCTAGTTCTAGCAGAATCTAGAATATATTCTTCAACAAATAAACTTAAATATAGTAATAAATTACTACCACTTCTAATAATTCAGTCTTTGTCCTAACCACCTAGTAAAAGTAATCTTACAAAACAAATGCTATTAGGAATTAAGGGGTGCTTCACTTTGCAGCTATCAGCAGGATAAGGATTAATTTAGAACCACTGCATTATCATCTTCCCATTTTATAGTCACATTTTGGGTAGAGGATTAAAACAATGTTTTTTAAGGCTTTACAATGGTATGGAAAAAGAATCAATTACACTAAAATGAATTAATAAAGAATTATATTTGTGTTGACCAAAAAAAAAAATTAAGAAGGGACAAATATATCAAGTAATTTATAATTCCATTATAACTTCCAAAGATGGCATCACCTCAACATATGAACTCCACTTCCACATACTGAATTAGAGATTCAGTATATTTTCCTTAATATCGAGTTTGTATTAACTTGATAAAGAATATATGTATTTTCTTTCCATCTTAAAAACCTGGTGGCAAATTGTGTTGCAAAATGTGATCATGGAACAGAATTCTCTACGTAGAATTTACAGACTACAGGTCTTGACTTGTAAAGCTTTTTAAAAGTCCCCAATGTTGTTTATTCTTAATTCCAGACTTTCTTCATATATGCCATTTTCCTTTTAGCTTTTATGCCCTTAGACATTCAAAATCAGACATTAAAACTCATATCTAATAAGTTTTCCCAGTTACACCCCTTCCACCCCCTACATCCTAATCCCATTCGCCAGTGTCAGTTCTGTCTGCCTCTCTGCACTAAAAAATAGTCAAGGTTAGGGATTATACCTCATAATGTTTTTACATCTTCCCATAGTACCTACTTCATTGATCTACACACAGTAAGCTCTTACTGAATGTATTTAGTGATTGTTTCAAGGATCCTACAAATGCTTGAGTTTACAGCACACATGTGAATTACTACCTGATAGAATTTAATATCTCCTTCCTCTTTGCAGGGAGATCAAAATGGCTGTTCAAAAAGCCAGCTAAAGTGTTCAGTCTCCTTTATCATAATTCCTTTTAACAACTATGTTCCACTACTAAAATTATTTGATTTTTGCCAAGATCTTATTTGGAGAAGCTGTTAAATTCAATCCCATTTCATCAAACCATATTGTCCTCTTCCAACATGGTTTTTTTTTCCTCTTACACCAAACTGGATTGTTCAGGATAAGCTGAGTTGTCTGTATTAACAAGTTAACCCCTAAACCTCAGCAGTTTAATGCAACAAATGTTTATTTCTCACCCCAGTATTTTGGGGGTAGAGGTCTGCTCCACAGGGTTGCTCAGGGGTCTACACAAATGGAGGTTCCACTATCCCAATGCCAGGTGGGGAAAAAAGAGAACCAGAGGGTTTCATGCCACATGAAGACAAAGGGACTAAAACAAAAGGACAGGAAAATGAGAGGCATGTGGACAGTCGGCAAGCAGTGACGGTCTCTGTCTGGCAGGGTCACTAGAGAATCTTGGCCACAGTGTGTGCCATTTCCCTTTGCAATTATTCCCAAATTGGGCCTAAATTTTTTAAAAATTCCAAATTATTAATTCATGTTATTCAACCCTCAATCCTCAGTTAAGAAAACTTTCACCCAGAAACAACCTGTTTTAAGGTTTTCCTTTTTAAGTTTCGTGTCTTGCCTACACAATGAACTTGCCTAGTTCATTCTTCCTTTTCCTTTCAGAAACATGGTCTTGTTGCTCCAGTGGTCCTCATCTACCAGGATCTTTTTAGAAGCATCACAGTCATACTCAGAAAAGAAACCCCCCTGGGACACCTGGGTGGCTCAGTCGGTTAAGCATCTGCCTTTGGCTCAGGTTATGATCCTAGGGTCCTGGGATCAAGTCCCACATCGGGCTCTCTGCTCAGTGGGAAGCTTCTCCCTCTGCCTGCTGCTTCCCCCTACTTGTGCTCTCTCTCTCCCTTACAAATAAATAAATAAAATCTTCAAAAAAAAAAAAAAGAAAAGAAACCCTCCTTACTCTTTGCTTTTCTTCCTGTTAAGTTGCTGTCCTTAATGGGTTCTACCTCACCTTCTCCTTGATCTCCTTTTTTCTTATTCTGATAGGACTCCTTATCTTTGCTAGTCATCTCCCTCTGTCCTTGTAACACATTGAGTCTTAGTTGTAGCTACATGTCAGAATCACCTGGCCAGCTTTTAAAAATGATGCTCCAAGTTCTGGGGCCCAAGAGGAGCTCAGATGTTTGTTATATTATGTAGTCTTAGAAAAGACTTTGCAAAGGAAGTGCCACTAAAAACAGATCTTGATGATGAGCAGGAGTTGATCAAGTAAAGAGGGAGTGTCCCAGTTAAGATCAGATGAGCTCCCCACAAACAGGGCATGGACACAGTCAGGTCTGTGTGTTAAAAAATGTCCCTCTGGGGCCTACATGGGGCACAGACTGGAAGGGGAAAGACTGCAGGCCTGGAGAGCAGAAGGCATTGACAGGATGATCTTAGCAAAAGGTGAGCACATCCCTCTGTTGCCATACTTATTCAACATTACTAATTGCTTATTTGTGTGCTCACATATACAAAAAATGTTATTAGCCAGAAATGTGTTCAAGTAGCAAAATCACCTGACTTTTTATGGCTTAAACAAATAAAAATGTAGTTTTATCACACACAACTTTTTTTTATAAGGCTTGGAGTCCACCTAAACCAATTGAATTAGCATCTCTGGGGGTGAGGCTGCCCACAGCAATCGTTTGCTCACCAATGTACGTTTGTTTTCTTCCCTTTCTTGTCTCATTCCCCTACTCCCTCATATTACCTCCTGGGTTGACTTCCCAAGTAATTTGAACCTAAATCTTTTAGTGTCTGCTTAGAAAAATGGGAATAATAATAGTGCCCAACACATACAATTGTTGAAAGGATTAAGTAACTTAATATATGTGAGCAAGTGTTATTTACACATGCCCTACCCTCTTCCTCATACACCGTAGGTCCATACTTCAACGGGGTTAACTCCTTCTCCCACTTTTCATCTTAGGTGAAAAGTCACCTTCTCAAAGAACACTTTACATTACCTTCAAGTGCTCTCTGTGGGTCTCTCTGGTACATTTGTTTTGTTTTGTTTGCTTTCTAAGTACTCAAAATAACTATAATAATGTTTACTTTTTTAAAAAAAGAATGAAAGCCCCCAAAGGACAGGTACTCTAACTTGTTCCCCACAATTTACTGGTGTAGCACAATGTCTGACACATCATAGGGGTCCAGTGTGTATTTGTTAAATGAATGTCTCCCATCCAGCTACATGGCCTTAAAGGATTTTGAAAACATACTATAGCCTGAGTAAAGAATAAATCTGGGGAAGATTAAAGTTAGAAACCTATCATAGTAGGCAGAATAATGGTACCCCCCCAAAAATGTTCATGCCTTAACTTTACATAGCAAAAGGGACATTGTAGATGTAATTAGGTAACAGAACTTAAGGAGAGTTGCCTGGATTATCCATGTGAAGCCAATCTAATCAAGTGAGACCTTAAAAGCCAAGAATATTCTCCAGCTGGTTACAGAAAAGGAAGTCTAATTTATAGAATGAGAGAGACTTGATCCACCATTGCTGGAGGGAAGCCACTTGGAAAGCAAGCAGCCTCTGGTGGAGAGACCAGTCCCCAGGTGACAGTCAGCAAGGAAACCAGCACCTCAGTCCTACAACCACAGGGAACTGCATTCAGCCAGCTACCTGAATAAGCTTAGAAATAGACTCATTCTCAGAGTTTCCAAAAAAGAAGTTTGACCTTGTGAGACTCTAAGCAAAAGACCCACTTGGGCCACTGTGAGTCAGCTGAACTGTGCAGTAATAAATGGGCATTGTATAAAGCTTTCCAGTGTGTGAAAATCTGTTATGGCAGTAATGGAAAATCACACTACCTAACCCCACAACTCTCCCTTGATGAGAGGCAGCTAAAAAAGAGAAAGACAACTCGAGGCCCAGGGCTGGAGAGTAACCACAGAGATCCAAGGGGACCTCTGTCGTAGAGCAATAGTGTCCTCTGAAATTCTTGAGCTCCAGACAAAAATGTGTTTCTGGAAACCAGGAACGAATACTATTTCCTTCTACACATGTATCTTCTCATAGACTCTGTCACTTAGGGGAGAATGAGGTAATCGTCCTGAGGTGATTTACAAGATGCAAATCTGCCAAGACTCTCAACAACTTTTAATGATCTTTCTGCCTGGTTGGTGATTGCTAACTGGGAAGAAACTCACTATAATTAATGCCACAATTAAATATTAGATGTTTAAAAAAATGAGAGGCAGCTTAACACTCCGTTTCTCTGAATCAAGTATTCCCAAATATGAAATATGCATGTGAGTGTGCACAAATGCAGAACCATTATGTACATACCATTTTAAGAGGGGTTTTTTTTCACATTTTAATATATTTGCAGTAAAAATGTGTCTTAAATAGTGCATACTCTTAAAATGACGACATTTCTCCCCCAAAAGCAGTTTTTAAAGCAAGATTAGTTTTTTGGGGGCGGGAGGGGGTGGTATTTAACATTTAAATAGTAATATGTGTCTTAGTTGGCTAGAGCTACCATAACAAAATACCACAGACTGGGTGACTTAAATAGAAATTTATTTTTTCACAGTTCTGGAGGCTAGAAGTCTAAGATCAAGGTGCCAACAGGTCTAGTTTCTCCTGGGGCCTCTCTCCTTGGCTTGCAGATGGCAGACTTCTTGCTGTGTCCTCATGTGGCCTCTATTCTGTGTGTATGTGGAGAGAGTTCTTTCTCTGGTATCTCTTCCTCTTCTTAAAAGACCAGTGTGAATGGATGAGGACTCCATCCATACGCCCTCATTTAACTTTAAATTATCTTCTCAAAAGACCTATCTCTAAACCCTGTCAAACTGAGAGGGCTTCAGTTATGAATTTCACAGCAGGGAGGACACAATTTAGTCAATAGCACATGAAGAACTGGTATTGGTTACTTAAGGAAAAGCAGAGCTAAAATGGAAATTAGATTCTGCCTTCCCAGGAAGGACCTTCCCTTCTACTTCCTGCAATGTTGGGTGACTTTCTAGACAGCTAAGGACCAGTGGGCACATTTCATCAAAGTTCAGCCATAGAGAGGATGGGCAACTGGGGCTTTTGAGACTTCACAGAAAGGAATTCATATGGGTGACAGCATGAGAAGCTAGATCAAAGAGAATTTGTCTGGGAGGGTTTATCTTGCAGAATAATTTTCAACCATATCTCCAAGCCACATGAACCCCATTTCCTTCTTGATAGAATTTCAAAGGTGTTTAGAAGCTTGTCGTGAATACAGTTTGTCTTGATGTCAACAAAACATTTTAGAAGGACTCCCTGATGGTGACTTTGTGGTGGATGAGAACACTCAAACACTCACATTCACTGACAGGGTCAAGCTCCAGCCACATCTCTAGTTGAGTGCTACAGAGTTCTCTCCTTGGTTCTGTCTTTTTTGAAACTTAGTTATCACAGATTTGGATAAAGATGCAAAACACAATTATAAAATTTTCAATAGCAATGGAGAGAGAAGTGATATGCTGAATAAAAGTTTCAAGATCCAAAGAGATCTTGACAGGATGGAATGTTTGAACAAAGCCAACACAATTAAATTAAATGAAAGGTTCAGTACTTTACAAAGGCAACTGTAAGGACAGAATTGAGTAAACTCTCCTTAGCAGGGGAAAAAAATGTGTTGAAATTGGGAATCATGGAAATAAACTCATGCCAAAAGTAGGGCCTTATACTGAAGCCCTCAGATGAGAAATGGCACAAGGCAAGAACTTGCTGGAGCTCAAATCAAAATTGCTGATGATATATTTCCCTCCTCTACACCCCACTCCCAGTTCCTTGACTTCTGGTAAAGGGAACCCTCAGTAATTCCCTTTGTTTCTGTTTATAACAAACTAACACCAAGACTGAAGAATCAGCCTATCCCTCACCATGTATTCCAGAGTGAACTTGAGGTCTCTGAGCCCAAGCATGGTATACTGTCACGCACTCAGACTTGGTAGAGACTACGGATACCCAGGTCTCTCTCATATGTTCCAAGTTACCACTTCCCACTTCCCTGTCCAAATGCTAAGCCCCATTCAAACCTGACTGCTTGCGACTGCTTACAGTTTTTGTGGTCTCTCCCACCTCTAGGTCTTTGCTCAAGCTGATTTTCCTCCCCCTGGAATACACGCCTCCCATCTTCTCTGAAATCCTACCGTCCTTTGGTGGTATACTGCAAATACTGCCCTTGATGCAAATTCACGATCTCTTTCCAGATTTCTCTTCTTATAATTCCAAGTAGCTTCCCCCTTTTCTTTTTCATGTGTGAACATTTACAGCAATTAGATACACTTCTGTATGACATCCACCATCATCTTTCTTGTGGGGAAAGTTTTCTCAACAGTGAGGCCCAGTCTTTCTCCTGTTGCTCACACAAGAAAGGACTACCCAGCTTCTCTGCATAGCTTGACAGTCACATTCCCCTCTTACTCTGCTCCCTCCTCCCAAGAGTGGCAAACCATGGCTTACCCATCAGGCCTGAAAACACTGGTTTTCTCTTCTGTGAAGCTTTGTGCATCCCAAGCAAAGATGCTCATCATTCCTTTGTAGCACATCTTTACCTGGCTCATACTGCTCTTAGACTTGTTTATAATATTGCAACTGCCATATTCCCTCAGTTATAAAGCCATGTTTGTAAAAGTACCAATGACTTATAAACATAAAATCAAAGTGATGAAACACTTTAAAATATGCATCTTATGATTAAAGAATGCAATAATTATTAACATATATGCCTTATCCAATAGATTGGCAGGTCCTTAGCTGGCAGCAGGAATCATGTCTCATTCATCTTATTACCATTGGCTAGTATATAGTATTGGCCCAAGAAGTATTTGCTGAGTGAATGAATGAATTGAACAAATAAGTTTTAGCTGGCCATAAATTTAACATGGTTCAACACTCTGGTCTGGCTGCTATGAAATTTAACTTAATGTAAGACTGCATCACATTAGGATGTTCAGATGACAAAAAGCAATAATCACAGAAAGATTCAATCACATTTGGAATGTGGTGTTCAATATTTTAATTGTGTTACATATTTTAAAGGGGGACACTGCCCATCCAGGAAGACCAGGATGGTGTTAAGCCCAGAAACACATAAGGCGAGGCTGAAAGAACGGGGTAGATATAGCCCGCAAAAGAGATGCAGGTGTAAAACACGATAGCCATCTTCACACATCTAAAGGGCCGTCCTTGTAGGTGTAAAAGGGCCTGATGTGTGGAGCTTTAGAGAAGCAAAGACCAATATGATGACACTTGCAGAAAGAGATTTGATTCTCCATAGAAAATGCCATTACAAACCACTGCTATGAAGCAATGGAACAGGCTGTCTTGTGACACAGTGAGCATTCCACCTCAGCATGGATCAAAGCAGAAACCTAATGGCTAGGAGTTATTTAGCACTAGAGACAACGGTGGACTAGATATGCCATTGGGCTTCCTACAATTTCTAAATTCTCTGATTTTATCAATGTTGAGTCTTTTTCCAGAGAGGACAACTGTAACTGCAGGCACCACTGAAAAACAACAAGTAGTCTAGGGAATGACCTGTAAGTCTCCAGCCCCGGCTCTAATACGGATTCTCAATGAAAATGCATCTCCCCATCCGTCCATTCACTTATCTCACCAAGATCTAATGAGTACCTGCCGAGTGCCAGCCCCTGCCCGGAGTCCTAGGGATACAGCAGCGACACAGCTGCCGGATTCGGGAACTTACTGTCTAGTGCGGACATTAATAAGCACACATAAATACAAATTACAACCCCTGGTAAATGCTATAAAGAAAGGCACGGGATACTAGAAGAGCCAGCTGAGCTAGGTGGAGGATTCAGAAAAGGTTCAGGAAAGGCTGCTTTGATGCAAGTCATTTAACCTCTCCATTCATCCACAATTATTGAAATGAAACTGGGCAGATGTTCGCGTCTCACCAAGACTGTGAGGAGTTTAGAGTTTAGAGTCTGTAATCCAGGGCACTCATTGTCCCTTCTTTCCTTGGATAAGGTCCCCTGACCTCTATAAACCCAAATGGGAAGCGCAACAGCCCCTAGGTCATGAGGCTGGGAGGTCATGCTTAGAGCCCCAGGGCTGCCCCAGAGGAAATCCCCAGGAGCCAGCCACTAGTGCTATTAAAATAAATAGGAAACACCCGGAGTGCTTAGAAAGAAAAATTCCACATACATTCTAGATCTTTTTTTCTTTTTTTTTTTTTCTCACTCTTCCAGTTATGCCGGACTTCTAAAATCTCAGGGCGATTTGGTGAGAGGGGACAGTGAGATAACCAGGGGGTGTGGTGGCATTTATCTCACCTGAGGGCATCAACACTTCTGTCTCCACTCTGCATTTCCTGCCTTAGAGGTAGCCTTCCACTATAGGCCGAGAAACATCCTGCCTTCTTTTGTTCCTGTTCAACCCTTCTTTCCTTCTCTTTAAAAATCAGGGAGGGTGAGAAAGGACCCTTCTGGAGAAACCAGACCACCTCTGCCTCGGCCAGCGCAGCCACCAAATGAAAATGCACAGCAGTGGCTCCCTAGTGTTCCAGGAGGAGACCAGCCCGGTATGAATAAATAATTCACATTTCAAGCAGGATTATGGATATAAATGAAAGACGAAAAGCACATCAGGGTACCAATTCGTCACACATCTCCACACAAAAGCACAGTCTTGTTTTCCTCCTCGTCCCCAGCTTACCCCATTTCCCACTGCACTTTGTGGCCAAACATGCACAACACTGAAAAAAAAAAGAAAGAAAGAAAGAAAAAAAGAAAGAAAGAAGAAAGTGGGTCAGAAAGCGAGAGCCGCCAGACTGACAGACGATTTGAGCGGGTCTGTGAGTGCCATCCATTGCGTCCTTCCCTGTCAGCACTCTGGATCCCCCAGAACCTCCAGTGTCCAATGATCACCACCAGGGTCCTATCACCTCACCAAGTGGTGTCACAGAGCACCCAGCCACAGCCTTGCTGAAACCTGTCCCTGCACGGGCTCTCCTGTTATCTCCCACTTGTCTTGATAGCTCATACAGCTCCCACAGTCACTCTGTGCCATTAGGTCAGAGCAATGAAAACGAATGCCATTTTCTTGATGGCTTATGCAGAATTGCTGTAATTTGAAGCAAGCCTCCGAGGTCCTGCTTCTTCCCCGTCTCTTTCCCCCACCCCATCGCCCCCCCTTCCCTGGCTGCTCCTGTACCCCCATCCCCTCCCGCCACCCACCCCCCTGTCTCTGTCTTTCTTCTCCCTTTTCATACTGAATATATTGGGGCCCTGGCGGGCTGCCATCCTAACTGCACATTAGAAATGGTAGAGTTTTCCTCTATCTGATTCTATAAAATGAGTTCACCAGAAGGTGCAGACCCAGCACATTCGTGGTTTTTCCTATAAATTACTTTAACACTGTGTCCAATCATATATATAATTTCAGATTTTCAATTTCAACTCACTGCTGTGTCAGCACAGACTCCACTGATATGTCTAACGTATTTAGCTTAAAATGAAACGGATGGCATTTCATTACCAGGAAGATAATATTTTTGAATATGTTTCCTGCATGGTGGGATCCATCATTATTCTGCCATTTTATGTTCAGTGTGTGTAATAGCTTTTTAATGCTTTGACGTATTTTATTTATATATGTAATATTTTTCTAACACCATAGGACAGTTTAACTCATTGGACACATTAGAAAATCTTAATTGAATGCTTTTAAATATTAGTGGGGGGGGGGGGGGAAGGCTGAACAAATGGCCAATATTCTTATTTAAAATTTTGTCAGGAGTAACAAGAAAGTCACAAAAATTGTTCAGCCTTGTTCTTTTTCCTTTACCTATTCTCCCTAACTTTCTCCTCATCCCCTACCCCCCACTCAGTAGTCTCCCCATAAATATACACATTTTGGAGTGGAAATAAAAAGATAAAGAAAGATCCCCTCGTCCCCCGAGACTTAGGAGCTGTCAGGGTGAAAGCAAGGAACACGAGAAATATTGAGCAAGCCCCAGTGTGAATGACAGGAGCACTCTCATTGGTGGAAGCTTCTGACAGTGCTGAAATCTTTAATACCAGGTTCCCAGCTCTTTGACCAAAGTCATGGAATGTTTAAAAGGAGACTTTTTCTCAAAAGCTGCTTTTGCAAAGGAAATGCAAAGGAAAGTGTTTCGCTTTAAAAACTTGGAGGTAGCTGACTTCGCTGAAGGCATTTCAAATTAACAGGTAAGAGCCAGAGAGAGCACTTTCTTCTGGTTCTTTCCCCACATCTATCAAAGCAGCACCTGACTCCTCCAAAGGAAAGATGTGGGAGTCAGTGTGGGAAAGGTGCTTCGCCTGCCTCGCTTCCAGTCAAAGCAGCTCAGTAAGTGGCCTGCTGGTCCCCTGCTCTGTACTGAGAGCCTAGTAAGGAAAGGACATGAGAATTAACATTTTCTTTGTAGAAGGAGCTCTGCCTTCCCAATATGTACGGACACATATATGTTTCCTCCAGCTTTACTGAGGCATAACTGACAAATAAAATCGTGTATATTTGTCGTACATGAAAGTGTACAACATTGCCTTTGCTGTGTTTAAAGTGCGGTCCCTAGTTCTCTAACTGCCGCTCTCCTAGGGAAGAGCAAATAGACATAAATTCTAATTCTAGGCCACCTCGGATCACCGAGGGGACCCTGAGCCAGTTACTGCAGTCCTCTGAGCCCTAGAGCATGTATCTGTACAACAGAGCTACTCGTTTCTGCCCTGGAGGTCACTACAAAAATAAGACATGGTACATGGAGGCACCTAACACAATCCATGGCTTACAGAGTAGACACACAATGACAATCATTTCTCTTATAATTAACAACTTGCTTTGTTGTTAAAAGTCATTCCATCTTTTCCCTTCTCTCTCCTTCCAATTCTCCCGTCTAAAACAGGAGACTCCAATCTGCATGCTGATAAAACAACCTCCTTCCTATAAATAAAGTTGGCACAAAAGCACAAACAATTACAGTATTTCATTTATTCCAACAAAGCTCCCTTTGGAATGAAACTCTCCAAGTTTTGCCTGAGGATATTTTAAAGAGGTTTTTCTGGCTTTCTGGTTGTTTTTTTTTTTCCTATGTTTGTTTACCTACTTTTTCTTAAAAGAGTAGAAAATTATAGCGTAAAACTCCTTAGAACAGAAGCTGCCACTAACAATTCCTTGCATCAATGTACATACTTCAAAGTTCCTGTAATTTTTCTAGCTCTCAAAGAGTTGGTAAAATTATTACTACAATGGCAATCGTATAATACATAAATGTATCAAATTAACATGTACCTCTTCTTTGAGAGCAAGAGAGAAAGCTTGCAAGCAGGGAGGGAGGGGCAGAGGGAGAGAGAGAATCCCAAGTAGGCACCACACCCAGCATGGAGCCTCAAGGCACTGAGATCATGACCTGAGCGGAAATCAAGAGTCAGAAGCTTAACCGACTGAGCCACCCAGGTGCCCCTAACATGTACCTCTTAAATTTACATGATGTTATATGTCAAATATATTTCAATAAAAAAGAGGTGGGAAAACAATACTCTAGGAAAGGGGTGAGCACTTTTCTGTAAGTTAAGTATTTTTGGCTTTGTTGTCTCAATTCTGCCATTGTGCAAAAACAGATATAGCAAATATAGGAAGAAGGAACACCACCGTGTTCCGATAAAACTTTATTCACAAAAACAGGCAGTTGGTGGCAGGCCTTAATTTGCAGACTGACCTCTGATCTAGGACATTAATATACCTAATTTTTGCATTTCTCAAAGACTAAAAGTCCCAAAGTATAGAATCACAAAGTCACAAAATCAAGTGCAGAGAAATGGAAATGTCAAAAATACAATTTAAGTTGGGTAAGGGATTTTAAGTCTCCAGTTATTGCATTCCGTATCATCTATTATTCTTATATCTAACTGTTTTGATATTCACGATTTTATAGAAATTTGCTAAGAGGAAGTTTCAGTTTTTCACCCCAAGCCTCTATTATACACAGCTCAAAGTTATCCTAATTTACTGATGACCAGGTTGGACAATTTTGTTCAAGACAAAAAAATTCAACAAACTCCACTGAACAATCAGTATGTGCTAGACACTGGCAAAAAGCAGGGAATATATAAATACAATCCACTTCCACACATTTAATTGTTTTAGTGGAGGGAAACAGTACATCTTAAACAGGTCAATAAAAACACAAACTGATTTATATCATTAAGTACTAATGACAAAAAAGTCAGTGTGACAGAAAGGAATGGATCTAGGGACAAGGGGGAGTCCTGAGAGTGCGACTTCTTTCAGGAGGGGGATGAAAATGACTATGCTCAGCCCTCTGAAAAGCTAGAAATAACAATGCAAAAGTCATGAGCAAAAATAAAAGAGCTTAGCAAATAGAAAGAAAAGCAAGGAAGCCAGTGTGGTTGGAGTACAGGAAATGACAGAGTCACATGAGCAGTTATATTTTGTTCTCATCAAAAGAAAAGTGTTTGCACTGGTTAATTCCCAGTTACAATATCTATTGACAACTTTAAGAAATCATCTGCAAGTGACTCTAAGAGCCTACTAGAAAACAAAAATCAGAAATTCCTAATTACTTGGTTACAGGCCTCCTTCATGAACCCCATTTCTAAATTCCTGCTGTTCTAAAAAGAGGTAGAAGATTTTAGGTAGGCATGTGCAGATCAGCATTGCCTTATTTTGCACTGCTCTTTCAGGAACCAAAGCAGAAGCTATTTGATAATATTCCTCTTCAAAGTTATATAGCACTTTTCATCTAAGAATATCAGAGCACTCTGTCACAATTAAATTATTAATCCTCATGACAACCCCATCAAGAAAGTATCTGCTTTATTATCAGTAAGAACACTTGGCATTTACATGCAATCTTGAGGATGCTACTCAATCATACGCAATTAATGCATACAACACATTCAGAAGGCAGGTCAGCATTCTCTGTCCCCAGTTACAGACAAAAAAAAAAAACTGTGTTCCCAAAAGGATGAGGTATTTCTAACCAATTTATCCAAATGAGAATAGTATCAGAAATTGCTTGATGCCTTGATCTTAGTTAAAAATCAATCACTTTTCGACATCCCCCACACACACACAACACACACACACACACATCCACACTGCCCACACACACACAGCTCCACCAAAGCTCTGCCAAGCTGGCCAAGCAAGCACCCTGCCCCCCTGCACTGCTCCACCATGGTCCTGCCAAAGCCAGCCCATACTTAGAGCCCATACAGGGGACACCCCTTGACCACCTGCCTCTGGTAGCCAAAGGGATTCCGTTTCTGGGCCCCATGTGTCTGAAACAACTGAAGAGACAGTTCGTGGCAACCTACCATCCCCAGGGCACTGCATAGACAGCAGACTGAAACACACCCCTAGCCTTCTGTGAATAAGGCCTATCTACTTAACCTCGAGCTTTAGCCAAAAGCCAAAAATGAATGTAGCTTAAGGGGCCAATGGACAACATCAAGAGAAATAAAATTTGCAGGCTTCAAGTCTACCACACATCTGAGGGTGATGGAAGTGCTCTTGGGGAACACGGGCTGGGGACACTACCTCTGAGCCCTCACCTGGCCTTGCTACAGCTCATCAATACTCTCCGTCAAAAAAGAGCCCACACACCCATCTAAAGCCCCCCAGTTTTGCATCTCTCATGAATGGAATACTTCTTGATCGCTTGGTCTGGAGGCCAGCAGGGCATACAACTGCAGTCCTACAGGACTGATACATTTGCATACCTTAAAAGCTACTGTCTGAGGGTCGTTTCCAATTAACCTGAAAATAATTTCAGTGCTAACCAAAATCCCTCGTTCTGGAATACTCACAAATCTCGGCATACCCTCAATAAATAAGACCTAAAAATACATGAATAAATAAATAAAAATCAACTTGCTTAGACAATCACAAAGGTTCAAGAGACAATTAAGAGCCAGGGCAAAGTTAAACAATAAGGTTCATCTCTTACACAAGGCCTCCAAGACTGGGAGAGATATAGCTGTCTCACCTAATACATAGAATGCATAGAAACAAACACAGAGAGACAAGGAAAATGAGGAGAAAGGAATATGTTCCAAGCAAAAGAGTGAGATAGAACCCCAGAAAAAAACCTTAATGAAATGGTGATAAGTAATTTATAATATAAATTATGATAAAGAGTTCAAAGTAATGGTCTTAAAGATGCTCACTGAACTTGTGGAAAAAATGGATGTACACATCAGAAACTTCAACAAAGAGACAGAAAACATAAGTACGTACCAAAAAAAAGTCACAGAACTGAAGAATAAAAAACTGAACTGAAAAATACACTAGAGGGGTTCAATAGCAGACTAGATAAAGCAGAGGAAAGAATCAGCAACCTGGAAGACAACATTGTGGAACAAACCAAAACAGAGCAACAAAAGGAAAAAATAATTTTTAAAAATGAACATAGCTTAAGGGGTCAATGGGACATCAAGAGAAATAAAATTTGCATTATAGGGCTCCCAGAAGGAGAAGAAAGAGAGAGGCAGAAAACTTATTTGAAGAAGTAATAGCTGAAAACTTCCCTAACCCGGGTTAGGAAACAAACACCCATATCCAGGAAGCACAGAGTCTTCCAAAGAGGAACCCAAAGAGACCCACACTAAGACACATAATAATTAAAATGTCAAAAGTTAAAGATAAGGAGAGAATCTTAAAAGTGGCAAGAGAAAAACTGTTACATACAAGGGAAATCCTATAAGACTATAAGCAGACTTCTCAGCAGAAACTTTGCAGGGCAAAGGGGAGTGCTTTGATATATTCAAAGTACTGAAAGGAAAAAACTTCCAACCAAGAATAGTCTACCCAGCAAGGTTATCATTCAGAACTGAAGACATTTTCCATACAAACAAAAGCTAAATGAGATCATCAATCCTAAGCCAGCATTACAGAAAGTGTTAAAGGAACTTGTTTAAGCTTAAAAGAAAGGACACTAATTAGTAACAAGAAAAAGTATGAAAGTAAACATCTCACTGGTAAAGGTAAATATACATGTAATAGAGGAAGTGGATTAATTATTTATAAAATATAAAACAAAAGAGGTATAAATACACATAACTACAATAATTAGTTATGGAATACACAAAATGAGAAGATGTAAAATATGGTATCAAAAGCATAAAATGTGGAGGGTAGGATGTAAAAATGTAGAGTTTTAGAATGCTTTCAAATTTACTATCAACTTAAAAGATATTGTTATATAGAGAGACTATTAGAGATGAACCTCATGGTAACCACAAAGAAAAAACCCAGAGTAAATACTAAAAAGATAATGAGAAAGGAATCTAAGCATAACATTATAGAAAATCATCAAACCACAAGAGAAGAAAGGAACAGAGAGGAAATATAAACAGACAAAAAACAACAAAATGACAATAAGTACATACCTACCAATAAATACTTTAAATGTAAATGGACTAAATTCTCCAATCAAACAACACACAGCAGCTGAATGGATTAAAACACACACACAAGATCCATCTACATGCTGCCTACAAGAGACTCATTTCAGATATAAGAACAAACACAAACTGAAAGTGAAGGGATAGAAAAAGATGTTTCATGCAAATGGAAACCAAAGAAAGCTGAAGTAGCTATACCGACACTAGACAAAAAAAAAAAAAAAAAAAAAAACTTTAAAATGAAGACTGTAATAAAAGACAAAGTAGTCATTACATATTGATAAAGGGGTCAATCCAGCAAGAAGATAAAACATTTGTAAACGGAGGAGCAAGATGGAGGAGTAGGAGACCTAAATTTCGTCTGGTCCCAGGAATTCAGCTAGATAGATATCAAACCATTCAGAACACCTACAAACTCAACAGGAGATCAAAGAAAAGAATAGCAGCAATTCTATGAACAGAAAAGCGACCACTTTCTGGAAGGTAGGATGTGCAGAGAACTGAATCTGAGATGATATTTGGGAATACAGATTGCGGGGGGAGAGAGCCTCCATCAGCCAACTACCAGAAAGTGATAAAGAAAGCAGCAGAGCACAAAATCGGAACTTTTAGAAGTCTGCTCCACTGAGGGACATCGCTCCAGTGACTAAGTTGGGGGGTGAAATCCTCGCTGGGACAGTGTGGTCTCAGGATTCTCAGGGTCACAGAAAGACCAGGGGTGCCTGAGTGTGGCAGAGCTCCCAGGTAGCAAAGCGGGGAAGCCAGCTGCAAAGACAGAGACGAGGAGTGGGCTCTCAGCTCAGGGATGCCATAAACTGTGATCTGCAACACAGTCAGGCCACTGCTCTTCCAGCAGGGACCCAACAAGCTGCAGATCCGGGGAGACTCCCCTTCCTCCCCCAGGAGGAGCAGCGCAGGAACCTGACGCAGGAATCTCCTGGGTTTGGAGACTTCAAACAGGGTCATGTGCCAGAGACAGAAACACTCTGTCACAGGCCAGGTGAGCACAGAGTGCGACCAGAGACAAGGGAGACAGGACTGATTGACTGCTTTTCTACTAGGGCTCACTGAGGAGTGGGGCCCAGAGCGCTTGGGTCCTCCGGGACCAGAGATAGGGAGGCCACCATTTCACTCTCATCCTCCAAAGCTGTACAGAAAGCTTTCAGGGAACAAAAGCTACAGAAGGCACACCCGAGCAGATTACTTAGCCTGGCCCCTGGCAAGGGCGGTGCAATTCCACCTCAGGCAAAGACATTTGAGAATCACTGCAACAGGCCCCTCCCCCAGAAGATCAGCAAGAACAGCCAGCCAAGACCAAGTTTACTGATTAATGAGAAGAGCAAAAATGCCCTAGGGGAATACAGCACATAGAATTCATGGCTTTTTTCCCATGATTCTTTAGTCTTTCAAAATTAATTTTTTTAATTTTATTTTTTTTTTAGTTGAATTTTTCTCCTTTCTTTTTCAACCAACATCTTATCAATTCCTTTTTCAAAATCTTTTTTAGTTGTCATTTTTACAGTCATATTCTATCCCTTCATTGTATTTAACCTTATTTTTTGTATATGTGTAAGTTTCTCTTTCTTTAAAATTTTGGGATACAGTTTCTTCTAACACACCAAAATATAACCTAAATCTAGTGTATGATTTATCCTAGTCTCCCACCAGATCACATTCTTTTTTTTTTAACCAATTTCTTATCTTATCAATTCTTTTTAAAATCTTTAATTTTCATCTTTATATTCATAGTCCATCCCTTCATCATATTTACCCTTATTTTTGTACATATATAAGTTTTTCTTTCTTTAAAATTTTGGGAGGCAGTTTCTTCTAACAGACCAAAATACACCCAAAATCTAGAGTGTGGCTCGGATCTGTTCACCAGCCTGATCATATTCTTTTTTTTTTTTTTCTCCTCGCCCCCCCTTCCAGTTTCAGCTCTCTTCTGATTTGTTTAGTGCATATTTTTCTGGGGTCATTGTTACCCTTTTAGCATTTTGTTCTCTCATCCATCTATTCTCTTCCGGATAAAATGACAAGACAGAAAAACTCACCTCAGAAAAAAGAACAAGAGGCAGTACCGACTGCCAGGGACTTAATCGATATAGACATTAGTAAGATGTCGGAACTAGAGTTCAGAATGATGATTATAAAGATACTAGCTGGGCTTGAGAAAAGCATAGAAGATACTAGAGAATCCTTTTCTGGAGAAATAAAAGAACTAAAATCTAACCAAGTTGAAATCAAAAAGGCTATTAATGAGGTACAATCAAAAATGGAGACTTTAACTGCTAGGATAAATGAGGCAGAAGAGAGAATTAATTAGTGATATAGAAGACCAAATGATGGAGAATAAAGAAGCTGAGAAAAAGAGAGATAAACAACTACTGGATCATGAGGAGAGAATTAGAGAGAGAAGTGATACCATAAGACGAAACAATATTAGAATAATTGGGATCCCAGAAGAAGAAGAAAGAGAGAGAGGGGCAGAAGGTATATTGGAGCAAATTATAGCAGAGAACTTCCCTAATTTGGGGAAGGAAACAGGCAACAAAATCCAGGAGGCACAAAGAACCCCCCTCAAAATCAATAAAAATAGGTCAACACCCCGACATCTAATAGTAAAACTTACAAGTCTCAGAGACAAAGAAAATCCTGAAAGTAGCTCGGGACAAGAGGTCTGTAACCTACATGGTAGAAACATTAGATTGGCAGCAGACCTATCCACAGAGACCTGGCAGGCCAGAAAGGACAGGCACGATATATTCAAGGCACTAAACGAGAAAAATATGCAACCAAGAATACTATATCCAGCTAGGCTGTCGCTGAAAATAGAAGGAGAGATAAAAAGCTTCCAGGACAAACAAAAACTAAAGGAATTTGCAAACACAAAACGGGCCCTATAAGAAATATTGAAAGGTGTCTCTAAGGAAAGAGAGAGCCTAACAGTAACATAGGCCAGAAAGGAACAGAGACAACATACAGTAACAGTCACCTTACAGGCAATACAATGGCACTAAATTCCTATCTTTCAATAGTTACCCTGAATGTAAATGGGCTAACTGCCCCAATCAAAAGACACAGGCTATCAGATTGGATTAAAAAACAAGACCCATCGATATGCTGTCTGCAAGAGACTCATTTTAGACCCAAAGACACCCCCAGATTGAAAGTGAGGGGGTGGAAAACCGTTTACCATGCTAATGGACACCAAAAGAAAGCTGGGGTGGCAATCCTTGTATCAGACAAATTAGATTTTTTTTTAAAGATTTTATTTATTTATTTGACAGAGAGAGACAGCAAGAGAGGGAACACAAGCAGGCGGAGTGGGAGAGGGAGAAGCAGGCTCCCCGCTGAGCAGGGAGCCCAATGCGGGGCTCAATCGCAGGACCCTGGGATCATGACCTGAGCCAAAGGCAGACACTTAACGACTGAGGCACCCAGGTGCCCTGACAAATTAGATTTTAAACCAAAGACTATAATAAGAGATGAGAAAGGACACCACATCATATTTAAAGGGTCTATCCAACAACAAGATCTAACAATTTTAAATATCTATGCCCCTAACATTGGAGCAGCCAATTATATAAGCCAACTAATAATAAAATCAAAGAAATACATCAACAATAATACAATAATAGTAGGGGACTTTAACACGCCCCTCATTGAAATGGACAGATCACCTAAGCAAAAGATCAACAAGGAAATTAAGGTGCACTGGACCAGATGGACTTCACAGATTTATTCAGAACATTCCATCCCAAAGCAACAGAATACACATTCTTCTCGAGTGCACATGGAACAGTCTCCAGAATAGATCACACCCTGGGTCACAAATCAGGTCTCAACAGATACCAAAAGAATGGGATCATTCCCTGCATATTTTCAAATCACAGTGCTTTGAAACTAGAACTCAATCACAAGAGGAAAGTTGGAAAGAACTCAAATACATGGAGGCTAAAGAGCATCCTACTAAAGAATGAATGGGTCAACCAGGAAATTAAAGAAGAATTTTAAAAAGTCATGGAAACAAATGAAAATGAAAACACAACTATTCAAAATCTTTGGGATGCAGCAAAGGCAGTCCTAAGAGGAAAGTATATAGCAATACAAGCCTTTCTCAAGAAACAAGAAAGGTCTCAAATACACAACTCCTAAAGGAGCTGGAGAAAGAACACTCCTTTTAGAAGTCTGCTCCACTGAGGGACAGACTTCTCCTAAAGGAGCTGGAGAAAGAACAGCAAATAAAGCCTAAACCCAGCAGAAGAAGAGAAATAATAAAGATCAGAGCAGAAATCAATGAAATAGAAACCAAAAGAACAGTAGAAGAGATCAACAAAACTAGGAGCTGATTCTTTGAAAGAATTAATAAGATTGATAAACTCCTGGCCAGACTTATCAAAAAGAGAAACGACCCAAATAAATAAAATCATGAATGAAAGAGGAGAGATCACAACCAACACCAAAGAAATACAAACAATTATAAGAACATATTATGAACAACTATATGCCAGCAAATTAGATAATCTGGAAGAAATGGATGCATTCCTAGAGATGTATCAACTACCAAAACTGAACCAGGAAGAAATAGAAAACCTGAACAGACCCATAACCACTAAGGAAATTGAAGAAGTAATCAAAAATCTCCAAACAAGAACCCAAGGCCAGATGTCTTCGCAGGGGAATTCTACCAAACATTTAAAGAAGAATTAATACCTAGTCTTCTAAAGTTCCAAAAAATATAAATGGAAGGAAAACTTCCAAACTCATTTTATGAGGCCAGCATTACCTTGATCCCAAAACCAGACAAAGACCCCACCAAAAAGGAGAACTATAGACCAAAATCCCTGATGAACATGGATGCAAAAATTCTCACCAAAATACTAGCCAATAGGATCCAACAGTACATTAAAAGGATTATTCACCATAACCAAGTGGGAAATATTCCTGGGCTGCAAGGTTGGTTCAACATTCACAAATCAGTGGGGCACCTGGGTGGCTCAGATGGTTAAGCATCTGCCTTCGGCTCAGGTCATGATCCCAGGGTCCTGGGATCGAGTCCCACATCGGGCTCCTTGCTCCTTGGGAGCCTGCTTCTCCCTCTGCCTCTCTCTCTGTGTCTCTATTGAATAAATAAATAAAATCTTTAAAAAAAAAATTCACAAATCAATCAACGTGATAGAGCACATTAAAAAAAAAAAGAGACAAGAACGATATGATCCTCTCAATTGGTGCAGAAAATGCATTTGACAAACTACAGCATCCTTTCTTGATTAAAACTATTCACAGTGTAGGGATAGAGGGTACATACCTCAATATCATAAAAGCCATCTATGAAAAACCCATAGTGAGTATCATTCTCAATGGGGAAAAACTGAGAGCTTTTCCCCTAAGGTCAAGAACGTGGCAGGGATGTCCACTATCACCACTGCTATTCAACATAGTACTAGAAGTCCTAACCTCAGCAATCAGACAACAAAAAGAAATCAAAGGCATCCGAACGGGCAAAGAAGAAGTGAAACTCTCACTTTTTGCAGATGATATGATACTTTATGTGGAAAATCCAAAAGACTCCACCCCAAAACTGCTAGAACTCATACAGGAATTCAGTAAAGTGGCAGGATATAAAATCAATGCACAGAAATCAGTTGCATTTCTATACACCAACAACAAGACAGAAGAAAGAGAAATTAAGGAGTTGATCCCATTTTCAATTGCACCCAAAACCATACGATACCTAGGAATAAATCTAACCAAAGAGGCAAAGAATCTGTACTCAGAAAACTATAGAATACTCATGGAAGAAATTGAGGAAGACATAAAGAAATGGAAAAACGTTCCATGCTCATGGATTGGAAAAACAAATATTGTGAAAATGTCTATGCTACCTAGAGCAATCTACACATTCAATGCAATGCCTATCAACTTTTTTCAAATAAATGGAACAAATAATCCTAAAATTTGTATGGAACCAGAAAAGACCCTGAATAGCCAGAGAAATGTTGAAAAAGAAAAGCAAAGCTGGTGGCATCACAATTCCAGACTTCAAGCTCTATTACAAAGCCGTAATCATCAAGACAGTATGGTACTGGCACAAAAACAGACATATAGATCAATGGAACAGAATAGAGAGCCCAGAAATGGACCCTCAACTCTATGGTCAACTAATCTTCGACAAAGCAGGAAAGAATGTCCAATGGAAAAAAGACAGTCTCTTCAACAAATGGTACTGGGAAAATTGGACAGCCACATGCAGAAGAATGAAACTGGACCATTTCCTTACACCACACACAAAAATAGACTCAAAATGGATGTAAGACCTGAATGTGAGACAGGAATCCATCAAAATCCTTGAAAAGACTTCAGGAAGCAACCTCTTCAACCTCAGCCACAGCAACTCCTTCCTAGAAACATCGCCAAAGGCAAGGGAAGCAAGGGCAAAAATGAACTATTGGGACTTCATCAAGATAAAAACCTTTTGCACAGCAAAGGAAACAGTCAACAAAACCAAAAGACAACTGACAGAATGGGAGAAGATATTTGCAAATAACATATCAGATAAAGGGCTGGTATCCAAAATCTATAAAGAACTTATCAAACTCAACACCCAAAGAACAAATAATCCAATCAAGAAATGGGCAGAAGATATGAACAGACATTTCTGCAAAGACATCCAAATGGCCAACAGACACATGAAAAAGTGCTCAACATCACTCAGCATCAGGGAAATCCAAATCAAAACCACAATGAGATACCACCTCACACCAGTCAGAATGGCTAAAATTAACGAGGCAAGAAATGACAGATGTTGGCAAGGATGCAGAGAAAGGGGAACCTTCTACAATGTTGGTGGGAATGCAAGCTGGTACAGCCACTCTGGAAAACAGTATGGAGGTTCCTCAAAAAGTTGAAAATAGAGCTACCCTACAACCCAGCAATTGCACTACTGGGTATTTACCACAAAGATACAAATGTAGTGATCTGAAGGGGCACATGCACCCCAATGTTTATAGCAGCAATGTCCACAATAGCCAAACTATGGAAACAGCCTATGATGTCCATCAACAGATGAATGGATAAAGACGACGTGGTGTATATATACAATGGAATATTATGCAGCCATCAAAAAAATGAAATCTTGCCATGTGCAATGACGTGGATGGAACTAGAGGGTATTATGCTAAGCAAAATAAGTCAATCTGAGAAAGACAAGTATCATATGGTCTCACTGATATGAGGAATTTGAGAAACAAGACAGAGGATCATAGGCGACGGGAGGGAAAAATGAAACAAGATGAAACCAGAGAGAGAGACAAACCATAAGAGACTCTTAATCTCAGGAAACAAACTGAGGGTTGCTGGAGTGGAGGGGAGTGGGAGGGATGGGGTGGCTGGGTGATGGACATCGGGGAGGGAGGGTATGTACTATGGTGGGCACTGTGAATTGTGTAAGACTGATGAGTCACAGACCTGTACCCCTGAAACAAGTAATACATTATATGTTAATAAAAAAATTTTTTTTTCATTGAAAATTAAAAAAATAAAAAATAAACATTTGTAAACATTTATCCACCCAACATAAGGGAATCTAAATATATACAGTAATTACTAACAAAACTAAAGGGGGAAAACTAATGGCAACACAGTCATAGTAAGGGACTTAAATACCCCATTTGCATCAATGGATAGAATATCCAGACAGAAAATAATGAAGCATCAACCCTTAAACCACACATTAGACCACATGGACTTATTAGATATACAGAACAGTCAATCCAAAAGCAGCAGAACACACATTCATCTCAAGTGCACATTGAACATTCTCCAAGGTAGAGGTCATATAAGGTCACAAAACAAGTCTAAATTTAAGAAGACTGAAATCATATCAAGCATCTTTCCAACCACAACAGTATACAACTAGAAATAAATTACAAGAAGAAAATGGAAAAATCATAAATATGTGGAGATTAAACAACATGCTACTGAACAAATGGGTCAATGAAAACAACACAGAAAAAAACAAAAAATACCTGAGAAAATGAAAATGGAAATATCACATACCAAAATCTATGAGATACAGCAAAAGCAGTACTAAGAAGCAAGTTCACAGCAATAGAAGCCTACAGCAAGAACAAAAAACAAACAAAAAAAAAAAAACCTCACAATTTAGCTTTACATCTAAAGGAACTAGAGAAAGAAGAATAAAGAAAGCCCAAAATTAGTAGAAGAAAGAAAATAATAAATATCAAAGCACAAATAAATAAAATAGAAACTAAAAAGACAATAGGAAAGACCAATGAAAGAGTTCATTCTTTGATAAGATGAACAGAACCAACAAACCTCTAGCTAGACTTACTAAGAAAAAAAGAGAAAGGGCTCAAATAAATAAAAGCATAAATGAAAGAAAAGTTACACCTGATACCAAAGAATTACAAAAAATCTTAAGAGACCACTATGAATAATTATACATCAATAAATTGGACAACCTAGAAGAAATGGATAAATTCCTAGAAACATACAATCTTCCAAGACTGCATCATGAGGAAAAACAAAATCTGAACAAAACTATTACTAGGAAGGAGATGATACAGTAATCAAATAACTCCCAACAAAGTCTAGGACCAGATGGCTTCACTAGTGAATTCTAGCAAACATTCAAAGATTTAATACCCATCCTCCTCAAACTATTCCAAAATATTTAAAAGGAAAGGAAAGAACACTTTCAAATTCATTTTATGAGGCCAGCAAAATCCTGATTCCAAAACTAGACAAAACCACACACACACACACACACAGGCCACTATCCCTGAGGAACATAAATGCAAAAGCCCTCAAAAAAATATTAGCATACCAAATTCAATAATACATTAAAAGGATCATATAACATGATCAGGTGGTATTAATTTCAGGAATGCAATGATGGTTTAACATCTGCAAATCAACCAACATGATACACAACATTAACAAAATGAAGAATGAAAAATCATATCATCATCTCAAGAGATGCAGAAAAAGCATTTAATAAAACTCAACATCCATTTATGACATACTTTCAACCAAGTGGGTAGAGAGGGAACATACCTCAACATAATAAAGTCCATATAGGACAAGCCCACAGCTAACATCATACTCAATTAAAAGCTGAAAACTTCTCCCTTATGATCAGAAACAAGACAAGGATGCCCACTCTCACCACTTTTGTTCAACAACACAGTATTGGAAATTCTAGCCAGAGCAATTAGGGAGGAAAAAGAAATAAAAGGCACACAAATTGGAAAGGAAGACATAAAACTGTCATTCTTTACAAACTACATGATTTTTACATATAGAAAACCCTAAAGAATTCACAAAAGTGTTAGAATAAACAAATTCAGTAAAGCTGTAGCATTCAAAAATCAACATATAAAAATGTTGCATTTTTATACACTAACAATGAACTATACGAGAAATTAAGAAAACCATCCCACTTATAATTGCATCAAAAAGAATAAAATATCTAACATTAAATTTAACAAAGGTTGTAAAAGATCTGTACACTGAAAACTGTAAGTCATTGATGAAAGAAAGTGAAGAGGACAGAAATAAATGGGAAGATATTCCATGCTCATAGAGAGGAATATTGTTAAAATGTCCATATTATCCAAAGCAATCTATAGATTTAAAGAAATCCCTATCAAAATTCCGACGACATTTTTCAGAGAAACAGAACAATCCTAAAATTTGTATGAAACCACAAAAGACCCAAAATAGCCAAAGCAATCCTGAGAATAAGGAATTAAGCTAGAGGCATCACACTCCCTGATTTCAAACTACACTACAAAGCTATAGTAATCAAAACAGTATGGTACTAACATAAAAACAGACACAGATCAACAAAAATAGAAAACCCCCATGTGAACCTACATATATATGATCAATTAATTTATGACAAAGGAGACAAGAATAAAGAATGAGGAAAGATCGGTCTCTTCAATAAACAGTGTTGGGAAACCTGAAGAGCCACATGAAAAGGAATGAAACTGGACCACTATCTTACATGGTACACAAAAATTTACTCAAAATGGATTAAAGACTTAAATATAAAACCAGAAACCATAAAATTCCCAGAAGAAAGGTGGTAATCTCCTTGATATTGGTCTTGGCTCCAGAACTCCAGAAGCAATGGCAACAAAAGCAAAAATAAACAAATGAGACTACATCGAAGAAAAAGCTCTGCAGAGTAAAGGAAACCATCAACAAAAATAAAAAGACAACCTACTGAATGGGAGGAGATATTTGCAAATCATATCTGACAATGGCTTCATACCCTAAATATATAAAGAACTCACATAACAACAACAAATGAGTATCTGAGTAGACATTTCTCCAAAAAAGACATACAAATTGTCAACAGGCACATGAAAAGATGCTCAGCATCACTAATGAGGGAAATGCAAATCAAAACCACAATGAGATATTACCTCACATCTGTCAAAATGGCTATTATCAAAAGACAAAAAATAACAAGCATTGGTGGAGAGGATGTGGAGTAAAGGGAAGCCCTGTATTGGTGGAAATATAAATTAGTGCAGCCACTATGGAAAATAGTAAGGAGGTTCCTCAAAAAATTAAAAACAGAACTACCATACAATATAGCAATTCCACTTCTGGGTATTTATCTGGGGAAAACAAAAACACTAAGTTAAAAACATATATGCATCACTGTGTTCACTGCAGCATAACTTACATAAGCCAAGATATGGAAACAACCTAAATTTCCATCAGTGGATCAATGGATAAAGATGTAGTGTATATAAACAATGGAATACTGCTCAGCTAAGAAGAATGAAATCTTGCCATTTGTGACAACATGGATGGACCTTGAGAGTATTATGCTAAGTGATAGAAGTTAAAAAAAAAAAAAAAGACAAATACTGTATGATTTCACTTATCTCTGGAATCTAAAAAAAACAACACAAACAAAACAAAACTCACAGATACAGAGAAGAGATCAGTGGTTGCCAGAACAGTGAGGGTGAAATGGGTGAAGGAGATCAAGAGGTACAAACTTCCAGTTATAAAGTAAGTCAGGAGGATGTAATGTACAGCATGAGGACTATAGTCAGTAACACTGTATTGCAAATTTGCAAATTGCCAAGAATGTAAATCTTAAAGTTCCCATTACAAGAAAAAGAAATATAACTGTGCAAGGTGACAGACGGTAAAGAGACTTAATGTGATCATTTCACAATGTATACAAATGTTGAATCATTATGTTGTACACCTGAACTAGTACGTTGTTGTACCTCAATTATACTTCAATAAAAAAATAATCACTTCATGCATTGCACTGTCAAACATTTAAGTACCTATAATTGTGTAACTGTTTATAAAATCAGACAGGCATCGACCAGAACAAAGCCTTTTTAAGTATGTCCCATAATAACGTCCTTGGAGCAATTTCAAGTTTGCCTAACATTTTCACACACATTTCTCAGTTGACCTTCACTGTGACTTTATGAGTCAGACTAGATGTTGATGTCACCATTTTACAAGTGACGAAATGGAGGTTCAAAGAGACTACAATATTTGACCAACATTATATCGTTAGTAAGTAAAGAGGGCAGACTTTGAACCTAGGAATTTTTACCTTATGTGTCGTGTTCTTTGCTCTGCCTCAGTGCTTCTCTACCCTCTTAGACTTTCATTATAAGATGATTTGTCCTTGACCTCCATCCAAGGCATTTTGTCTTCCTATACTCAAGATGATGCCGATTTTATGTTTATGACACCTACAAAGTTTTTCCAAAGTATGGACTTTGAGGGAAGGGTTTTAATAAAAGTTTCCTTCAGTTGATAATGAAGCCTACCATAAACAAAGCAAAAAAGCTGTACTGTTTTTGCTTTGGGTTTACCATGTTGTATTTTGGTTATATCCAGTCAAGGAAACAGAAATCATTCCAGGTATTTCAAACAAAGGGTATCTAGGGAAATTATTTAAAAGGTGCTGAAAGGCTGCTAAGAACGGAGGGAGAGGGGGCTGGATTTGCAAAAAGGAAGAGGGGTGAGGTTCAGATGTTACTAATGCCACTGACTTGAATGAAGCCTATAAGCCTGGGCTGTTGCTACTGGTAGGAGTATCACTGTCAGGTCCACAGAAGATGCATCTCCTCAGCTAAGGCTACAAACACCAAAGCAGTGCTGTGCCTGGAGTTGAGAATCACCACAGCCCAGAAACCACATTAAGTGAGGCTGAAGCCACAGCCTCTTTCTTCTTCCCAGGGCCTCCTACTGGCAGACGCCAACAAGAAGCCAGCCAGCAAGGGAGCCAGGGAAATGTAGCTTGCAGATGCCCAGTCCCATGAGAACACATTGTGGAAGGGTGGGTATGAGTCCAGAAGACAGAAGGGAAATAGCTGGCATGTTTGGCATTATAAAGGCTTACGCAGATCAAGCAATGAGTGCTAAACCTGGTAACAGACTCCAGGTCAATGCTCCTCACCCCAGTGACAAAGGAAGCCATGCCCCACCCCCCACTCCAGGAAACCAACAAGATAAACTGAAAGGTTGGGGTTCTCTGTAATTTAAAATCCATACGGGAAGATAAGGAGCCTACTCAAGAAAGCAAAGAGCTGTCATTAATTCAAAAATATGTCATGTGATTCCCAAAGAGAATAAGGATTTCTGCTATACTGGGAGTGAGGGCTGAAAGTGGGAAGGCAAAAACAACAAGAAAACAAGACACAATAAGACACTGATGAAAGAGTATTGAGGGATCAGGTGGGAAGAGGAAAATTGAGTGGTAGGAAGATCAAGAGTTAGAGAGAAATCAGGATGTATTTTCAGAATGGAACAAACAAAGGTAAGATTCCAGAAAGAACCTATCGTGAAGGACAGAGAAGGGAAGGAAGAAGGACTCAAAATGAGCTCTCAGAGCCTGGACAGCCTGACAGCCAGTTGGGGAGAGCTTGCAAGAAAGCTTCCAGCATGAGGCTACCAAATGTCCATCAAGATCTGAAGGACAAAGTTCAGAGAAATGACAACCAAGTGCAATATGCTGCCTCAGTTTCCCAGAGATGATTAGCTTCCAAAGGAACAAAGACAACCAGGCTCCAGGAGAGACTCTGAAGCAAGCACAATTATTTATAGCTACTGCTGCCCTATCACCCTCTACCGCACCCCTCCAGGCTGAGACCACAAACTAGAGAATTGCCTTTCCAATATCCACTTCTCCTCATTTATTACATACATAGGTGGTAATTAGAACACCCTCCCTCTAAGTATCTTGGTGTAGTATGGATTTCCCAGAACTCCAAACTGGTCAATTTTCTAAAACCAAAGAGTCAAAGTACCTTGAAGTTGTCTGGTTTCCTCCATTTGACAGCTTTAAAGATTCCTCCCCACTCCCAATGTAATAAACGCACATAATAAGTGAATGAATGAATGAAATAAATACCTCAAGTTCTCTCTTCTACCAACCCTCCCTTCATTCCCTAAGATCCCAGACATCTACAGAGGCTACAAAGTTGGAGATCAAGCTCTCTTTCACTGAATTCCAAGGGAAATTCCTAACAGGATCTCCCTCTATGAATGCAGAAATTAATCAATCTAGAAATGCTCTGGGGGGCGGGGGGGGCGGTATATGAAGATACAGTTGAAGAAACCTACAATTAGTTTTGGAGAAAAACCCTTCCCTTTTCTCAGGATGGGTTTGCCCCTCCCTTACTTGGGATGCTCAATCAATGCCAGCCAACAGTAGGTAAACACCAGGAAAAGTCTCACTCAAGTTGTGATTTCTGGCCGCACATGAAGACTGACCCGATATTATGGATTTGTGACATCTTCATGGAGGGACAATTACTGTGCTATGGTCCTTATCCCTTACCAGGTGAGATTTAATTTTCTCAGCAAAGTGTTCATGGTCCTTAGGATCCAAATACAGACTCACCATTGCAGTTTCATCTACCAACATTTCCACTGGCATACACACCCACATGCACTTCAGCCACATCCCTGAACCAATGTGCCCTGTCTTCACTCCACATGCAGCAGCCCCCACCCTTCTCCCCACTCCTCCCTCTCCACCTAGAAAACTCCTTTTCAGATTTCAGGGTCCAGCTCCAATGAAGTCCTCCTGAGTCTATACGTTATTCCATGACTTGACCAGGAACAATCCATCATTCCCTACTCTGTGATATTTAGCACCTTGTAGGTACCAACAGAGATGAGCGCTCTCATAGCATTTGTGCTTGCTTCTCCACCAAGCATTTTACTTTCTCTTGGGTCACTTCCCTAATTTTTATTTGGACATCTCCATATGCCCTATATAGCCCACATTGGACACAAGCAGTAAAAAACAATTGGTGGGGGAGCTCTTACATACCATGTCCATCGAGCTTGATTGGGTTCATGTTTGCTTTGATTTAGTAGATCAAACATGTCATTAAGGATCCTATCCCCAGGTTGCGAGGTTGGACAGCCTTACACAGAAAACACAGACCGTGAGTGCCCCCAAAAGTAAGTTCTGACACAGCTTCCTTTTTTTCTAGTCCCAGTGGGGCAAGAGAACAAGATTCCTAAAAAAAAAAGAGGGTAAAACAGTCTAAGCTCTCATCACTACCAGCAGAACATGCTGCACATTGATGGGAGGAGAGGTGGCATAGTTTCAGCTGTCTGCGGGTCTCCACAAGAGCCTGGAGAGGAAGCAGAAGATCCTCCTAAGGGGGCAACATCAGCACCCCAGGCCTCAGGCTGCCCTGGAGGGATGGCCACTGGCAGTTCTCTTACTGGGTAAATGAGAGGAGTCCTTCTTAATGAGAGAAGCCAGGTATTCAGAAACAGGGTTACCCAGGCACAGATAACACATCCTTCGTACACCTCCATTCAATCCCATAACAATGTTTATCTATGAGTCCATTACAATCCTCCTATAGCACAAGGATTACCACATAAAATACTGGACTCCCAGTTAAAACTGAATTTCAGATGAGCAAATATTTGTAGTTTTAAGTATTTCCGTAGAATAGTGAACACTTTTTAAAGTATAAATATGACCCACACAATATTTGGGACATACTTACACTAAAAATTACTCACAGTTTATCTGGAATTCAAATTCAGTGGGAGTCCTGTATTTTTAGTTCCTACAACTCTGTATGGCATCATAACTCAAAATGTTGCATTTAATCAGCCTACTTTTCATTTAAGGTCTACAGGCTTCAACTAATTTAGTAGACAGTTTAGTAACTAAAGAAAAAAGTCTTGATATAAAACAACAATCCCAAAAGGCGATATCCTAGGGACCTTTAACAATACAATGACTCAGGGAATAGAGTATGGATTTATTTTGTTGATTTGTTTGCTTCCATAAAAGAGTTTGACTCATCATGGGTTTTTTTTCCCTCCGTTCATTTGGGAGCTGGTGCAAGCCTACTACAACTTGAGCTACTAGCTTTCTCCAAGACACAGATTGTAGACATCAGAGATCCTCCAGAAGCTCCCTCATCTCTCACAGAATGACCAAAAGCTGGCCCGATTCTCCTTGAGAGTTCATTCTCTCATTTCTCCTGATCCCATCTGGATCCAGAGATGGATGAGTAACTACACAAGCAAGAGAAGAAGAACTGGGTTGTGTGAGCAAAAAGTCACTGTGGAACTTCTCCTGGGGCTCCTCAAAAGAAAACGAGTTCAACCTTCTGCATTAGTTAGCTTGACTCATTTGCTGTTCGTGGCAAGGAGACCGGATTACAGCAGCCTTTAATCGTTAAATAGCAATGTTTTCTTTGGTTCATTGCTCTATAGTGAAATTTCCCCTGCCGTAAGTGATGCCATCCCAAGGACCCTAAATAGCAAAAAGTGTGCACCATTCTCTCCACCGGTGCATTCCCAGGCTATTGGGTAAGGTGTCTCCATTAGGGGTTTTCAGGTAAGTACCCTGTCATTTGCCTTTCATTTTCTGTGCACCATCTTTAAAAAAAAAAAAAGAAGTCTGAATTCAAAACTTATTTCCAAGTCAGAAATAAGATTCTTTAAGTCTCTTTTCTAAAGCAGAGACATCCTCTTCCCTTTTCTTCATGTGTCATCAGGAGCTTTAAAAGCAATCCCCTTGTGTCTGTCACAGTGACTCAGAAAACTAGGCCAGTGATGACTCTGTCATTTAGTGGTTCTACGGCATATGTGCCCTACCATCTTTCGTTTCTATGCTTCAAAATACTAAGTGGGCCACACCGAGACATCTTTTTGTCACAAAGTACTCCGTGTAATGGTTTTGGGAACACTGGGAGGGAAATGGAAACGTGGGGGAGGAGGTACTTTTGCATAATTGCTGTTTATTTCTGTGGCAAACCACTAGTTGGGAAAACATGTATTTGAGGGACATTTAAGGTTTGGCATTTCAATCCTTGACTTCAGTCCTTGGAACTGCCATTTGCGTGGTGACATTTGAAACTTGACCACCCTGGACCGCCTGGTTGCCAGACAGCAGCCACTCTGCCAAGAGCGAACTCCAGAGGGAAGGAAAGAGGCTATCTTCTAGAAGGAATGAATAAATGTCTCCTCGGGCCTCTCTATCAGCCCAAACAAGCAGCTGCATTCAAAAGGTTTCTCCTATCTTGTAGAGCCAGAAAAAGGTGAGCTGTTCCAGGCAAGGCCAGAGAAAAATGTACTAGAATGCCTGTGGAAAAGCTTGTTTCTTAAAGGAGAATGATAAAGCTCAATTGGGATGATAAGAACAGTACTTTCTATCCAGCCCCATTCTACCTCCTTTTCAGTATGCCTGAGGGCAAAGCACGAGAAATTAGAATCTGGAAACTACCCAGACTGTGGTTATTGTGAGGGGCTGTCACTGACATGACTCCCCTCCGGTCAAGACCATTATTTTTCCCTAATGTGTCATGTCTCCTATTTTCTTTAGATTACGACAAGCCTTGATGTAAGAAGTCAACTGAAACTCTTTTTTCTTTAATATCTTCCTTGTCTCTTACCCCTGTACCTCTGCCATCTTCCTTATGTGATTGTTTCCTTTCTTGATCCCCCCAAAAAAAATTTTAAAGAGAGGCAAGATAGTCAAAGGGACATGGGTGGTAAGATGGGATAGGAAAGGGCTAGAGAAAGTCTACGGTGGACCTCTAGCATGGGTTTTCACTCCCTAAGAAGGTGGATGAAACACTCCTAGTGTTCTCTTATAATAACAATATTAACAAGAAAACACTAATATAGGGCGCCTGGGTGGCTCAGTCATTAAGCGTCTGCCTTCGGCTCAGGTCATGACCCCAGGGTCCTGGGATCGAGTCCCACATCGGGCTCCCTGCTCAGTGGGAAGCCTGCTTCTCCCTCTCCCTCTGCTTGTGTTCCTGCTCTCGCTATCTCTCTGTGTCAAATAAATAAACAAAATCTTTAAAAAAAAAAAAAAAAACACTAATATAAAGCTTACACTTTAAGCACTTCTCATATGTTAACTCGTTCAATCCTCATACACCCAACAGGTAGATACTAATATTACTCCTTTTAGCAGATGAGGAGACGGGCCCAGAGAGGGTAAATAACTTGCCCATCATCACGCAGCATAGAAGCTGCAGAAGAACCAGGACCTGAACCTGGCAGCCTGGCTCTGCCCATCCCTAGGCTACCTCCAGTGGTTTGGAAGTATTCGTTTCTGTCTGCACTGTCTTCCCACTATTAAATCGCTTATTTCTTTTCTCGTGGGGCTGAGATATCGAGAGACAAATTTACTGTTTCAGAGATTGCACTGAATGTTTCCAGGGTCCAGAAATAAGGCCTGTAACAATAGAAGATAGGAAATGTGCCAGCTTCAAACCACAAATCAAGGTCATTTCCCAATATACCTGTATCCGCCATTCAGGGTTCAATTAGAGAAGCCGCAGCAAGTATGAAAAGACTGAACCCTGACTGACTGACTGACAGAAGTAGGTGGGCCGAGTGTGTGTGTGTATATATATATATATATACACTTTGTTACGAGGCCTTGACTCACACAATTATGGGGGCTGGTTAAGCAACCCCCGCAAGCCCATTGTTCTAGCGAGTATTTCTGAAGCGAGACGTCTGCAGGCAAGGCAGCTCGGAAGGGAAGACATAAAGTGGGGGAGATCAAGCGGAAGCTGGAACCCCAGAAGGATGATATGAAGCCCTTGTAAGTTTTGACTGACTCTGACCTTGATGGGATGAGTGTCCCACAGATGTCGGAAAGATGGGGGAGGCCTTGGCACGGAGCTAAACACAACATTAGGCCCAGGAGCTGGAGGAGCTAAAGGAGGATCTTGGGGAAGCAAGGAGACGCAAGCTCAGCCACCGCTTCCCACCAACAAGGTGAGCAGAAAGAAAGAAACGCTGCACGTGACCAGCAACATGGCTGCCGCTGTTTCGTTTCCCACCCCGCCCTCTCCCACAAGATTGTCTCTTATGGCCTACCGTACCTAGACAGACGCGGGAAGGGAGTTCTGGGAAATGTGGTTCCACCCCACGAGTCCAGCCCATTTCACAGGCAGGGCACAACCTAGTCGAAACTGTTCACCGCGCAGTCTTCGTGGAATGATCTCTATCTAACCAGCTTCACCTCTCAGTAAGTGTGGAAGGAGGAAAGGTAGAACGGTTAAGATATGGACTCCGGAGCCACACAGATCTGAGTTCAAATCCTAGTGCCAGTTACTTGCTGAGTGACCTCTATAACCTTTAATTTCCGTAGTTGTAAAGTAGAGGTAATAATAAAGCTGTCATCCTCGAAAACAGTAAAGATTAAGAGAGATAATAACAGGTCGCCTGGGTGGCTCAGTTGGTTAAACGACTGCCTTCGGCTTGGGCTGGGATCGAGCCCCACACTGGGCTCCGTGCTCCGCGGGGAGCCTGCTTCTCCCTCTGCATGCTACGCCACCTGCTTGTGCGCTCTCTCTCTCTGTCAAATAAAATCTTTAAAAAAAGAGAGAGAAATAATACCTACAAAGTACTAGGTTCTACATCTAGCACGTATTCACACCGATATATATATGTAATATAAAGTAACATACATAACCATAAATATATAGTAATAAAGCTAATGACCGTTTTTATTAATACTTTCTAATTTTACAATAAATTATACAATAACCAGATTAATTGAAAATGCATTTTCTCAGCCAGAGGTCTTATACTTCATGAAGAATAACAATCTATGAGGTCTCCTAATTTAGTACCCCCAGATATTAAGAGTTTTCATGTAAGATATGCTAATTAAAATTTTAAACTATCCTTTAGAAAGATATAATTAGGGAATCCCTTGAGCATTTGAGTGTTTTTGTTTTGTTTTGTTTTGTTGCTGAGGATTTTTATCTAAACATGCTTACTTTAAGCCTGAAGAAATCAGTAACAGGAAGACAATAAGAAAGAAATACAGATGCCTGGGATCCACACTACAAGTTAAGTTCGTGGCCCTTCAGCATTGTTTGATTTCTGTGAGTTATAGAATCCTTAAAATTCAGAATTGGTATCGATCATAGAAGCAGTTTAATCCAACCCTGCTCTGATGCATCAATCCTCTCTAGCCCATTCTCGATTAAGTCTGGGACTTAGAAATATCAAGTAATGAGAAATTCATGCCACCTGGAGGCAGACCAGTTCATATGGAGACACCTCAAAAAAAAAATTTTTTTTTTTAAGATTTTTTGTTTATTTATTGACAGAGGGAGGGAGAGAGAGAGCAAGCCCAAGCAGGAGGAGGACGAAGCAGGCTCCCCACCAAGCAGAGAGCCCGCCATGGGGCTTGATCCCAGGACTCTGGGATCATGACCCGAGCCAAAGGCAGACGCTCACCGACTGAGCCACCCAGGCGCCCCGAGACAACTCAAATTTTTAAAATATTACTCCTGATATAACCAGATTTTGCCTCCTTGCAACTTAGAGCTATTGGTTGTTGTTCTGTCCTCTTTAGCCAACAGAGTAAGTATAGCACATTGATCTTTAGTCTTTAGAATCTGGTTAATTCTGTGGACCTACTTCACTTCAAAGTATAAACGCTCCCATACACTCAAACTCTACACATAACCTCAGGAGCTTCTCAGATCTCCTTTGACTCCTGGTGACCAAGCCTCCACATGACCTCTCTTCCTTTATTCAAAGACAGTTGTCAAGTTCCTCCTGAGACTTCCTTTGTGCAACTGTTCCATCAACAGTTTTTTGGCATGATCTCAAGATCGGTTCCTCTCCTGGCTCTGTTTCCAGGAATCAGCTTATCTTTCCAGTGCTTCTCTTAATGTGTTACACTCAGAAATAAACACAGTGCTACTGGAGCGACCTGGGAAATTCAGAGCAAAGTTAAATTATCATCACTGGAGCCACTCCCGTTCTGATTCAATACGGAGCGATACTGCATGAGCTCCTTGGCAACCACATCACAGTGCTACTTTTACTTAAAAAGTAAATGGGGCCTCAGTTTTCTGTTTTGCAGATGGTTGGGAGCAGAGAACCTCAAAGGTCCTTCCAACTCTAAACTCTGAGTTTACTAAAAGAAACCTTCCCCCCAACCTTCCCCGCCCCCCCCCCCCAAAAGTGATAAGCTCATCAACAAATTCGACATAGAAAAAGATAATGGCAAACATATTGGGAAGTCGTTATTGTGGTACAACTTCCAAGAGGAAAGCATCACAACTGTGATATTTAGGTTATATAGCCCTTGCCCTGGTGACCAGAGGACAGGAAAAGGGAGCGAATGGAGACAGAGTTCTACATCTCAACACAATGGTGTGTTCTCAACCAGTACAAAAGGGAATTGGAAGCTGGAAAGCCAACATCTTTGGCTGTGGTTATAATGAGAATAGGTATAAAATGGAAAGATCTGTGATACTTACTAAAATGTCAATTAAGAGGAAAAAAGCTTTTCCCATATTACCTTTGAAGTGCATTTTCAGGTTAATAAAGAGCTTTCATAAACATTAATTCAACTATGTTGCTTGGAAGACTACTTCTGAAGCTTTATTACACTATCCTAATTAATGTGCAGCAAGGCAACACCGTAGACTTACCAGTCTCTCAGAAATGAGGGGTTCCCAATCATTACCAAGCTCATCATTTAGCATTTATGCCTGTGTAGGAAGCATATGAATTTGTAGGCTCCAATTCAGCTGTTGTTCTATGGCTGAACTCCACTAATTTAAACAACTTGAGGCCAGATGTGTTGCAAAGGGGCGATTTATCTAGATTAGTTCTCGCAAGCTGATAGCCACAATCCTTCTTTGCAAAACACACAGCATATTCGGATCCTAGGAAGCCTTGGCATTATGAATTCCTTTCACTTGGTTGAGTGTTTTGTTTGCCTGCTAATATAAAATTCATTGAGGCAGCAGGCAGCAATCGGTGTTGTTGGGAGTTCTAGTCCAGTGCACCACAATCCCTTTGCAGTACAACTAATGGCAAAGAGGGGATCCCAGAATAACCCACTTACATTTTTGGCATAACAGTGGGCTGTCTGCATATGTGAAGCACGTGTACGGGTTATACAATGGTTTGGGATGAATTTGCAACTCTGACCACCAGAGACCAGAACTATTTCCACTGCGGTTCTGTAGCTACTTGGCAAAAATGCATCAGAGTGCTCAGCAGGGAAAAGAAATGTGATAATTGTGGGAAGACTGGACATTACATTAGAGTGAGCTCTTTGGCACAAAAGAATAATGTCTGTGAAATGCTAGTTTCAGGTCATATAACACTGAATTTCCAGCATGATGCTTTTAGGATGCAAAATGAAGGGGCAACAGTCAGTAATGCTTAAATCTGAATAACCAACTGGTCAACCACCTGAGGGTTCTGCAGCAAGCACAGGAGTGTAGTGGGTGGGAAAAGGAAAGGCTCAAGGTCACCCTATAGACTGTGGAATTTTTACTTCTGTCTGCCAGACTTGAAGCATGACATTTCAGCTCATCAAAGCATGAATAAGGCCTATTTTTTTAAAAAAGCTTGTGTCATCCAGATGCACAAGAGATTAGTTTGTGTGAGAAATACAATAGCTTACTTTTCAGAGGAAAAGAGAGAAGCAATTTTGGGAAATCAAAATGAGATGAGAGGGTTGCTTAGAGAATATGTTGTCTTGGAGCTAGGAAGACTTTGATAGGATTTATCTCATTCAAGTTTCCCTGGATCCACGTATCCCCTTTCTTTCTTGTATATGAAAAACCATTGCCCCATACTTCTGTCTAGGTTCCCTTCAGCTAATGTCAAAAAGTCACTAAGTAAGTGGTAGAACTGGAGTTCCAAATAGTCCTGTCAGACTATAAAACTTTTGTTCTTTACTCATCACTACCCTACTTCACTTCTGCTTTTAAGCACATTTATTGACAAATACTTTTTGTCAAATAATACTGATGCATTAGTCAGGATAGACTTGGCTACGTTGTCATAACAAATCATTCCTGAAATCTTACTAGCTTGACCTGTCACACAGTCCAGTGTGGATTGTGGAATTCTCTCAGAAAGCTCTTCTCCAAGCAGTGTCTTAAGGACCTATACACCTTCCAGCTTCCATCTTATAACTATGCTATCTGGAGTTCTTGGCTTCCAAGACCTCTGTGGTACAACATCCAAGAGCAAAGCATCATATTTGTGATGCTTAGGTCATATGCCCTTTTTCCTGGGAGCAGGGAAACAGAGAGTATGAACCTGTCGGCATTCTTGGTGGGAGACAGTGTTCTACATCTCAGCACAGTGGTGGATTCTCCCCTGATACAGAGGGGAATTAGAAGATGGACAGCCAAAAATATTAAGAAATGTTCATTACGTCTACTATGTGCAGCCCATTGTGCTAGAAGCTGTAGAGAATACAAAATAAGGAATGCATGACGGCAGTTTTGAAAGGAAATGATATTCTAATGTTCTGGGAGATTGATCTACAGAATCAGCTATAATTTCAGAGAATACAAGAAAGTAAAACAATGGAAAGGAAACATGACAAGTATTGTTTAGGGAACTAGCCAGTCTCAAAATTCTATGGTACTTTTCAAATTCCTACCAAGCGATGAGGTTCAACTAACCCTCTGCACTTATTCAGGAAAAAACATCTGAAGAGAGAAAATTATTCTCTGATTAGAAAATTTGAAGCCAACATTTTAAAAAATATTTTTCAACCATTCTCTTAACATCACTGAAACTCCGTTTTCTCATCCGGAAAATTATTACATGTATCCTAAATGTCCTTGGGTAGTGCCTGCTGTAATAGTAGGCACTCAGATACAAAGTATTTCTCCCCCTTTCCTGGACCCTTGGTCATTTTTTTTTATTGCATTCAATAAAGGAAACAGTGTCTGTACCTGCCACAGGTTGGTCCCCTGGACTCATTCTTCCTTGGACTTCAGTGTCACTGTCAAAACCTACCCTGTCACATTCACTTCCCTAGGGTCTTGCTAAATGGCTAGCCAGGTAATGTGAGGAAATACTTTTGCTACTGTTTTAATGGGTGATAATTTCTTGATATATTATTCCTCCAAAGTAAGATATTATATATGAACAGTGATCCTGTCTCAAATAAGTGCTAAAAATAAATAGTAACATTTTTTAGACACTATGTCAGCCCCAGACAGCAAAGAGATCCATGCCAAAGATTCTCAACCTCACTACTGACAATTAGGTTCAGATAATTTTGGTGGGGGGGGGGGGGAGGACTTCCTGTGCATTGTAAGATGCATTCCTGACCCCCACCTACCAGAAGCCCATAGCAGCCTCTTCCCAGCTCCCAAGTTGTGACCTCCATAAATGTCTCCAGATGTCACCAACGTCCCCTGGGTAGGGAGGCAAAATTGCCCACATCTCTCCCAACCACCCCACAGGTGAGACGCACTCATCTATATAAAGGAATATTTTTCTTCTCTATATGGGAAATACTGGTGTTGCCTTCTAAAAGCCACTATACATTTTGCCTTTGATAACAGAAGCCTTATTTCATTGAGCTACACGCCCTCCAGACGTGATGGTGATCCTATTCCGCAATCAGAGGTAAATCCTCAAAATCTAACCCAATTATGGTAATCCCAATGCCTTTACCAAAAGTGGTTTAGGAATAGTCATGTAACCCAACCCCAGCTAATAGGAAATAAGGAGGAGCCTGCTTGAGTACTTCCACTCCACAACAGGTGGAAGAAATACTGGCAGAAATACTCAAAGGAAGACCTGTTCTCTTCTCCCCTTGGGTATTATTGTGCCTGTGTGTGACTATTACAACAACAAAAGTCCTGAAGACTTTAGCTATTGTGAGAACAAAGGCAACAAGCTAAGAGTAGGAACCTCGGTCTTTGATGTAACTGACTCACAAATTTAACTGATCCTGGAGCTACCCCACTTCCAGGCTTCTTGTAAAGTATATTAATAATTTGCCCTTTTGTTTAAGCCAATTCAGTCAGGGTTTCATATTAATTAGAGCTAAGCACCTTGTCTAATCCACTCCACATATCACATCAATATAGCAGTCATCAACCCCAGCCTAGAGAGCCTGTTTGACCAAAGTTGCTGCTTCTACATAATTAAAAAAAAACAGGTAATACTGAAGGGTAGGCAATTCACTGTTTATTCTCGCCCAATGAATCATATTTGAAAACATGCACTGTGATAAAACTAAAGTGTACTGGGTGTGACAAATGTGAACACTATATCTTAGCATTCCAGGAGATAAGAAATGTAAATATCAGAGCTACGTTAAAATTACCCCCACATAAAGGATTTGTCTATTCATTTGTTTATTAATTCAACAGATGTTTATTGAATACTTATTTCATGAAAGGTGCTCTGTGGCAGGGAGAATAAACAGATTAGATTAAAATTCACCCTGCCTTCAGGTGGCTTACAGTGCAGTAATGAGAAGGCGTGAGCAGAAATTACTATAATACGTAGGTTTTCATTATTAGGGACCATAAGAGTGATAGAGCCAGATTATCATGAGTGTTCAGATGAGGATCATGTTGCTTGCAACCTGTAATAATCAAGGAAAGTTTCGTCAGGAAGGAGTATTTAACGGAATCTGGTAGGACAGGTACTATTTATTTAGATTGGGGAGTGACATGGGTTGCAAAGCAGGAAGCAGCAAACAGGGCAGATGAAGCACACGGATGTATGAGGAGCTCCCAGCAATTCAGTTTGTCTGAAATATTGAACATGTGAGGGGTAGTAATGATCAGTGAGAAGACTCAGACCATGGCCAAATCATAAATGGTCTTAAATGTCATGGTAAGGAAGGCTGAGGTCAGGGGAAAAGGCCAAATAAAAATTAAAGAGGATAAAGATCCTCAATGTTACAAATTAATGAATAGGTTTATTTCCTTATTCGGAAAAAAAAGATGAAACCAGGAAAGAGGATTATCAGAACCCTTTGATTCAGGTGAAATAATGTTAATCTAATTATCTCTGATTTTCTGCTCCATATAAGAGCCTAAGATAAGTAATTCACGAAATAGCCAATGGCCTCTTTCATCCTTTTCAGCATCACAGAAAGTTATAAATAGAGTAGGCTATAAAGAGTCGAGGTAACATTTCTAAAACTTTCCCTCCTCCTCACTCCCCCAGCAAGATCCTTATACATAGCCTATTTTCTTTCAGGCTTGTGCAAGTTTTCAACCCTCAAGTAAACATAGGTAGTGTTAGCTTTTTAAATAAAGATGATTTGGTTTCTAGTCATATTCCCAAGTTGATTCAGTAATTCAACATAGATTCTATTCTCAAATTATAGCATAAATCTTTTACTATATAGTAGGTGGTTTAATGATTTCACAGAAAATGTAAAATCAATTTCAATGCAAATGTAACTTCAATAGAAATCACCACTTCCCCCACTTATCAACTGTGTGACTTTGGAGATATTACCTCCACCTTTCCAAGCCAATTTCCTCATAAAAAAATTAATAAGTAAATAAAATAACCATATCTACCTTTGAATGTTGGCAAAAGCACCAAATAAGGTGATATACCTAAATCACCAAAACAAATTGCAGTACATGGTAAGTGCTCAGCTAAAGTTGGGGGCAGGTATCATTGAATCAAAGCTTCAAAAACAGAAAGTAGAATAAAGGGAGCATTTATGAAAGAATATACAAATATACAAATATCTCACAGAAACTAAGAGAAGAAATTATAGCAGGGCCTCACGAGAGACTAGGAAGTGGAAAGTCAGCAGCTGAGTGAATCATCTTGCTCAGACTATTATTTCACATGTCTGTGTATCTGCTGGGCTCCTTCTCACTCTTCACATTGGCCTCTCCTGCTTCCCTGAGCACGCGGCAGAAAGGACCATCCCAGGCCCAGCTTTCCACCACCATTATATCCAAATACAGAACAAGGCTTTGAACTACGGGACCCAGCCTGGGTCCAGGGCCGATCAATCATGCAACTCACTGGGCCTGCCCTCCTGGCCCAGTGCCCCCTCATTTCTGAGAAAGGGGTCCTCTACGAAGAGGGTATGACAATGGGAAGGAAGCGACTGTCACATCTAGTATAGTCAACAAAAAGAAAAACCCTAATGCCCTCACGGTAAGGTCCGCCATGTTAAACAAAGGAAACGGTGGACTGTGGTATCTCCAGAGGAATCCTATTTCAGAGTTCAGAGGAGCGAAAGGAGTTTTCAGCAACAGCCTCTGCCAACTGCTTAGCTTCTACCCCAGCTCCTCCCCTCCCTGCTGTAATATATTCAGGTCTCTTCCATTAGGGCTGTGTGTGTATTTCAGTTTGGCATCTCTCCGTAGTGAAGCGGAGGTGATCATATTTCAGGAGGTGCTAGTTCCTGCGTGTGGAGTTGCCTCTGTGTTATAATTGCTTTCCGTCATGCAGCTGCCACACATGAGCTAATCTACATGCTGTATGGCTCCGTTTACAGCAAGCTGGCCTCACACTGAGCTCAGAAAGAGGCAGGCTCTGCCCACAAATCTTGCTTCCTGAGGCATGTCATTTCTTTGGACGATTTGCAGTCTGATAATGACCATGTCATGATTGTGCAGTGATAACTCCAAATGCCTCAACACACTTGATGGATCTTAGCATAAATTGGCCATTTATCAACATGTGGGACCTTTAGAATTTCCATATTCGAGCTGTTATGCCATAACACTGATTAATTGTTCAAGGCCCAATGTAACCTCCACATCCTGTGTTACGGGGAGGTTACAGCTACCCACGTGACTTCGTTAGATTTGCCTGGGAGGAAAGAGTGCTGCACACTCTTCAGTGAGAGGCAATGATCTCCTGGTTTCTCAGGGACCGCACAGGTTTCTTTAAAAAAAACAAACAAACAAAAATCATGCAAGGACTTCTGCATGTCCCTTATAGTTCCAGTGGAAAGCAGAAAGTCTCTTTGAAGATATTAACAGGGTACTGCTTGCAGTATTTGAAATTGGGCCGGGGGGGAGGGGGGAGACAAAAGCTCTTATTACATTCAAAGTATATCTTGTTCCCAATTTAATGAATCTGAACCGATTATTCAGGTTGGTTTTTTCATAATCGCTAATTTACTACTACTGGTGTCCTCCATTGTCATTAATGTATTCACTGGGTCAGCAAACATTAAGTGCCTACTAGGAGCTAGCACTGCTTATGGCACGAGGAACAGCGGTAAATATGTTTGTAAAATACTTCATAGCTGTCTTAGCCTTTTGAGTACTTTTAAACACACACACACACACACGCACGCACGCACGCACACCTGAATGCCCATGTCTATATGCATATGACTTGGGATTTGACCTCTATCTCTTTGGTGTGAACTTGGACCCAAAGCCCATGGCCACATCCCATTCACTAATAGACGTATTCATCTTGAGGTGTGAGCATCAAAAATTCACATTAAAAAGAAACCAAGATCAAAAAGTGGAGATTATGAGAAGATAGAATTGGTTTTATAGAAGAAAAGTTTCTTAAGAATTAGGGCTGCCCTCCAATGGGGTATGTGCACCCCGATGTTTATAGCAGCAATGTCCACAATAGCCAAACTGTGGAAAGAGCCAAGATGTCCATCAACAGATGAATGGATAAAGAAGATGTGGTATATATACACAATGGAATATTATGCAGCCATCAAAAAGAATGAAATCTTGCCATTTGCAACGACATGGATGGAACTGGAGGGTATTATGCTGAGCGAAATAAGTCAATCAGAGAAAGACATGTATCATATGACCTCACTGATATGAGGAATTCTTAATCTCAGGAAACAAACTGAGGGTTGCTGGAGTGGTGGGGGGTGAGAGGGATGGGGTGGCTGGGTGATAGACATTGGGGAGGGTATGTGCTATGGTGAGCGCTGTGAATTGTGTAAGACTGATGAATCACAGACCTGTACCTCTGAAGCAAATAATACATTATATGTTTAAAAAGAAGAAGAAGATAGCAGGAGGGGAAGAATGAAGGGGGGGAAATTGGAGGGGGAGATGAACGATGCGAGACTATGGACTCTGAAAAACAAACTGAGGATTCTAGAGGGGAGGGGGTGGGAGGATGGGTTAGCCTGGTGATGGGTATTAAAGAGTGCACGTTCTGCACGGAGCACTGGGTGTTATACGCAAACAATGAATCATGGAACACTACATCAAAAACTAATGATGTAATGTACGGTGATTAACATAACATATTAAAAAAAAAAAAAGAATTAGGGCTGCCCAATAATAGAAGGGGCTGTTCCTTGAAGTGGCAAAGGCTACCCCTCTCACAATATTCTGGCATTTTTCAGGGATGCTTAGAATGCATTCTGATGTTCATTACAAGATCAATCTCAATGGCCCCTTTTAATTCTAAGATTCTGTTTCTTCTAAAGCCATGGCTGTTAACATTCTCCCCTCTGCCAATCAAAGAAAAAGAAAAAAGTACTTAAAGCTGTTTAAAATACCTCAAGTTTAAGCAAATGCTGAAGTATACTTCTTCCTCCACAAACATCTTTTCCATCCTCCTTTTCTTTCATGGGCTCTAGTACCCTAACTTCCTTCCTTGCCAGTTTTCACTTGTACACACCATATTTTCAGGCAATCCTAAACACTCAAATCAATGTGAGTAGCCATCTTTTTTGCATATCACTACCTGATTTGGGATTTCCCAGTGACCATGTGCTGCATATTCATAGTTTCAGGGAAGGTTATTGCTGAACGGGACCTGTATTCATTTCCTATGGCTGTTTTTAGCAGCTTTAAAGCAACGAAAATTCATTGTCTTACAGTGCTGGAGGTGGGAATTCCAAAATGGGTGTCATTGGGCTAAAATCAAGACATCTGCAGAATTGCATTTCTTCTGGAAGTTCTAAAGGAGAAGTCACATTCTTGCTTTTTCTAGCTTCCCAAGGCCACCCATATTCCTGGACTCATGGCCTCCATCCATCTCCAAAGCCACCAATGGCAGACTGAGTCCTTCTCCTCGCATTGCATAGCTCCAACCTTGCTTCCGTTCTCCTTCTCTGACTCTTCTGCCTCCTTTTTTCTATCTTTTAAAGACCCCTGTAATTACATTGCGCTCACCCACATAATCCGGAATAATCTCCCTAGTTTAAGATCCTTAACTTAATCACATCAGCAAGGTCCCTTATAACCATAGAGCATAACATATTCACAAGTTCCAGGGATTAAGATGTAGACTCTTTGGGGGGCCATTATTCTGCCAACCACAAGACCTTAGGGTTGATTAGTGAAAATCTCCATTTTACAGGTGAAGAAAGAGGGACAAGGAGATGGAGGCATGTGCCTGCCACAATGGCGTGGGGTAGAATCAGAACTAAAATTTATGTCCCTGTCTTCCAGCCCAGTACTCTAGACTACCATACTGTCATCCTCAGTAAAATTATAATTTAAGAAGAACCATTCCTGAGGCGCCTGGGTGGCTCAGTCGGTTAAGTGTCTGCCTTCAGCTCAGGTCATGATCCCGGAGTCCTGGGATTGAGTCCCGCATCAGGCTCCCTGCTCAGCAGGGAGTCTGCTTATTCCTTTCCCTCTGCCCTTCCTCCCACCCCCGCTCATGCCCTCTCTCTCAAATAAATAAAATCTTTAAAGAAAAAAAAAGAACCATTCCTAAAAGTTTTTCTGAATTTTATAAATTATTCCAGGACCTAACAGTCTTCTGATTAAGTCTTTTTTTTTTTTTTTTTTTTTTTAAGCAACTGGTAATTCCCTGGTTGCTTAAAAGAGTTAATACCTCCTTTTAAATGTACTGGATTTGCAGAAAGAATTCTCTTTTTATTCCATAAAGGAGGTTGGGGAAGGTCAAATGCACTTACTTTATAAAAGAATCTTCCAAATCAAACAGATTGCTTTATATTATTTCACTGATGATTATGATTAAGGTTTGGATAGTAGTTATAATTCCCCTTTGTTTTCATGAGTGGCTGGTCCATCCTTGTGAGATCACCAGTAGGTAAGTAGCATGAAGTTTCCTGTCTGCCTGGGAGCCACCCAGGGAATGTGTAGGGAGTTAAAGATGAGCAAAGGAATGACCTGTTATCGAGCCCTTTAGAGCCCAAGCTGCCCCCTTTCCGTGCAACAGAAAATGGCAGCAAAAATTCTCCTGAACCTTCCTCCCAACAGAATAGATCACCTCCATTAGGGACCTTCAGCTTTCACACCCACCAAGCATTCTCTCATCTTCTAATGAAGATCAGGATTTCAATTCTTGGTCTACACATCTTTAAGGGGCAAACCTTTTCCCAGCTACCAGGAACCAAGCAAACTTCAAAAAGTTGACTTTTCAACACTTTCCACCAAGGGCTGGATTTACCACGGTGATGAAATGGTCCAAGAACCTCTGATTGACAGCCCTCCCACAGAGTAGCACCTTGGGATTATTCGCACAACCTCTTGACAGTTAAACAATACTTAGCAGAACATGGTTTACAGTGTAACTTAAAGTCAACAGTAAAATGGGAACCAGGGCCTGGCTAGAAAAGGAAAAAATTAAACAAATCAATCATGAAGCCAATACTAGAAAGGGAATAAGATTCAACAATAAGAACGATGGAAAGGAGATGCATTCCCCCATTGAAATTTGAGCAGAAATGCCAGGTTGATGAAGCAGAAAGAGGCCAGAAACTCTTCAGTACAAGGCTGAGCCTGTCCCGCCTTTCGGCGGGGAACCAGAGCAAAGCCATGCAAGGCTCCCATATTTGCTTTCCTCTTGCACATCTGGCTTCCTACAGCCTGGGCAGCCATAGAGCACTTAGCCGCTCATAATAATAATGCTGGGTGCAGCTTTGCGTGCATCAGATATGGGGCTCCTCTGCCAAATGGGCCCCAGCAGCTCGCCCCTTGCAGCCCACTGATAATCTGCAGCTTGTCTGTAATTGTTGCGAGAACATGCACTTTCTTCCGCTGATGACTTTGGCACCCTCACAGAGCTCTACCCAAAAAGGCACTGAACAATGGGATGTGATTGTTTTGAAACGTGTCCAACAGGAAGCCATCCTCCAACATGCTCTCAGGCCCCAGGCTTTAGGGATTGGACGGATTAATGGAGTTCAGCTGTAGTTTACAGTTTATCATCAACCAAGTGTTGCTCTTGAGGCCTGTCCTCCCCTCTCCAGCTTCTAAAGAAAAATAAAGGAAAAGAAAAAAAAGAAAGAAAAAAAAAAGGAAAGAAAGTAGCAGCCCCAGAACATTCATTGTATAACAATCTGAACAAGGGAAAGGGGAAAAAAAATGCCCTCAGTGACCATGAAACTGACAAGGCTCCCCAAAATGGCTTCCGGCTTCCAGTTTGTCATGCAGAGCTGTCTTCCCTTTCACTCTCCCAACCCTCTCCCTTATTTATAATCATCGTTCAAAGTGGTGAAAGGCCTAATTGCCCCGAGCAGTGTGGTCAATCTTCCTGCAGATTTAGCTGCCTGCTTTCATCTGGCAGCCTGGGAGGGAACTCAGCATTTCCCTCCAGGCAATCTATATGGTCTAGCGGTTCACTGCAGAAAGTGGTGCCTTATCGATTTCTGCCATAGCTTCCATGGCTGACTCAAGGATCAGAGCCTCTGACAATGACTAACAAGTTTAAACCATTAGTCCCATTTGTAACTACTCAGCGAAAGGCTTGTCAGTCACCACGTACCATATACTGCAGCTTTTAGCAGATTTCTAATTCCATTCATTTTGCCCACAATGACCCCTGTAGTTAATGGGGGTTATCGGAAAACTATTTTTTCCATTCAAAAGCATTGCCTTTTTCTTCTTCTTCTTCTTTTAGGAACATAAAAGCCATTTTGGTTGTGATGTTTCAAAACAGTGATGCCGCCAATGATTAGTATCCCTCCTAGGAGAAAACCTGTATCCTGGCTTGTGGTACATTACATCTGATCCTGAAAACCCGCACAGAGAGTCGCATGGCAGGTAACAAATCATCATAAACAGATCCCTCCTGTCCTGCTCTTATAATAGAGGCTTGTCTTAACACCTTTTTTCTCCTTCCTCTTTGATGTAGAAGAGGCTCATTTTACTGTAAGAAACCTCTCTCTTTCCGGGTGTCCAGTTGCCCCCCAGGAGGTCCAGTGAAAGACCCAAGAGCTCTTACTCCATGTGTGGCCCCCAAACCAGCATCACCCAAGAACTTGTTAGAAACACAGTTTCATGTGTGACGCTAGACCTACTGAATCAGAATCTTCAGTTTAACAAAATTCTCAGGTGATTCCTGTGCACACGAATGCTTAAAAACCACTGGTTTAAAGAAGCTGGTTGGATATGGGTGTTTTTTTTGTTTTGTTTTACTACAATGTTTTTTATAACAAATAAAGCCTTATGCCAAAGGAAAAAAAAATTTAACCCACCCACTATATGGGATAGGATATTTTTAAGAAAAAAAAAAATGAGTTTTTCTGCGTAACAATTCTAAGGATTTTCTCCTTGTAGATCCGACAACTGAAAGATTTTCATCTCATACCTGCTGCATCTCACCCAGTACCTTGAGAATGGTAAGTACAAGATGAATAGCGGTTGAATGGATGATTTACAAGAAGAAACAAATGAATGAGAATAAAGACAGGAAAGTGATGTATCTTTCAGTGATATAACCAACCAGGTATCTTTAATATAAAATGATATGAAATGGGAAAGCGGAAATAAAATGCAAATGTTGGCTACAGGACTCTGCAGAGAATAAGCTTCTACATTCATTTTTTATTGCCTTAACTAGATGCTCTCATCATCAAGTTGACCCAGCCCTAAGGATGAATTGCAGGAAAAACAATACAGCAGGTAGGGTGTTTCTGAAAGCATTTTCTTATTTCCACTTCTAGATCATTCTCATCCCATTTCTGCTGCTTATTCTCACTCTTCTCTCCCCTCCATCTGTTTCTACTGATCATCATTCTCTATCTCCTAAAACGCTGTACTCAGCCAACTGAGACCAAAGTACCTGAAAACCCAACTCATACTAAAATGAGAGTGACTGTCAAGGACTTAATATTTGGACGTTATTTCTGACATCCCCCAAATCATACCACCCTAGGCAGTTCATTTCTTCTAGAGGTCAAATCAGGTCTATCATTGCCAAATTCATACCAGAAAAGGACAAAATAACCTCACAACGAGATATTCATGGAGGAGATTTCGTTATGTAGCAGCTTCTTGTTTAAGTCTGACCCTTGCACTTACCAGGGAATGCTTTTTTGATCACGTGGCCACCCTTGTCTTACGGTCGTCTTTCTTTAGACACTAGTCATTATATATATATATATACATACATACATACATATAGTGAAATAGCTTAACCTTCATGTTATCTCAAATAATAAAAAGCACAAGTTAAAATCAAGGCAAATCCGAGGTGAAGGTTAAGGACCACAGCCGTCTTTACCAAAGAGAATCTCCATGCCGTGATTTTGTTTTCCAGCTTAAAACAAGGACTTGGGAAATAAAATTACCTCCTTCCAGTGATCACCTTTGCAAATGATAATTTCCAGAGCATTCATCTATGGACTGCCATGTTGTGACTACTTAATTGCTGCTTGAAACACAGAAAACTGATTTTGTGTTTTCGTTTTAAGATAATCCTTTGACATTTTGAATAGCTACATAAATAGGTTGTTTTTGTGTGGTGCTAGCAGGGGCCAGCGGGAAATTATTTCATTCGGGGGCAGGTGGTGCTGGTGACTAAACAGAAAAGGTTGGGTGGACAGCAGGGTGGGTGTAGATATCTACACACATAAGCACTGAAACCAAGGGTACAATAATTCTATGGTGTCTGAATTCTCAGCCTGAATTTGTGTATCTTAAAGAAATTATTCATTGATTTCCCACACACAAGTTAAAAAAAGTGCCTTCAGGGTAGGGGTATCCTCCTCCCCCAACCCACCTATTATGAGTTTTAATATGTAATTGGAGAGCATGTAAAATAAAAGGAAATGTCATTCGGCTTTGTAACAAAAGACCTAAATCATAACGGATTATCGAGCGGCATCTTGTGGTCAAAGGTGAGCATGACACTTGGAGAAAGCCAGTTTGGCTTGCCAGCCTTCCACTCCAAAACGTGGAACACAGCCTCACATCTGGCTTTTGATCATGTTAATAAGGGGCTGTGCCAGGTTATCAATGCAGCCTTACCATGCCACCTTCAAATATTTTTGTGAATGAGTGCATTAACTTATAATTAATCATCATGCACTAATGTAAATGTATCCGTGTAGGCAAATTTAATCAGTACCCTTTCTTTCATAGTTTAATAGAGCACTAAGAGGCCTACAAGATATAAAGTTACATGAGCAGTGTTTATAATCTAAACCAATTCAGCAGAATTTGAAAATCAGGGCTTCCTTATGAGATGAGATATAAAACTATTCAGTCATTCCCTAAATAAAATCCATTTTTCTTTTTATTATTCAAATCCATAAAGAAAGGAGGGGAAAATGGTCCCTCTCTGGCATCTACCTCCTTCTGTGTCCCATAGAACTGTGTGGATTTGGGCCAATATATGAAATAAGTTAATGGACCTTCATAAATACAGAATCCAGACACCGCAGCTATATGGCCAATACTCTATTCCTGTAAGACAGCAGAACACCTGGCTGGCTGTCAGTTCAATTTTCAGAAATCAATTCAATATTTTAAAATCATACAAATTTTACCAAATTTTCCATTCTGGGTCTCATTTAGCCACCATGGCACCATAAAAATAATAATAATGATAATAACAACTAAATAAAGGCAACATATGAGCTATCAAGTCAAAAATTGATGCTCGCTTATTTGCATTTATTTTAGTGGGGAAAAAAAAAATCAAGTCTCAAAAAAGTACTGGAGGGATTTAGCAATTCTAATACATTTATATCAACTCTAGTTCCAAATATTAACATGGGGCTCACAGATTTCAGCATATGCTGGGGAAGTATGTATTGCCTTTACCCCCTAACCGTGGGTCCTTGGACAAATTGTTCATTCTTTCCGGTCTTTAGTTCTTCACCTGAAGAGAGGGCGTTCCACGTCTAATGCTGTATATTACTTTAAATTAGGTAAACTCTAACATAAAAATGCTACTGAAACCAAAAGACACCTATCTAAAGAAATTTGCTGTGTGTATCAGAGAAGATGTGATCAGGAAAAAGGAAACCATTCAAGTATTTCAAGCAGAAGGAATTCAATGCAGGGAATTGGTTACAATGGGGATAGAAGAGCTGAGAAACTCAATGGCAAATGGCTGACAGCAAAGCAGCCCAGAGATTAACACAAGCGGGAAGCTGTCATCACCCTCTAAGAGAGGCGCAACTAAGGGGGGGCCACAGAAGGAGAGGTGAGAAACCCTGGCTTCTCTCTTCCACCCTCTAAAATCCCCTGGGTGCCTCCCATTAGCCAAATGCAGCTGAAAAAACAGATCAAGCACTGACTTTCAAAAAAAAAAAAAAAAACCTGATTTTTGCCATTTGCCGATGTCAATGGTGTAAATACTCTCAACTGGCCAACCTTAGGTGACTTGCACAGTCACTGGGTGCAAGGTTGGGAAGAGAGGCACAATTGCACACCATTATAATGTTTCCCCCATATAGATACAATACCATAAATAACCTTACGAGAAGAAACAGTCAAAACAAAGTAGTAAAATCATTAGGAAATTATAACTTTGAGGGGTATGTATGACTTTTGCTTTTAAGCTTACTTAACTGTAAGGTTTGATAATTTAATGTTTAATGATAATGTTAACCGATGTTAACCAGTTCACGGGATCCTGAACATGTAACAATTGGCGTGCACAATTGTCCTAGAGACCTGGTCCAGCTCACAAGGGAGGTTGGAAAATACAGCCCAAAGTGACCCAGCCTCTTTGATACAGAACAGAGCAGGGGAAAAGGATCATTCCTGAAGCAGAAGCTGAGGACAAAAAGATCCAGAAACAGTTCCTTATAAATCAATGCAAGGCCAAGAGATTAAGGATTACTTAGGTCTCTCCAGCAAGAAGGAATTTAGCATCTCTATAACTAATTCTCTGCTCGGCCCTGGTTGGATGAATCATAATTAGGTTCACAGAATACTTTCCAGGAGAAAAATGCACACTGGCTTCCCCCACCCCCCGATGATGTCATTTACAATTTTTTAGTCCGTTTTACTGTTTTTTTTCTGTATTTACTATTATCTGTGGAAGATGGCAATCTCCAGAGCATCGCAGAACAAGAAGTGCAAAATGTGCCCATGATTTTTGCACTACTAAAATTTTGATTGCTTTCACTCACTACCACATTTTTTCACAAACTTATTCAATGAGATGAGCCTACGAGGGAGGCACAGTAATAGGAAGTCTTCAGAAGTGTTTAATAGAGAAGTGAATGGGTAGTAGCATTTAGTGTGTTTTGTTTTTTTTTTTTTTTTTTTTACAGACCTTGGGAAAGTCACTTAGCCTCCCTGGGTTTCAATTTCCTCATTTGTAAGATGAGAAATGAGGGAGTTTAATTAGATAATCTCTAAGGTCATTTATGGCAATTAGGTCCCCTGATTTTATTATGGTGTATGTGAATTCAGTTTGAATATTTTATTCTAGGTCTCTTCCTTTTGTTTTATTCCTCTCGTTAACTACCCACTGTAACAGGCACAGATCACTCCCTTTCTATCAAAAGCACAAGCCAAGACAATGTAAAAATAGCAAAAGCAATGCAAGATTAGTGAGAGATTCCAATGACAATTAGGAATCTTTTCTAAATGGCCACATCTTGGAAAAGCCTGATCCAGCTTATTTTCTGGGAACTAATGATCAACTAAGATGAGTTGCTGATAGGCCACAGAGGCAAGGACCATTAACACTTGATTGTCACTAATTCTGAGTCAATGTCCCATTTCAAAGTCATTAGTGGTATTAAAAACTGAAGCAGCACATACACACAAAGGGAAAAAAAGAAATGCATTAGGATATGCTCAAGATTAACAGCAAATACAAAAGAAATGTCCATGAAAAGCCTTAATTCAATAAATGTCTATTCAGAGAATTCTTAGTGTAAATGTTATACTAAAGCATTACATGAGATATAAAAAGTAATACCTCCTCTACCCTCAAGAAGTTAGAGTCTACACAATATTATGTTCGTATGGTTTTATATTTACATGGCATGGATGGTCTTTTCAAAACTTCTAATTTCATTTTTTTTAATTATCTAACACAAACCAACCAGCCACAAAAGCCATTTCAGAACATGTTTCATACATCTAGTTAAATCTATCTATTCTTTCCATCCTATATTAAATGAGTGTTTACAGATTATCTGCTAAGTGCCAGTCACTGTGTTAACAAAACTAATCATCCGCTAGGGGAATAAACAAGTAAGAAACCCATTGAGCACTTAAAAAAGGAAAAAACAGGTGACAATTTTGAGAGCGCATGGAAAGGACACCAACTTCAAATGTGAGGGGTAATGAATCACTGCTACAGTGGTCATCTTCTGTTTTTGCCTGCCCAGCATTCTTTTCCCTGTTTTCAAGCGCTAGCACCTAATTTCCTTTTGTTGAACTCTATTTCCCTACAGTTAAGGGACTTACCTGTTAATTGAAGGCAGCCCTCTGCTTATGGAGTGGATCTGTGAACCAAGCTAGACCAACCATCAGATGTTTTCTTCCAGAAATATGAATCCTGAGTAGAGTGTCACAGATCAGAAATGGTTGGAGTTTTTCCAATGGTAGAACATTCAAGAGACAATACACTGGCTCCTATCACTTAAATTCCTGGAACTGCATTCATTCCTGTCCCTCCCACGTCCTGAGTTTTTAGCTGTTCATTTGTTTCTTTACACTACCCTGTGCCCTTCCAAAGAATTCCTTATTAGTATATAAGCCAGAGTCTCTTTCTCTTGCTTGCAACCTACATAATAGAATATATCCCAATGCCCAGTAGAAATGCTAAGCCCAGGAGATGCTGCTGCCTTAGCAAAAGGGGTAGGGGAAAAAGGAGAGGTGGTGCATGTTACATTACAGAAGCCAGAACAGAACTGTGGCTGGAATATAAAGTACAAGATAGAATTTCAAGAAAGAAGACAGTGAAGAGTAAGATCATTCAGGGATTCATAAACATGCTGAAACCAAATGTCTTTTATACTTTAAAAGTCCTTTAAAAGTAAAATGTTCTATAAAGATTACTCTGAAGTCAAGAAGAATAGATTGGAGGCTTTAGACTAGAAATAGGGAGACAGGCAAAATGATGTTTGAGTAATCCCATCCCACAGAAGATAATGGCTTGACTTGGGACGGCAGGAATGGAAATAGAGATGGGCTTCTGAGAAGTTGGGAAGTTAGACTCAACAGGACATGGAGGTTGAGTGGATATTGGGGGCAGGAGATAGGAAGAAATCAAAGATGACTTCCAGACTTGAGTTTGGCTGATTAAGTAGGTAGTGGTCCCACTCACTGAGAGAACATAAAAACCAACTCTGGTTTGCTGAGGAAGATGACCAACCTGTTGTTTTACATGTTGAGTTGCTTATGAAACATCTCAGATAGGTCAAGTAGGTAATTGGGGATATAAATCGATAGTCGGTAGATACCTGAGTAGAAGATGCAAGTTTGGATTTGGGAGTCATCAATATTTAGTTGGAAGTAAAGCTACAGGAGTGAATCAGATCACCTGGGGAGTGTACATAGAATAAGCAAAGGTTATAATGCAGAAGAGATTCTCCATGACATACTGACATTTTAGAGATAGAAGCAAAAAAGGACCCAAGGTAGCCATAGACATCAGAGGAAAATGAAGAGACTGTAATTTTATGGACATGAATATAAGAAAATATTTCCAGAAGAAAGATACAGATAATGCTGTCAAGAGATCAAGAAAGATAAAGATTGAGAGGCATCATTGGACTTAGCAATGGGGAGGCTCTTGGTGGCCTTGGTCAGAAACGAGACTACAGTGGGTTGGGAAGTGAGTAGAGGAAGCAGAGACAGCAGTATAGACAACACTTCCAAAAAGTGTGGCAACAGATGGGACGTAAAAAGAGCTGTTGGAGATGGGGGAAGGGAAGAGAGATTTAAAGGAATGTGTTCTAAAAGATGGGATGTGTCTTGAGTATGTTGACATGTTGATGAAAAAGAGAAACTAGAGAGGAAGTGATTATGGATATAGGAGACAGGAGGGAGACTCCATGGGGCAAGATCCCAGGAAAAGTTGGATAGGATTGGATCCAGAACTCAGGTAGTAACTCTACCCCCAGACAGAACTAGCAGCACTTTTTCCAACTTTTAAAGGAAAAGTTGCAGATGTTAATATACAAGTCTAAAGATGGAATATTGAGGAAATACCTGACTAATGGCTCTAGTTTCTCTTAAAACAGGAAAGAAGGTCATCATCTGAGAGTTAGGATTTGTTTCCATAAACTTACTGATTATGTCCATATCTGTATTTTTTCAGACTTTTCTCCTAACATTTTTACTGTTGCCCTGCTAGTTAAAGGGAGCCAGAATAATAACCAGAATAATAAAAAAGAACCAGCAAGGAGTAGACACTAATTCCAAAGAGAATTGATTCATTTATTTAGCAGAGATTTGTTGTATGCCTACTCTGTGCCACGCCTAAGGACTATGACAATGACTAAGGCAAAGTCCCTACCCTCATGGAAATTTAAACTGTATGGTTAACAAATAAACCAAGATGGATTCCAGTATTGCTAAGAGACATGAGGAAAAAGAAGTTGTAAGATAAAGAGCAACTGGGGAGGAAAGAAGAGTTATTTTGATTGAGTGGTCAGGAAAGTCCTCTCTGAGGAGGTGGTTTTGGAGCTAACACCTGAAAAGCGTGAAGAGAAAGGTCACTGCAAACTCTAGAGTTGATAGGGAGATCATATAGGGAGGTCATTTGCTGGCAGCTGGTGCAAAGTCTTTAGGCAAAATGGACTCATTTTGTTTAAGGGAAAGAAAGCAGTGTGGCTGAGTCAAGGAGAGAAGATGAAGCCAGAAAGGAAAGTAAGGGCTGATCCTATCAGCTCTTCCAAGTTGAGCTTATATTTCTTGCTTATTAAAAATGAGCAGTCATAGGATGATTTAAGCAAGGAAACAATGTGATCTGACTCACTTATTACTAGTATATAATAACCTCCATCCTAAAACTTGAGCCGATCTTGTGTTTTAAAATGTGAGCTAGGGGTGCCTGGGTGGCTCAGTCATTAAGCGTCTGCCTTTGGCTCAGGTCATGATCCCAGGGTCCTGGGATCAAGCCCCACATCGGGCTCCCTGCTCAGCGGGAAGCCTGCTTCTCCCTCTCCCACTCCCCCTGCTTGTGTTCCCTCTCTCGCTGTGTCTCTCTGTCAAATAAATAAATAAAATCTTTTAAAAATAAAATAAAATAAATTGTGAGCTAAAGTATATCAAAGAGGGTGCTATCAGTCCACTTCTTGTGCCTCATATGCTAAGAACTTTTCATTCTATTTTGAAGACAATAAAAGTGAACACCATGAACAATAGCATGCTAGGTTTCTCACTATCCATCTGATCCAAACTATCATTTGGATCATTATCATATAATTATCATTCAGTCTTTCACCAAGCCCTCTCCACCTAAGTTACTTGATAAACCTAAGGAATTACAAATGAAAAACTTATCATGAAGGTCATCAAGATGGCTTTCAAATTTAAATTTTACCAAACAAGATTAATAGCCTGGTAAGGATACTATAAATTTCACTCAATATTCCTTTTTTATTTTAAAAATTTGGATTCCAAACAATTATGCCTCCTGACATCCTTGTTAATAAATATTAGACATACTCATTCTCATTTTTTAGAAGTTCAATATTTAAATACTAGAGCCTAATGAATGATTAGCACTTTGAGGCATTACACTGAATAGTTATTAAGGATTCAAAATACATAAACCATTAGAATTATTAAACACAATCCCTATATAATCTCATAAAACAGAATAAAAACCATTGACTGCAAAAGCTCCATGTGACCAGACTGTCATACTTTCAATTATTATAAAAGAAAAAAATACCATTATAATTTTTCATGTTTAATGTTTTCATTAATTATTTGATCAAAGATATTAATATCTAACTGATCTAATTTACAGATGAAACAAAACTGAAAAAAACGGTAAGTTGGATGAAAGAAGCAAATTCTCAAAGTAGAGCAATAGACAAGGATGGTGGGCCCAATTTTAGCAGATGGAAATGAGTAAGACCGTAAAAGGATAGGATGGAAAAGATGTGTCTCAATTAGCAGCTATTGTACAAAATTAAATACTAGAGATCTTAGCTATAAGCCCAATGGTTCAGTATAACCCTACAGAAGAATTTCGGTGTCTCACAAAAGGAAGCTCTCTTTTTTTTTTTTTTTAAGAATTTATTTATTTGTTTGACAGAGAGAGACACAGCGAGAGAGGGAACACAAGCAGAGGGAGTGGGAGAGGGAGAAGCAGGCTTCCTGCTGAGCAGGGACCCCAATGCGGGGCTCGATCCCCTGACCCTGGGATCATGACCTGAGCCGAAGGCAGACGCTCAATGACTGAGCCACCCAGGCACCCCAAAAGGAAGATCTCTTGCTAGAGGGCACCAACTGCATCTTCCCTGGAGTATTTAATTTTCTCCTAAGGGTCAAATCAAGAGTAATGATTACAAATGAAAATGCATGCAGACAAGATCTATAGTTTGGCAAGAAATCACGAGAAAATACAAAGGACATCTGAGGTCAGTGGACTGAAAAAGAGAAGAACCTAAAGAGAATTGGACAGTGGACTTTACAAATACTATAGAACTCCCAAGGAAAAGAGGAATAAAATGTCTTTTTATGCAGCCCCAGATGGCACCCTAGAACTAATGGGTGGAAGTTACAGGGAGATGAATTATGAATCAATATAAATAAAAACTTTCTAACAATTGGATACCTTATGAAAAAGGCCAGATTCCTCAGTCCTCTGTCACATGAATTATTCAAAAGAGATCAGATGCCCAGAGTTAAGGATATTATTTGGGTTGGGATCAGATCAGTTGTTTATGATCTATTCTCATCTTGAGGATTTACATGACCATAACACATGTTAAGAAAAATGTCCTCAAGATACTACAGTATTTGCTAAAAATTTATAGGGTAGAGATTGAAAGACATTTCCAGTTATGTTGCAAAAACAATCAGTGAACATACCTTCCATAATATTTTCCCACATGACCTTTGAGAAAGTGTTTAAATGTCTCCACAATGGCTCAGTCAGTTGAGCATCCGACTCTTGATTTCGGCTCAGGTCATGATCTCAGGGTGGTGGGATCGCTGGGTGGTGGGATCTCTGGGCACTGGGCTCTGTGCTCAGTGGGGAGTCTGCTTCAGATTCTCTCCTTCTACCCCTCCCCCCCCATTCACGCTTTCTCTTAAAATAAATAAATCTTTAAAAGAAATAAATAAATAAAAATAAATGTTTACACAATGATGAAAATCACAAGGGTGATATTACTGGAAACCAAGCAAAGCTCCTTCATAGAGATTTCCATCCTTATCACAAGCCTAAAATGTCCTGGAACTGGTTTGCAGTAAGAAGATTCAGGGTCCAAAGCATTGGAACCCCTAGAATAAGCCAAGTACAGGATGTTGTCAACAGAATACCCAAGGAGAATCTAAGTCATTCCAATGAATCCAGTCACTGACTGATTTACTTGTAATCCTTAATTGAATATTTGTTTCTGTGTAAGAAAATAAGACTGGGTGACTCAGTCGGTTAAGTGTCTGCCTTCGGCTCAGGTCATGTTCCCAGGGTCCTGGGATTGAGCCCCACATTGGGCTCCCTGCTCGGTGGGGAGCCTGCTTCTCCCTCTCCCTCTGCCTGTTGCTCCACCTGCTTGTGCTCTGTCAAATTAAAAAAAAAAAAAATCTTAAAAAAATAAGAGTCTGAGCACTGACACCAAAAGATACCTCTTACAAGATCAAGGTGAACAGTAGACTATATTTGAACCCATGGGACCTGGTTATAAAAGAGGCAGCATTCTGGGGCATCTGGGTGGCTCAGTCAGTTAAGCGCCTACCTTCAGCTCAGGTCATGATCTCGGGGTCCTGGGATTGAGCCCAATGTGGGGCACCCTGCTCAGCTAGGAGCCTGTTTCCCTCTCTCCCTCTGTCCCCCTGCCCCCCGCTTGTGCTCTCTCTTTCTCTAATAAATAAATCTTTAAAAAAAAAAAAATAAAGATAAATGATGTAGCATTCAAATGAGTCTGGTTAATCAATCTCTAAGCATTTTCCAAACTATAAAATCAATATTTTACAGAGAGAGAGAAAGAAGAGTCAGTGGTAAAAAGGTTTGGAAATACTGGGCTTAATATGAAGCTAAACTGCCTTCCTCACTGAAGGACTTCTCAGAATTTTTGGTGTTTCCTGTGAATCTCCACAAGAGTGGAGGAAATGTAAGACACTATTGTGAAAATTCCAAAATCCAAGAGTGAGGCCAAAGTACTCACCCTGGACAATAGAGACTGAGAAGGACCACATTAGAGGGGAAAGGGGAGCAGCTACACTTTGACCGAATGCCACCCCCTTTGCCAGACCAGCACAGTGCCACATGGATGGGGCCTCTTGGGCCTATAGTTTCTCCAGTGGGAAAAAGCAAACTCAAGGGGGACGTGCAGTGGGACACTTCACAGAAGGCTCACTCAGGTCTCACCTCACAGGGATCCCTAGGGGAATCTGTGGAGTTCAATCACCGGGGATCAGATATAGACAGAGGAGGGGCGAGATGAGACCTACTATAACTGGCACTCAGATCTTGGCAGCCCATATTCCAGCTTACAGTAGCACTAGAGCAAAAATCCCAGCCACTGGCTCTGCCCATCTACAAAGCCAAGCCAGTGGTCCTATCTAGCTAGGGAGCTCAGTTGGCAGTTCTGCCTGATTTGGATCCCCAGCCAAAGGACCCTACTAGCTGTCAAGTCCATTCCTCAGCCCTGCCTGGACAGAGGAGAAAATTCACAATCCTGCCCAACTGTAGAGCATGGTCTTCAGTCTCACTCCTCTGGGCAGCATAAAGCACATCCTACATCCCGCCCAGGCAGGGGAGCAAATTCCCAGTCCCACTCAACTGCTGACCATAGCCTCCAGTCTCACTCCTCTGGGAAACATGGCCACAATTGATCTGCAGCTGTAGAATATATCTTTAGGGCCACCCTGGCGGAGATCCAAGCCAGCTGCCCTACCTAATTGTTGAGCATAGCCCCTGCCCCCCAAAAACAGGCATCCTTAACAGTGAAGCCTCAAGCATAGCTTATAGTGTTGCTCAGCCGAAGAACACAGCCTACAACCTCAACTTTCAGTGGAACCTAGAATAGAGCCCTGCCCATCACTGAACACTACCTGTGGCCTGGTCCAGGCAGGAAGCCCAGACATGACATCCATAGTTCAAAGACAGAGACTAACCTGCTGCCCCACCTGAGCAGGGAGCCCAGTCTCTAGCCCTGCCCAATCGGGAGGTACAGCTGGAGGCCACACCCAGAGAGCCCTATCAAATAACTTCACCCAACAGCAGAGTGCAACTAGCTGATTGCAGTCTACCTGATTGCAAAGCCCAGCCTATAGTCCTGCCCAACTTGGGGGCATAGACTACAGCCCCGCCTGATCATAGAGCACAGCCTGAGGCCCTGGTCCAACCAGGCAGGCTAGCCTATAACCCCACCTAAACACAGAGTCCAGCCACTGGCCCTAGCAAACTGGGGAGGACAGCCTGAGGCCCCACCCAACCAGGAGAAATTAGAGCAAAGCCTGCAGCCCTGCTCAATCAGAAAGCCCAACCAGCAGCCCCTCTTGAATGCAGACCTAGTTAGAAGGAAAGAAATAATAAAAATGACAGCAAAAATAAATGAAAGAGAAGATAGGAAAGAATAACAAAAGAGTTGCTCATTTGAAAAGATAAACAAAAATGACAAACTTTTAGCTAGACTAACCAAGAGAAAAAAAGAATGCAAATAAATAAATCCAAAAGAAGAGACATTACAACAGATACCACAGAAATACAAAGGATCATAATAGAATACCATGAATAATTATAGACCAACGAATGGAACAACCTAGAAGAAATGGATAAATTCTCATAATCACACAACCTAACTTACCAAAACTGAATAGTGAAGAAATAAAAATAGAAAATCTGAACATACCAATAAGGAGTGAGCAGATTTAATCAGTAATCAAAAAACTCCCAACAAAGAAAAGCCCAGGACCAGATGACGTCACTGGTGAATTCCACCAAATATTTCAAGAATAATTAATGCCAATTCTCAAATGCTTCTGAAAAATTGAAGAGGAGGAAATATTCCCAAACTTATTTAATGAGGTCAGCATTGCCCTGATGCCAAATCCAGATGAGGACACTATAAGAAAACTACAGACTGATATGCCTGATGAATATAGATACACAATTTCTCATCAAAATACAAACTGAATTTAATAGCACATTAAAAGGAATATAAAAGGAATATACAACATAAACAAGTGGGACTCATCCCTGGGATGCAAGGATGGCTCAACATATGCAAATCAATACATGTGACATATCACATTAATAGAATGAAAGATAAAATCATATGATCATCTCACTAGATACGGAAAAGGCATTTTTGACAAAATCAATATCCTTTTATGATAAAAAATGAAAAAGAAACACCATATGATTTTGCTTATACGTGAAATCTAAAAAAAACAAAACAGATAAACAACAAACAGAAACAGACTCACAAATACAGAGAACTGGTGGTTGCCAGAGGGGAGAGGGTGGTGGGAGGGTGAAATAGGTGAAGGGGTTAAAAGGTACAAATTAAAAAGAAAACAAAAAACAAAAACCCTCAACAAATTGGATATAGAAAAACATAACTCAACATTATAAAGGCCATATATGACAAGCCAACAGCTAACATCATACTCAACAATGGATGGTTAACAGCTTTTCCTCCAAGATTAGAACAAGGCAAGGATACCTACCCTCACCATTCCTATTTGATATAGTACTAGAAGTCCTCACCAGAGCAATCAGTCAAGAAGAATAAATAAAAGGCATCCAGATCAGAAAAGAAGGAAAGCTATGCTTGCAAATGACATGATCTTATATATAGAAAGCCCCCAAAACTGCCATTACTAATAAATTCAGTAAAGTTGAAGGATGCAAAATCAATATCCAAAAATCAATACTGTATTGTATCCTTGAATGTATATAAGAAAGTAAATCTTAAAAGTTTTTACAACACAAACAAAAAAATGGTCACTATGTGAGGTGATGGTGTCTTAACTAAACTTACTGTGGTAATAATTCTGCAATATATATATACATATATCAAATCATCACAATGTTTACTTTAAACTTACATAATGTTATATGGCTCAATAAAGCTGGAAAAAATATAAAATTTATGTAAAAAATTTAAATTAAAACACATCTGTGAACATTTAACAATCAGCCTGTCATCTAGCATGAGCTGGCTCTAGCACACCACTCATGTAACCAGAAAACCCTAGGACCTAGTGTCATGTCTTTAGGCAAGAACCCAAACCCTGTGCAGCTTCTCAAAGACCAGTCCCACAAGTAAAGCTTTACTCTACTCTCTTCTGCAAATGCTCCTGGTATCTCCCTGTATATGTCCTTCTGGGAACAATGGTTCCATCAGGCCACAGAGGACACAACCACCACCACCACCACACAGCAGTTCTCCAAGAACCAAATCCACATTGGACTAGAGAGGATTGTTTAGAGAGGACAAGGATAGAAAATAATTCGTATGTCCACCATAATGTCTAATACTCCCTCTTTTCTTTTGAAATAAACATTTTAAAGAGTAATATACACAGAGAAGAATGTGCAAATCATAAGTATACAGTTTAATTATCAAAAACTGGACATATCTATATAACTACCACCCTGGTCAACAAATAGAATAATAATTGCCCCCCTAGAAGCCCTACTTGTGTCCTTTTGAAATCTGTATCTTCACTCTTTATCACAGGCAACAAATATTCTGGCATTTAATGCCATAGATTAGTTTTAAGTGTTTTGAACATACAATACATATCCTTTAAGTCTAGTTCCTTTTGCCAGACCTTAAGTTTGTGTGATTAATCCATGTCACATACAGCAAAACCTCATTTTCATTACTGTATAGAATTCCATGAAATACTATCGATGAACATTTCAGCGGTTTTCCATTTTCTATTACTGACAAATGTTTCTATGAACGTTTATTCTACATATCACAGGTGTGTCTGTGTGTGTGTGTGTATAAATGTGTAAATATATGTATGCGTTTTTGTTGGGTATATTCCTAGGAGTGAAATTACTAAGTTATTGGGTAGCCTATACAAGTGAGTACGTTCCAAACAGTTTCCAGAGTAGTTGCCTCCACTCCTACCAGCATTAATGAGAATTCTAGCTGCTCTATATTCTCTCCAACTCTTGTTAGTGTTAGTCCGTAAATTTAGTCTTTCTCATGAATTGTGATTTTTAAAATATTTTAAATATAAGCATTTAAAATTACATTTTCCTAATTACTGAGATTCAGTCCCTTTCCATTTCTTTATAGTATCTTTTGTGAAGGCCTCCTACATGTCCCCTACCCATTTTTGCCAGTGAGCTGTATTTTCTTATTGGTTTGAAGGAATTTATCATACAAACTCTTTTTGGTTATATGTTCCAAATATCTCCTCCCAGATTGTGGCTTGTGTATTTTTCAGTCTGTGAACAGATTTTTTTTTTTTATTCACAGAAATTCTTCATGTTTATATGGACAAATTTAGGAACCATTTCCTTTATATTAAGTGTTTTTTGTATCCTCTTTAAAAGTCTCTGCCTATTCCCAGGTCATGAAGTTATTCTCCTAAGTTACTTTCTATTGTACCATTTATGTCTACTATCTATCTGGACGTGACTTTTGTACTGGTATGAGGTAGAAGTTTTCTATTTTTCATGTGGTTATACAATTGACACAGCACCACTTATTTAAAACTAACTGTTCTTTCCCTAAGACCCTAAGTGAAAACGTTGCAGTAAATTAAGTGCACATTTACTCATAGGTTTCATTCTGGACTCTATTCTAATCCATTAGTGTATACATCTGTGTGCAAATGCACAATATCTTGATTATTATACCTTTATAATACATTATCATATGAAGCAAAATCATCCCTATCTACCTGATTGCTCTGCTCCTCTTGGTCCTTTGCATTTCCATAAGTATTTTAGAATCAGGTTCTCAGTTTCCACAAAGGCACACATTAAGAAGAAGAATATGCTGGGTTTTGACAAATATAGTCTTGAGTCTACAGATCAACTTGGAGAGAATGACATCTTCATAATTATTCCTCCAATTCCTCAACAGAATATATTTCTTCATTTATTTAGGTCTTCCCTATTTTTTCAATGTTTTATAAAGGACTGTGCTAAACATTCTATTTCCTCTAGTGGTAGTTTTGGTAGTTGTGGAAAATAAATTTCTCTATTATATCACAATTTTCAAATTTATATGCATTAAACTGTATAGTGATGCACCATTTTCTTTTCTGCTATTGGCCTTCTGTCTTCTACAGTTTGTCAGGGACTTATAAATTTTATTAGTCTCAAAAAAAAAAATGTTTAGCTTTGTGATTCTTCTCTATGGTGTATTCGTTTTATATGTCATTTATTTCTGAAATTACCTTTATTATTTTCTCCACTCAGTAACTTTTAATTTGCTATTCTTTTGCTGACTTCATGAGAGAATATTCTAATGTTTAGCCACTACTCTTTTCTAATATAGACATTTAAGACAATACATTCTCTACACATGGCTTTAGCTATATTCCACTAGTTCTGATATGTCATTTTTGTTATCACTCAGCTTAAAATATTTTCTAGTTTTCATTGTGATTTTCCTTTTGATACATGGATAATTTAGAAGTGTTTAACACAAGGGGATTTTTCTAGTTATCTCTTAAAGATTTCTAGTTTAATTCTTTTTTTTTTTTTTTAAGATTTTATTTATTCATTTGAGACACAGAGATACAGAGAGAGAGCATGAGCAGGGGGAGAGGCAGAGGGAGAGGGAGAAGCAGGCTCCCCGCTGAGCCAGGAGCCCGATGTGGGGCTTGATCCCAGGACCCTGGGATCATGACCTGAGCCGAAGGCAGATGCTTAACCATCTGAGCCACCCAGGCGCCCCTCTAGTTTAATTCTATTGTGGAAAATAAATGTTCTAAATCTTTTGAAATTTGTTGAGACCTGATTTATAACCCTGTGAGTGATCCATGTGCACTTGAATCAAATGTATATCCTATCATTTGAAGGTATAGAAGTGTGTGTGTGTTCATGTATAGCCCTATTTGTTACATATATTATTCAAATATTCTATATCCCTATTCATTCTTGGTTTTTTGCTCTTTCAGTTACTGAGAGAAGTGTGTTAAAATTTCCTAAATGTGAGGATTTGTCTTTGGTAGATAGGTAGGTAGATAGGTAGATGATATAGAGACATATAAATTGAGCCCGAAGAGATATAATACTTTGCATATAAAATTTGCATAAAATTTAGAATTGTTCCACCTTTGTGCCATTCTTCCTGTATCCTTATATCTTGTGTATCTCTTATAAAGTAGCATACTTTAAAATTTTTTTAATCTAGTCAGTAAACACGAGAGTATTTCATCCATTTACATTTAATATAATCATTGATAAATCTAGGTTTAAATCTACCATCTTACTATTTGCTTCCTATTTATTTCTCCATATGATGCTCTTTCTCTCCTTGTCTTACTTCAAGTGGATTGTGTATATGTATATTATTCCATTTTTTCCCCTCAATTAGCTTGTTAAGTATATGTTCTTATTCTAATATTTCAGGATTTCCTCTAGAAATTACAACATCTTCAATTATTAAGGTCTGATATAAATTAGTGCTTTAATATTTTATCAATATTTTAATATTTTATCAATATTTAATATTTTATTTTTAATGATACAAAACTGTATTTAATCTCACTAAAATAGAACATAAAGGATATTTTTAATGAGAGCAATGTGATTAAAGTGCTTCATTATCTATGAAAATCCAAATTTAACACTTCAAGATACAACAATTAGAATATCTGAATTTCAACTCAAGTTTTTTTCAATATTTAGCTGTCTTACTTAAAAAACGTACCTCAGCAAGGTATATAGATCCAAATGCAACAGCTCCTTACACTTAACAAAATCTGACATGTTTTCCAATCTCATTCTCTAATTAGGCAAAGATTGGTATGAACATTTAGCTAGTAAATTTTTATCCTTCCAGAATTCAATCATTTGTTTCTACAAAGTAATCAGAAAGTGTTGCATTCTTATTTTTAAAAAATTGTTTTGAACATGTGTGATATTATTCACCAAGTCAGAAAATTTTGTTCCAATTTTAAGTATACCAATAGACTATTTAGACCACTTTCAGCAACAAAATCAGTCAACAATTATAACCTTTTTAAATGCCATTTTTCAAGATGCTCTTCCATAACATAAGTATCTTTTGAAAAGCATTTACTTTCTCATTCACTATTAAAATATCACCTTTCTGCTGAAAGGGCCAATTAAGAGTATTTTTTAAATACCTTCTAAATAATGTACTGAAGAGAGCTACTTGTTACCACATGAAATGTCAGCAAATTTGGAACACTTGTGTGTTTGTAAAAGAAAAAAGTATAATTCATCTTTTACTTTACTCTGTCTCAGGCAATTTGCCACAGGATCAAGAATAAACCCCCATGTGATCAAAATTATTTTCATGGTCACCCTCCATCTCATTACAAACACCATGAAGATGCAGTATTTAAAGACTTATTTAAAAAAGAAAAAATTAACCACATCAGTGACATTGTGTAGCATTTTGGCCATATCTAGCTTCAACTTCTTCTGCAATGTTTCTGCTTATGAAAGAGAATGAATTTCACTTGTGGGTCTTCCTCTGAATCCTATCTTCCTCCAGAACCCTATTTTTTTTAAATTCCAGTCAAAACAGCTACACTTACCCAGCTTTTCCAGAAAATAATTGTTCTAAAGAAGTGAATTAATCTATACTAAATATCTTATTTGATATAGTCTATTTTATGGATCACAACGTAGTTTTGTTTTTTCCACATTGAAACTGAACCTAATAAATACCATAAACTGAGACATGATAAAGCTATCTGTACTTTGAGGCAGCCATATAGCAAACATTCCACATCTATTTTAACACTTGTTTCCTCAAATGATCAGCAGTATTTTCTCTGGGCTTTCCAATAGTATTGGCTGGCAAAGGGATACATATTATTATTTACCATATATAACATTAGCCATTTTTACTGTAACTACAAGAATAAGGAGTTTCCCAATTTGTGCAATCTGTTTTGCACAATTAGTTACTATTTATTCATTACTTTAACACACACATTGATTGTCTATTACATGCCACATGCTCTTCTAGGCTCTGAGGGTACAGTGAGGAACCAAGTAGAAAAATACGTGCATTCAGAAAGCTCTTCTTTACTTGTGGTTCGATTCATCATTAACAGTAGTGGATGAAAATCCATTTTTAAGTAGTCCTTGCTTTTAGCTTATTACTCATCTATACCATCATTTTACTTCAAACTGTCAACACCACCATTTTCTTGACAATGTATGTTTGCATTATGATGAAGTTTAATCCATGGTAGCTCTATAAATTAGGGTCCAAGCAACAAATAAACCACTCTAGCTATTTTAGCAGAGAATTTAAAAAAGGAAATTGGCTCAAGCACTATTGGAGGACTGAAAAGGAAAGAAGAAACACTGTGGTCACGGAGATAGATACTTCAGGAAGCAGCTTCCACTGCTGGGGCTGAGGATCAAAGGGGAGAAGCTGGGGTTAACAGACCTAGAAGTCCGGGGGGAGCCTGTGGGACCTGGGATCCAGACCTCTGAGGAGGTGCCAATGCTGATTCCTCGGGCACTTGGAGGAAAGGCCCCTGGGATAGGACACAGACCTCTGAGGAGGGGGTGCTGCCTGGCCAGTGTGGCCACATCTGAGAGGCATGGTGACACTGGCTTGGAAGTGTGAAAAGAAGCAAGGAATTGGAACCCATTACTATTGGAAAAGCCACTGGGGTAACGATAGCAAAATCAGCTGACAAATAGGAAGGAGCAAGTTCTTGCTCCCTCCCCCTGCCTTTCCGGTTGGCAGAACCTAAAAGGGAGCAAACTGACAAAACAGAAATGTGGTTTGCAGCATCCCAACCCCCATATCATAGAATGAAGAATGAGGGAAGAAACAAGAGCCTAATACCCAGTAGTGCCTCAGTCTTGGAGGAGGTACACTGGAACGTGTTGGCAGTACCACACCCCAGTGGTAGATATTACTCATGCGCTCCGATATCTCATTCTTGTATCCACGTGGGGGATTAGTATTCTTCTGCCCTTGGAAGCTAAGTGCAGCCATCTGACTAGTCCTCAACAATAAAGTGTAAGCAGAAATAATGTGTATCACTTCTGGCCAACGCAGGTACTTGCCACAGCTCAACCCTCCAGCATCCTCTTGCCCCTGCTGAGGCAAACCTCAGCACACTGTGTTGAGAACTCAGTGTCAGAAGTTAATGGTGGTACCTCTCTCCACCTGAGCCCTTGAATGACAACTGTAAGAAGACACTCCTCCCACCCCCACTGGGCAAGTGGCATTCATGATTTGTGACATCTGGTTTTGTTTTTTTTTTTTTGTCTTAAAGAACTGGTGTTGGGAGGTTGTTTTTCACCCCAGCATAATTTAGCCCTGACACAATCCCCTAATACAGCATCCAAAGGGCCTCAGAAAACCCTCCCTCCCTTCCTTGTTTGAAATGGGCCTAATTACAGCAACTTTTCCTGATTTCACAAGTATTAGCAATAATTTATAATGACTGTTAGTGTCCCCCTTACTCCTGACAGCAATCCATGTGCTGCCCAGGCCCCACACCTTTGCCCCTGCTCCTCCTCCTCTCACTCAAGATTCCCTCAGCACTCCACATTGCTCCTCCTGCAATGTAAGTCCTTCTAACTCAGGAGCGCTTTCTCTTGCTGCATCAGTAGAACACCACCTCTCCCTCTTCTGAACTCTGTCTCTTAACCCACTGAAGCTCCTACTCATCAAGCAAAATCCGGCTCAAAAATCACCTTCTCAATGAAAACTTCCCCCACCCAAGGCAAAGGGTACCCTCCTCTTCCCACCCACCCCTGTTCTAGCTCCCAACCATACCTGGCGTGGCTTCTGTGATCACACCTGCCACAACTGCCTTGTTGCTTTCATTTTTTCTCTGGACAGCTCATTAATGGTGGGGCTGTGGCTTCCTCATCCTCCTCTCCCCACCCCTGATCCCCAGCCAGCTCTATACTTAGAATTCCTGGTGTATAGCAGGCCATTAGGAAACATGAGAAGCAAGGCGGAAAGAAAGATGAAGGGGGTTAAAAAAAAAAAAAAAAAAAGAGGGAGAAAGCAAAAGAAGAAAAGAAGAAAAAGGAAAAATTAGGCAGCTCTGACTTCTATCAGAGAAGATAACCTAGAACTACAGTTGCCCCTCCCAAGAAACGCATAGCTTCCTTTTAAAGAATTAGTTCATAATCTTTCTCACTGAGTCATGCAGAATTTTTAAATGATTTTTTTTTTAGTTGACAGGTAATCTATAAAAGGAAAGAGTTCATTGCAGGTTGATGAAATGGATGCAGATTCTTTTCTTCCTCTTAGCTCCCATGCCCACATTTTCATAATTACTTATATTTCATTAATCAGTTAACTATAAAAGGCAATTCAAGAGGTGAGAGGGAATATTTTCGGTTACCCACGTTATTAATGCCACAAAAGAAGAAATTGGCAGAGATCTAACAGCAGAAGCCCAGCCCTAGCCGAGAAGAGCTTTTATAAAAAGCATGTCAGACCTTCTTTATTACAACCATGCTTTCTCTTTGGGGGGGAAAGTGGCCCCAGCAACACACAATATTAAAACATTAAAAAGTTTAAAGATAGGAAAAAAAAATCAAACCCTGTGATATGGAGCTTAAAAATAGAAGGAGAATCTTATAAACATTTTAGGGGGCACAAAAGGTTGTAGCAGTGAAGTTATCATCAATTTCTCCTTGCTGCTGCCCCAAACACGCGACTGGACCAAATCCATGGCAGGTACAAGGGGAAGGTTATTCCTCCCAGTAAAGGACATGGGAGTAATGACAAGAAAGTGAAGGAAACTAATATTGGTTATGAAACTCAAGGAAAATCAGTGCTGAATTATTTATGTCAAAGTTTTAATGTTCCCTTACTGTTTCCAATTGTCAGGAAGTCTACAGAGAAAGTCATAGAATTTCCTCCCTCCAGCCAAGAGGACAGCTTCTTTGAAAAAGTGGCCCTTGGAGATGAAGCCCGGGAAATCTCCAAGGTCCAGCACAGAGCTCAGGGTTAGCTGAGGTGGAAGTTTAGAAGAGAAGTATTTCCAGGTGTGCGAAAAAGTCAGCACTATCAAATTGCTCTGGGACAAGAGTAGCCAACAGATAATTATCTGTCATCCTGAGCAGTCTTTCTGATTTTTCCGAGGCCAGATGTCTCTCAATTTGTAAGATGGTCAGCAATTGTGTGCAGTCAACCACACTCTCTTCATTCAAAATAATGAAAGAGACTAAAGTTCAAGATAGAGAGGTCAAACTGAAGCCATTCAGCATTGAGGGAAGATTTCTACTTCTTTATTAAATGAATTGCCCACATTGGGTCTCAGCCTAACCAAGTGATGTTTTTTCCTGAGCTGTTGAAGGTCATCGTGTGCTGATGGTTTGGATTTGGCATTCATAGTGAGGTGAAAGAGAAGCCAAATCCTTGGCACCATAATGCATTGCTCTGAGGAGCCCAGGAGAGAGATTTCCTGACCCCGTTCATCAGTGAACAATTGCATGGATGGTTGAACAGAACAGAGCACTGTAGGTTTCACCTCTACAGAAATTGGTGGCTCTAATTCTTGGAAGACTACAAATATTATTCTGGAAGTTCTAAGTTCGAGCCCTGTGCCTATTGCAGCAAAACCCTCAGACTCCTTCCAAAATCGTGGGGGAAATCACTCTAATATCCCAGTAATCTCCATTAGGAGGACAAATTGTTGAATGAAAGTAAAATCAAGTGTGCAGATGCCAGAGGGTTAAAAAAAAATGATTAAGAACCAAGGAAAAGTTCATAATGGATGGAAATATACCATTAGCTACTCATTATTAAGGGACTAAATATAATATAGTAAAATTGGCTCTACTATGAATCAACTCATCTCTCCCAAAACACTGTAAGATATAAAGAAGAACTCTGATAACGTTTTAGTTATCTTCCTAAGACCAATACAAATCCTAGCCTCTATGTTCTAGCCTTATAATTTGGATAATCACATATCCTACTTCGCCTGGGACAATTTTGGTTCCTGTCTATTGCTCCAGCATAATTATTAATAACATCTTTCATTCTCCAAAGTGACCCAGCTTGGACAATTCATGTGGTCATACTACTTATAAAGAGTTTCTGCTGAATTATAGATGCTTTGTTATTTCCTATTTGAAAGGCAAAGGGAGTTTCTCTGCAAATAAAAAAGGAAGTCTCGGTATAATGCCATGTGTTATACAAAAGCATAAATAGGTTTAGTCTCACACAACTGGACAGAACAGTGCATCACGTGATGTTGAGATTAAGCTAATAAAATTATCCCCAATGCCTTTACCAGTGGAATTTCTTCCTCTAGCTCTCAGGTCACGTGGCATTTTTTAATTTGACATAATTGATGTGATCTTGTAATACCAACCTCAGCTTTACGGTAAGAAGAAAGAAATGCTGACAAAGCTCACATCTGCAATGTACATGTTAATGGAGCATGTTTTCTCCTCCACCTAAGTCTTCCTTTGAACATCTTCCACATTTCCAGTTATGCCTTCAAAATTGCTCAAGACAGCTGGGCCTGTTGCCTGTTTCTTGTTAATTAATTTTCATATTTCGGTCTCTGCTGTTATTACCATTTGTTCATTGGCTGCTGTCATTATCATAATATTTGTTTCTCTAAATAAGCCAAATACTAAACTCTGAAGTGAATACAGCACAGTCATATAAAGCTTCTGAAGAAAATGAAGAGAATATTGAAAAATCATCTCGGGAAATTTTGTTCCTGACAAATTACTTACAGGAATTGACTTTCATGACAGAGTTGAAGGAAAATCGGACATAGTCAAATGATGCCCTTAATCACCTGGAAATTGGCAAGTCCGCGCTGGGGAGGACACTGAAGGCCGAGTGAGGATGCACAGCATGGCTCCCTCCCAGCCAGCATTCAGTAGGGCACTCCCCACCGTGTCCAGATAAAGTCTACAGGGGACTCTGGCCTTTGAGGATGGCGTGAGAGAGGGGTAAGGAGGAATGGATGCCTTGGTCTCTCTGGCAACAGTCCAGTGCTCAGAACTGATAAGGTTCCACAGAGCCTGTCCTGGGGGACAGATCAGTGCCGTGGAGACAGCCCAACCCATAGCAGAGCGTTGGCCCTAAGACTCTGGAGAGAGATGCATGCCAGAGTCAATCCACCAACTCTTCCTCCCCACTGAGCCCTTCCACCAATTATTACCACAGCATCTTGCTCATGCTTATGCACATGTGGTCCTCACCCAAAGGATTTGTCATTCAAGTTACTGCTGTGTGACAGGAAGTAATGATGGGCCCAAACAATTATCTAACTTAATAAAAAAATTTTTTTAAATGGAACATGTTAGCAATGCAAAGACTGTTTTCCATGCTTGGGATGCCAAACCAGTGCCAAGATCTTCCTGATTCAAGATCTAGTCTTTTCCCTGGGCAAGATACTCTTTAATTAGGAGGAGGGAAAAATGAGAGAATCCACTGGAACGACATGTGCCAAACCAGAAGTCAACCCATGAATCAGATAAAAATGTCAGTATTGACCCTAAAAAGGAACTGGTCATAAATATCTCCTGATTTATCATTACCACCATTCACTCATTTACAAGCAGAAGGTCACCTGCCTCATACACATCTGGCCAAGAAAGCAGTCACCATGCACAGGTGATGCATGAGACCCTGCAGAAATTCTTTTTGGACATCATCTTTGAATATTAAATGCTAAGTAGTTTTTAGTATGGTTTCAGTGTATTTTGTGAGATTGATATTATTCTAGAAAGGATGACATAAAGGGTAGAGCAGAGGGTTGGCACTCATGCCGAATCCTTCATTTTTCTCTTTTCTATGAAGACTTGCAACTTTTACCTTTTAAGGAATTTCCAGATTGTGATTCTTTTACAGTACTGAAAAGCTTTATCCACACATGCCATGTCTCCCAGAATAATCATTTTTTTCTTCTAAGCACTTTTAAAAATAGGAACTCAGGGGCGCCTGGGGGGCTCAGTCCTTAAGCATCTGCCTTCAGCTCAGGACATGATCCCATGGTCCTGGGATCGAGCCCCGTATCTCGGACTCCCTGCTCAGTGGATAGCCTGCTTCTCCCTCTCCCACTCCCCCGCTTGTGTTCCTGCTCTCGCTATCTCTCTCTGTCAAATAAATAAAAATTAAAAATAAAAAAAATCTTTAAAATAAATAAATAAATAATAAAAATAGGAACTCAGTTAATCTTCATAATGACCCCATGAGGTAGGCACTATTATAAATGGAGAAAACGCAGCCAAGAGAGTTAAGTAACTTACTGGAGAACACTTTGAGTTTGATTCTAGAGGGGAGCTCTTAACCACCACACCAAGCTTAGCAGCCAGGGAAGGGCTGTGTCCGCCATCAATGCGCAATATACCAGAGGCAACCAATGTGATCAAAGAACGGCTCCAAATACAGAAGAGCAAATATTTATTGAGCACCTACTATATGCCAGACATTGTGCTATGTACCAGGATAAACAGATTAATTACACAAAGGGCACTTGGAGAGGGGAAACTAAATATATTTGAGAAAGGAGGAGGTAGTAAGACCCATCCAGCATCGGCTGGGGGCGGGGGCAGGGGGCAGAAAGAAAGAAGGTCCCAGGGAGAAGTAGGAGGCTGGCAAGGCAATACGGCTAGAGACATCTTACTATTTTGGTAACAACTATATTTCCATGATCAGTCCCTTTGCTTTGGGCTACAATACACTTCCTGCCACAAATTTATCAGCATCGACACATAGGAGAGACAGTTCAGAAATTCCCTCTGACTCACCAGCAATTAAACATTGTGTTAGAATAAAATGTGCCCTTGGAGTCTGCAGCGGATTGGCCCTCCCTTCACCCCTCTCACCCAAAGCCCCTCTTTGTTTTCGGTGGCTCCGAAGAGAGAGATTTTTCCCCTCTCCACCTTTCCATCAAGTTTTGTAGACATTTATCAACTCTGGAGTTTCCAAGTCAGGCTGTCAGTCAGTTAACCTTCACCCTCCTTGAATTTTCATCCTGATAGGTTTGGATTAAACCACAGACTGATAAATGAGCACTGCTTTGGCGACACAAAAGAACAGTCATTAAGGAAACCTCTCTGAAGGTATGAATCAAAGCTCAGGATCTTTTGGTTTCTTTCCCCCCTCTAGTTCATGGATCGCCTGCAGTAATACATTTTTATTATTTTTATTTATTTCTCTTTTTTTTTTTTGCTTTGGTTTCCAAACGGTTTTCATCATCATTTCCTGCTTATTTTTCTCAAAGAATAAAAGTGTATCCTGACAGCAGACAGTTCTGTCTTTACGGCAGTAATGTGGCTAGCAAAGGCATTTTATCAATTTGAATTTAATCCAGGACCAAGAAGCAGGAGGATAAAGGGAATGAAGGTGAAGTAACAGGACCCCTGACAAGAATAGTGTTTCACTCATAAAGACTTAGAATGATTAGGGAAGTGATGTTTTCCCCCTTAGGGGCAACTGTTTTGCTAAACTGGAACTTGCAAGAAGGAGTATTCCCTCTATTTATTTAACTTCCCATTTTCCAATTCTTTAAGCCACCATTGACTTAACACATGGTGTCTGGTTTCTTTTTGGTTTGGAAAGCTGGACACCATCTTAGTGCTACTCTGAATGTTTCCCTCTCCACCAAACCAAAAGAAACTGGAAAAAAAAAACAAAAACACACACAAAAAAAATCCCACAAACCTAGGGCTTGCTGGAGGGAAATGCCTTTGGAGTCAAAACAATGTTTTCTTCTCTGACATTCATTGTAACACAAATGTCAGCTGCCTGAATTTGCTTGAGCTTTTGGGAGTCACCTTATTCTTTCAAGTTTTAGCAGGACTGGCTTACATCCCCATTGTCTAGGTTATGGAAAACCCACCATCTCCTGAAAGCCTTGGGAGTTTGGGTGTGGAGGTGAGAGAAGGTTGGCATTTGTCCTTCTCAGCTCTTGGTTTCCCCTCCTGCTCAGGGCTATAAACCATTCCAGTCTGCGCACAGCCAACTCCTCCTGCTAAACCTTGCAGGGCTAGACCGCCCAGCTAAGCCCCGTCCCCAGTCTCTTGCTGACAGAAGCTGTGGGCAGCAACCCTTCTCAACAAGTGAGGAAACAAGAGATGGAAAGGAGAATGCCCTGTCCAATGGGGCCATTTATTCAGCAAACCTGTATCAGCCTCTTGTTACGCTCTAGTTATTACTACACCAGATCCAGGGTCTTGCGTAAGTGACGTGAAAGTAAGAAAATAAGCTCCGTACCCAAAGAAGTTACCAAGCACTAAAGAAGGGATCACCTCATGAAACTCATACTGCAAAGACTACTTCCAGCCTTCTAAAGAAATTCTCCTGGCCTTAGCTTTAGCATTCCTGATGACCTGAATTCCACCTTACAGCTCAGATCTCAGGCTGAAGACAATAATGGCAAAGGCCCGTTGAGGCCAGAAGAGTCTGTGCCAAGGACAGGCAAAGGCGAATGGCACGTAAGGCGTTACCCCCACCAACAGATGCAAAACTGTCCGTGACCAAAGCACAGGGAGAGAGAGCTGTCCAAGTGAAACACAGAACTTGTGGCTTCCCTGGCCAGAGGCTTCTGTTCTCCCAGTGAGCTTCTGGTCACACATGGAAGGGTCTAGCCCTGCCAGCCATGGCAGCTGCCTCCCTAAGATGGTGCGCTCCAGATTAACATCAGCAGAAACAAATGCCACATTTCAGCCCCCAAAAGAAATAAGAAACTCCTGATGAGCACATGTACACTTCTCAAGGCTCCAAGTTCACTCCTGATAAAAAGCAAAGAGTAGATGCTCTTAGGACGACTTAGTGGGGCTTCCGCTTGTACTCAAAGCCCAATGCATCCGAGATAAGTCACTTGTTTCCAGTGAAGAGCCAAAGAAGGTAAATGAAAGCATGGGCCAGTGACAAAATGGCCACACACTATTTCTCAAACAAATACTTCCTATGACAAATACGCAGTAAATCATCTAAGCTATACAAAAAGCCTGAGAGAAAGAAGAGCCTTGTGTTACTTCAAAGATTAATACAAGGGTCATAATGATCTCAATGTCCCTTCTGCAAGGAAGGATTAAGACCCAAGATGGAATTTTACCACCGAAACCCTCATTGGGCGTGAGAATTAACCCCTCACAGAATCAAACACCTGGAATGACACTGAGAAACAGAATATGGGTAGGGGGAGGAAATATAGAAAAGCTGATACAAGTATCACAAGAGTAATATCTTGGGTGAAGTTCACAGTCATTGAAATCAGACAAACGGAGTTCAAATCCTAGCTCCATGACGTTCAGTGAGACTGTGGGCACGTGACTTAAACTTTGTAAGGCTCAGTTCTGTCATCTGTAAGATGAGTAACAACTACTTCTACGTTCTGTAATATTTTAAATGAGGTAATATGGCAAGCGCCTGGCTTAGAACAGATGCTTACAACTATCGAAAGATTTTCTTTTGAGAAGTGTCTGTTCATGTCTTCTGTCCATTTTTTGACTTATTTGTTTTTTGGGTGTTGAGTTTGAGAAGTTCTTTATAGATCTTGGATATCAGCCTTTTGTCTGTAGTGTCATTTGCAAATATCTTCTCCCATTCTGTGGGTTGCCTCTTTGTTTTGTTTCCTTTGCTGTGCAGAACGTTTTTATCTTGATGAAGTCCCAAAAGTTCATTTCGCTTTTGTTTCACTTGCCTTTGGAGACGTATCTTGGAAGAAGTTGCTGTGGCCGATGTCGAATTGGTTACTGCCTATGTTCTCCTCTAGGATTTTTTTTTTTAAAGATTTTTTTTTTTCATTTTTATTTATTCATGAGAGACAGAGAGAGAGAGAGAGGCAGAGGGAGAAGCAGGCTCCCAAGGAGCAGGGAGACCGATGCAGGACTCGATCCCAGGACCCTGGGATCATGACCTGAGCCAAAGGCAGACGCTTAACCATCTGAGCCACCCAGGCGCCCTCTCCTCTAGGATTTTGATGAATTCCTCTCTCACACTGAGGTCCTTCATCTTTGTGTATGGTGTTAGAGAATGAGTTTCATTCTTCTGTATATAGCTGCCCAATTTTCCCAGCACCATTTATTGAAGAGACTGTCTTTTTTCCATTGCATATTTTTTCCTACTTTGTCGAAGATTATTTGACCATAGAGTTGAGGGTCCCTATCTGGGCTCTCTATTCTCTTCCACTGGTCTATATGTCTGTTTTTGTGCCAGTACCATGCTGTCTTGGTGATCACGGCTTTGTAATATAGCTTGAAATTAGGCAACGTGATGCCCCCAGCTTTGTTTTCCTTTTTCAACAATTCTTTGGTGATTCGGGGTCTTTTCTGGTTCCATACAAGTTTTAGGATTCTTTGTTCCAGCAGTCTGAAAAATGTCATTGGAATTTTGATCAGGATGGCGTTGAAGGTATAGATTGCTCTGGGGAGCATAGACATTTTAACAATGTTTATTTTTCCAATCCATGAGCATGGAATGTTTTTCCATCTTTTTGTGCCTTCTTCAGTTTCTTTCATGAGTGTCCCGTAGTTCCTGGAGTGTAGATCCTTTACCTCTTTGGTTAGGTTTATTCCAGGGTATCTTATGGTTTTTGGTGCTATGGTAAATGGAATCGATTCTCTAATTTCTCTTTCTACAGTTGCATTGTTGGTGTATAAGAAAGAAACTGATTTCTGTGCATTGATTTTTGTATCCTGCCACATTACTGAATTGCTGTGTGAGTTCTAATAATTTGGGGGTGGAGTCTTTTGGGTTTTCCACATAAAGTATCATGTCATCTGTGAAGAAAGAGTTTGACTTCTTCTTTACCAATTTGAATACATTTTATTTCTTTTTGTTGTCTGATCGCTCTTGCTAGGACTTCTAGTACTATGTTGAACAATAGTGGTGAGAGAGGACATCCTTGTCGTGTTCCTGATCTTAAGGGAAAGGCTCTCAGTTTTTCCCCATTGAGGATGATATTCGCTGTGGGTTTTCATAGATGGATTTTATGAAATTGAGGAATGTTCCCTCTATCCCTATACTCTGAGGAGTTTTAATCAGTAAAGGATGCTGTATTTTGTCAAATGCTTTTTCTGCATCAATCGAGAGGACCATATGGTTCTTCTCTCTCCTCTTATTAATGTGTTCTATCACATTGATTGATTTGCGAATGTTGAACCACCCTTGCATCCTGAGACACTTCTCCAAAGAAGACATACAAAAGGCTAACAGACACATGAAAAAATGTTCATCATCATTAGCCATTAGGGAAATTCAAATCAAAACTACATTGAGATACCACCTTACACCAGTTAGAATGGCAAAAATTGACAAGGCAAGAAACAACAAATGTTGGAGAGGTTGTGGAGAAAGGGGAACCCTCTTATACTGTTGGTGGGAATGCAAGTTGGTACAGCCACTTTGGAAAACAGTGTGGAGGTGCCTCAAGTAATTAAAAATAGAGCTATCGTATGACCCAGCAATTGCACTCCTGGGTATTTACCCCAAAGACACAGATGTAGTGAAAAGAAGGGCCATATGCACCCCAGTGTTCATAGCAGCAATGTCCGCAATAGCCAGACTGTGGAAAGAGCCGAGATGCCCTTCAACAGACGAATGGATAAAGAAGATGTGGTCCATATATACAATAGAATATTACTCAGCCATCAGAAAGGATGAATACCCAACTTTTGCATCAACATGGATGGGACTGGAGGAGATTATGCTAAGTGAAATAAGTCAAGCAGAGAAGGTCAATTATCATATGGTTTCATTTATTTGTGGACCATAAGGAATAGCATGAAGGACATTAGGAGAAGGAAGGGAAAAATGCAGGTGGGGAAATCGGAGGGGGAAACGAACCATGAGAGACTATGGACTCTGAGAAACAAACTGAGGGTTTTAGAGGGGATGGGGGTGGGGGCATGGGTTAGCCCAGTGATGGGTATTAAGGAAGGCATGTGTTGCATGGAGTACTGGGTGTTATATGCAAACAATGAATCATGGAACACTACATCAAAAACTAATGATGTACTGTATGGTGACTAACATAACATAATAAAATTAAATTTCAAAAAATAAAATGCTTTGTTTGTAAAAAATATATATATATTAAAACAAGCTCTCATAATCTAAATATATATATATATATATTTTCTTGTGAAGTCCTAAGACCCTATCCCAGCCAACACGACCTAACAGGTATTCAAGACATGATCTAAAGACAGGTTTACCTGTTCTCTGACACTTCTTCTAGTATATTCTCAAGTTAGTCCCGTTTTGTTGACCTTTTGAGTTTTCTAATCTGTGGCTGCCTTTTTCATAATACTCAAGAACTATTTGCAAGTCACTCTCCAAGATTTATTATTTTATTTCCTTTCCCACCCACTTTTTCCAAGGGATGCATTTGATCAGATTTGACTTTTCAACATCATCGTGGTAATAGGTTAGAGGAGGGCCTTCCATGCCCCCGCCCCAGATCACTGAAGGGAGTCGCTCTTACAGATGATCTTTGGGCAGGACTCCTCAATCAGGCGCTGCCTTGTGGTTTCAGAAAGGACTTCTTCTGGGCAGCACACTGTAGCCCACGCAGGAATCACGCAGCCAGTATGCAAACAATTAAGGTATGCATTGTTGTTACCTGGTCTATTTCTCCCCCTTCCATTTCACTGAACAAAGGAGAATTTGGCTTCTGTTCCTTTTGCTTTGGGACTTTTTGGTGTCATGTGGAGTAAAGGTCTAAGTACCAACTTGTTCAGTGCTCCATCCCTCCTTTCTCTCTCATCCACATCACTTAGAAATCCAGGCTCTGCCCACTCCTCCTCCCTTCCATCCTTCTTAGTGTTTTCCCTCCCTTCCTTCCTTTTTTCCTTCTGTCTTTTGATCAGAAAGAGTGTAGCTGTCGGATACGAGACTCAAGCCCTACTAGAGTCATCACAGGTAACCACTTTGCATGTAAAGTAGGTCTGCTCTAGTAGATGAAAATCCCAGTCCCCACATTCAATTCAACAGACAATTATTGAATGCTTATTGTGTGCCAGGCCCCATGCTATGCACTGGGAATACAGAGATAATTTGAGACATGGTCCCTGTCCCTATGGAGCTGTACAGATAAGTGGAAAAGTCAATAATGTAGTGAACTATAGTACTCTATTATAATAATATAATATTAATAATGCCATAATACTCTGTGATGCAGGATATAATAGGGCTAGGTCATAACTGTTTTGAAGGGGGGGTTAATTTGGGGGGAAAAGTCATCAGGGAAAGCTGTCCTTCATTCAGGATTTTATTATCTCATGGAGAAAATTTGTGGAAACTTCCTAAGTCTTTTCCAGATGTTTTCTCAACCCACTCTAATAATCCTCCATGGTGCCATCAGAATCTTCTTAGTAAAACACAGTTGAAGCCACACCCTTCTTGAAATCATTTACGAGCACCCAGTCTTCCTCAGGATAAAACCCCCAACCCCTTGGCCGGCTGACTTTGATGACGCATGCTCCTCCATCCCACACTTCAGAGTCCTGTCTCCACTGTCCACAACTACTGCTGAACTACAACCATGCTCCCTCACATTCCCATAGTTTCTTTGTACATGTGAATTACTCTTGCTAGAAGGTTCTACATCCTTGCTAGGGTTCTCCCATCCCTCCTCTACCTGATGAAATCCTACCTATTCTTTGAAATTTACTTCAGCTACTCTGTGAACCCTCTCCAGCACCCTTCCTTCCCCCCACCCACATACCCCCCACCCAGGGCATTAGGTCCCTCTGACAGACAATGCTGGTTGGCTATGCCCAACCCCTACTATTATATCAGTCAGGGGACATGCAGGAAATAGGTGGTACATTCAGATTGCGTAATATGAAAAGGGAGTGTCTACAAAGGAGTGGCAGTAAAGAAAGCCTAACGAATATTGCAGTACATGCTTGGGGAGGGAATTCGGAGGTGGGGGTGGTGCTGGCAATAGCAGGGCATCTCTAAGCCTGAAAGGATAACAAGAACTGGGGGCCGTTACCAGCCAAGGAGAGGACAGCCTGACAGAAACTTCAAAATGCAGCCTGCCTGCTACAGCCACGCAAGGTCCAAGTCAAGGGAATAGACATCCCGAACAAGACCGCAACACTCCCTTCCTCTGTCCCGCGCTGCCCATTCACCGAGCCCAAAAATAAGGTAAGGAAGCTGTTGATGTCTTATCTGTCAGCCTCCTAGTGTAGAGAGCAAGGCTTAGAAGACAGATCTAGAAAAGCTAAGTCCTCATTTTTCTCTGTTCCCCTTGCAGCTGGTAGGAGGTAAGGGGTGGCATAGGACACAGGTTGTGCCTATGAGGAGTCAGTAGAAGTCTCCCTTGGGCTTAAAGAAGGAGTTTCCATGATGCACAAGCATCTCTTCTCCTCCACCCCAAAAGAACTACGGCTGCCATCTTGAAACACTGAGGGAGAACCCAAGAAAATCAGAGAGATACTAGCCCTTGTGTCATTGGGGTGTTAAGCCCACAACGCAGCTTTCTACTTCCAGACTTCTTATGTGAGAAATATAAAATGCTAAGCCACTGTTAACAGTACTTTTTATCATTAGTAAAGGAAAACATTCCACTGTTAACAGTATTTTCTGTCATTAGTAAAGGAAAGTGGATATGGCTTTCTTGTGTTCACTCCCATTATAGAAAATCCTATTGGAACTCTGAGTAGGTGTCTGTCTTCTCCCCTAGAATATGAGTTTGTGGGGTCAGGGCTGACCCATGGCTGGCACCTAACTGCTGCTTGTGAAGTGAGTCAATGAATCACTGTGCCAAGCACTGCGGGAATCTAAGTAGGACTAGGTACCATCTTAGTGTTTCTTCCAAGCTCTCTTTCTTTCCTTTGCCTTATTTTACCCTAAGGAGCTCCCTCAATGCCTTGCTCCCTGTGTTTTCACATCTTCCCTTTGCCCTCCTATGTCCATCGTATATCAGGCAGACTTGAATTGCACAAATTGTTTGCGTTCTGTTTAATATCCTTTTTTAAAAAATGATTCTCACTCTAAGAGAGATGGACTGATTAATGTACTCAAAATATCTTGCACTACAACCAACTCCTTCATCCTTGTTCTATTCATAATGTATAGCCCTTCTTTCTTCAAATGTGCATGAAGGAGCCGTTCCCCACCAGCATTATTTGTAACTGCAGAGCTTAAGGTGGTACTAGATGTCAAAAATGAAAAATTGCTAAATTCAAAATTGCTTCTCTCTTTGTTTTAAAGGTGACCTGCAAGTGGTTTCTATTTTTTTTTTAATGAACTAATTGTAGGATTATATGCTGAATGCCCCAAACGCAGAGAGTGAGAGAAGAACACTCAGCACTTACCTGCTACAAAATACCTGGTATTGTTTCAGAGTCTCCGCAAGACCAGAGTGCTGACACCCACATTCCCCACAGCCCTACCAAGGAGACTGACTCAGGCGAAGCTCTGCTTTTGAACTGGGACAACGGGGTCGTGTAGGGCAATGGTGAGCTGGGCTGGGAACCAGGAGGCAGTCTAGCTACTTGCTGAATGACCTTGGCCACGTTGTCTCGTCAGCCAGCAGCTCAGCTTGCCCACCTCTGCCTAAAGGGGACCAGCCCCTTCATTCTCTCCTACTGAAGAAGATCTGATGGTTATGACTTTGTGTTTAACACATGCCTTCCATAAAAAGAGGCTGTCAGAGCTGCAAATTATTTTTCAGACTCACTGAGCCCACACACGTTCTGTTTGGGAAAAATCTGAATTCGCAGTGAACCTGTCCATATTTCCCATCACTGTGCTCTCCTCCCTGGGGGATCCAACACAGTCTGAGAGCAGGCTGGAATTTAGAAGATCTCAATTCTTGTAAAGACACTCCTTTGGAGTGACTCAGACCCCTCAGGGATCAGTAAGCTTGGTCAGATCATCTATGATTCTATCCAGGAACGAAATTACACCAAAGAAGGTGTGAGACGTCACGGTGTGAGGCCATATGAGGGAAATCACAGAGATGCCCCCTTCCTGACTCAAGAGAGTGCCCTGCAATCAACTTGAAATTCCACCATTAATATGAATCTATTCTTCTTATTTACTCTGTCTCCAGCTACCTGTCACCTGTTAAAATGTGTATAACCCTTCTAAGGTAGCACATTAAATTATTCATTATCTACTATCACACCTCGGGGAGAATGAGTTGTTCAGATTACATTCCAAGGAGAGGACTACTTCAGCTGTGGTGGGAGAGCAAGCAGGGCAATTTTGCTCCGGAGCCGAAAGAAGCATGGAAACCAAGGTGAGCTGCACTGCGGAAGGAGGGCGCCCAACACGATGCCTTCCCAGCACCGGGCATTTATTGATGCCTTTGTTCACTGAACATGAAGTGCTCACACAGCTGCAGACTGTGCTAAGACCAGGTGGTATACTATGAAGTGAGTTTCTAATCACAGACAAGACAAAGAATGCTCAAAACCAACTAGGCCCACGTCAAAGCCAGCATCCCTTAATTACGCCTCTCTGGGAGGAGGAAAACCTTGGCTTCTATGCCTTGGGGATTGCAAGCCACTCAAGCTGGCCTCCTGAGAAACAGGCAACAACACTCTGACCAACCGGGTGCAACTCCTCTCTTCTCCCACCTCCCAATCTACTTGTTTCCCCGAGACTGTGAAAGACTCCCCACATCCCTTTCATTAAGCGGCGTTTGTGTTCTTTACCTGCTGATCTGGAAGCAGTATGGGCCTGGCAAACACACTGAAGAGGGAATGTGGCTGAACAGGGAAAATATGAGGGCTAAATCATTATCTGGGCCATGAAGTGAATTTATCAGTCCTCCCCACATACAAAAAACACAAATAATCAGGGGGACCATGCTAAATGGTCCCATGGAGACCCCACCTTCATTCTCTGAAATCTCTGAGCCCTTGAGACAGACCCCTGGGGACTCAATCCCATCCTCTGCCCTCCACACTCTCTCCCCTGTGGCTCGCTACACCCAGGGCTCTTTCAGACTCTCTTTTGTTCAAGTGTTAAATCTCCCAACCGGAAAGGTTAGTGTTGGGGAAGCGAGGGGGAGGTTGTTGGTTTTGGTTTTGGTTTCCTACAGAGTAACAGCAGTAAAAGCCCAGGTCTAGCCCTCTCGTGAATCCATTTGGGTCTTGTCATGTGCACAGAGGGAAACCAGCCACTTTCAGAGGTGAGACCATCAGGAAGTGGTGCCTCTGGATTTGAAAATGCCAAGCTGCTATCTTCATGTCAAATGGAAATACCATGCTGAACTCTGTGCCTTGGGAGCTCAAGACAAATTAAGTTACTGCTGAGGTCCTACCTGGTCATAATCCGCCTGCAAAATGAGCTACAAGCGCAAGCCATCCACGATCAGGTAATCCCCACCCTCCACCTAATGAGAAAATAACTCAGAAGCCACCAACGGCTTTTGCCCAAAGAGATGAATAATGTGGAGAACCCTTGGCTGCAAGAAGAACAGAAGAAATTAATTGCTGAAGCCTTCCCAGCATGATGAAAGCCAAGAATTATCCCCTGGGTCCGCACTTATACTTTACAACAGCTGCCTCCTTCAGACAGGCCAAAGTGACTCTCAGCAGAGCACAAAGCACAGCTGATCCCAGCGATGAATCTGGAGCTGGGTCAACACTCAGCCACCACGAGGATGCTACTCCTCGGGCAATCTGCCGCCCCCAGCCTGCAGCCCCGACCGGGGCCCTCACTCACCAGGGCCAGCCCTTGCCCTGCCTACAATACTATTGTCATAATAACTCTTTTAAAATTCCACTGGGAGATGGCTGAAGCAATCTATTTATTGATATTTTCCAGGCACGAGAAACGGAATTGTCACCAATGCATCATGGGAAGAGCATTTTCTGCCCTTTTGTGACCTCCCCGCTGGAAGGCAACAAGAGGGGCAGAGAACAACGTATCAGGAGATTCCCCCGGGGTCAGTGCCTACAAGTCAAGGCATTTAAAAAAGAATTCAGGCACAAAAGTAAACCTAAAATAAGTGGGATATGGGCCATAAGGAGAAAATAAAACCAAAAAGACTGAGGACTGATATGCTAAAGATTAAAAATAAATAACTGTTGTAAAGGGGGGACTTACATAAGCAAAGACTTAGGCATGATTGCTTTTAAAAATAAGTAGACGTTTTGTGTAAAGGAGATCATAACCTTTTGTGACACAGATTTGACAACTTTTCTTGCTTGCTCATACCTGAAACTAATATTTCTATCTGGAGGACAGTTAAAAAACTACACTTTAAGTCAACTCGTCCACCAAACCATTTCTACTCACCTAATTTATAATCTCAAATGCTGAGAATCAGATTTGGGAAGGATGAAAATTTAGTGAGAGCAAGATTTAAGTAATATAAATATGAGTGCTGAATGGCAAAACATTGTTAATCGTTTTCAAGACTTGCAGCCAGTCTTCATAGTAATGATTCGTAAGAACTGAGCCGCAGGTATGGCTGTAGGATCTCGGCAGAGAGCAATTGAAGACGTTGTTACGGAAAGGCCCAATTCTTGAGTGGAGCTCCCTTGAGGAGGTTAATATATCACAATGATTTAATGTCTACCTGAAAGTCCAAAATTAATCACATTATTTTCCTTAAAGGGGCAGCCACTCTTAAAGTTGATGTTCCTGAAATAGGAAAGGTACAAAGTTTTATCAGTCATTTACACATTTCTGTGGATTCCTTTATTAGGTCCTTTTCTAGGAACAAGCAGCACTAGCAGGAAAAAGTTTGTGCGGTCAGTGGGTTCACGGGGTCGAGGACAAGCAGGTAAGGGTCAAGGTGAAACGGGTACCCCTTGAAGGCGCTGTGTCCTTCCTCAGGTTATCATACTAACAAAGACAGACGTTTTAGCACTTAAGTCACATTTTAGTGGTCATTTAATTCATCAAAACCAAGGGTCAGGGGATGGGATAACCAGCTTTCTCAGCTCCATTGGCCTTATTTCCCAGAGAACTTCCCGATTTGCTCCTGTATTGATCACATCTTAGCCCCACAAATAGGGAGAGGGTTCTAACTGCACAGAATAACGGGAGCTTGGGTGTGTGTGTGGTGTGTGTGTGGTGTGTGTGTGTGTATCTAAACTGCCTGTATGATCCTGGTGAATAATTCAAAGATACATCAAACCTGACCCTATGGATAATTTATGGGCAGTTTCTGCTGTTGTCAATATTTATCCCTCCTACAGTTGTCTCCTTATCCAATGTACTAGTGATGAAACCACACCCCTGCCTAACCCCCACAGCTCTCTTTTCCCTTTTACCCAATAAAAAGTGCAACCCATACTGCATAGGCCAATGACCTCCGCCACAGTAGTTGATAGATATGGGAATGAGACATGGCCTTAGAGGCCATCTCCAGGGCACGATGGATAGACTGGTAAACTGGGGATTGCGCGGGACGCAACCCCAACAGTGACACCATACGGGGTAGACTGGCCAGTCCATTGTTGGGGGAGGGTAGTATCAAATGAGGCCCCAACAGGACCCCGTTCCCCACTCCCCTGCTTCCCGCAGAGCCAGCCTCTGTGGCCCCTGCACCGATTCACAGCAGAGGCCGAGGCTGGACTTCCTGTTGCTGATAAAATAGGCCGGGGCTCTGGTATTCACTGCGAAGGTGATTTTATCACCCTTAAATTTATAGAAAAATCCTTCTCTTCCACTTCCTGGAAGAGATCAATTCCGCAACCCATGAAATGACAAAAAATTTCAAGTAGCAAAACCAAACCAAACCAAACCAAACCCAAAACAGTACCTTGTGTGTCCTCTATGGAGACACCCCTCCTGCCCAGGCTACACCATCCCCTCCAAGGCCCGTTTCCCAGCAACCCCGCACGCTCACTACCCACCTTCTCCTGCCTCCCCTCTCACACCTCATCAGTTACTCCTGCCAGAATATTAACCGCTAATTAAGGGGTCAGCTGATGGTAATGACTTTATAGGAACATAAATGGGTGCATCAGCATTTGTAAAAATGACTTAGAAAGAGACAGGACTGCCTCCTGTGGACCACCATCTCTGAGGGCACTGTCCTGGGAGCAGCCCCATCCCTTCTTTCATTCACCCACATAGACAGTAAGATGAGTAAAGGCCTGGCATGCCACCTCTGAATAATGTCATCCTTAGCCTCATCATGCCTCACGTTGCACTCTAAGTCTGGCAAATGCAAATTGTTTCAGAATCATCATTTTTCACTTAGCTGTCATGGTATCTTTGATGTAGGAACTTCTCAGGTGTATAAAATCAGGGTCTCCAGTCAATGGGTCAGAATTGCCGGGGATAGCTCCAGGGCTTCCATGGAGGGCTCCGCGTCAGTGTCTAAAACCAAGATTCCCAATTATCACTCTGTGATTTGCTGGAATTGTCAGAAGGGAGGAGACTACTGAGAGCAGCAGAACCTCCCCCTTCCTTTGAAGCCTTTTTGAGTCCCCCAGTGTAGGACAGTGTGAGATTTCAGAGCAATTAGGAGCAGTTCCTCCTCTTGAAAACTTTCCATAGTTTTTCCTTAATGTCCAGCACTTCACTAAAATGTTTACATGTGTCTCACTCCACCCATCTGAGGCTCCAAGGGATGGAATCTGACTTGTCTTTGCCCAGTGGTAAAGATTCATTAAATGTGTGTTGAGTGACTATATAAATGACAAATAAATAAGTGAAAAAAGTGAAATAAGGGAAAACAAAATAAGTGAAACAAATAAATAAGTGAAAAAAAAATGAAGCCTGTTGCTTCTGATACTCGAAGAAAAAAAAGAAGTTATTCACCAATCTGATCTTCAGAAGGGGCCCCTGGCTGGCTCAGTAGAGCCTGCAGCTCTTGATCTCGGGGTTTTAAGTGTGAGCCCCACATTGGGTGTAGAGATTACCTAAAAATAAAATCTTTTAACAAATATAAAAAATAAAGTTAATCTTCAGAATATACCCATAGTATGGAAAGTTTGCAGGATTCCCTGGGAAAAGGGCCCATGAGCTTGGTTAAGAGATTATAGCCATGTAGCACTGTGATAAGAAAGATCACTGCATAATTTGAGAATGAGCTGTTATTATGTAAATGTTTACAGAGGCATAAATAACAAATTTCTATACACAGTATTTTAGGAGGCTATGGGTTATATAATTGAGCATTGCACAAATCAGCATACTGAGTGTGCTTCGTCTGAAAGCTGAAGGTGAACTGACAGTCCTTTCACCCACATATAAAATACCCACAATGGGTTTACTCCCAAACTGGATATAATGGCTTAAACTGTGTTCCAACAGAATTCATATTCTGAGGTCCCAGTCCCCAGTACCTCAGAATATGACCTTATTTGGAAATAGGGTCACTGCAGATGTAATTGGTTAAAATGGGGTCATACTGGTATAGAGTGAGCCTCTCATCTAATAAGACTGACATCCTTATAAAAGAGGAAAAGTTGGACACAGACATGTACACAGGAAGAACACCATGTGAAGCAGCAGAGGTCAGGGCAATACAGGAGAAGCCAAGGAACGCCAAGGAACACCAAAGATCACCAACAATCCCAGAAGCTAGATGAGGAGCCTGGAATAGAAGCTCCCTCAAAGCTCTGAACAGGAACCAACCTAGCTGACACCTTGATCTCAGACTTCCAGCCTTCAGAACCATGAGAAAATAAATTTCTGTTGTTTTAAGCCATCCAATTTGTAATAGTCTGTTATAGCAGCTCTAAAAAACTAATACATTGTGCCACCTCTTGCCCTATGCCTCTTTTCTCAATTCCCTCAACCCTCAATTAAATGGCCCCAGGGATGCAAGAGTATCTCCTCAAAGTGTCAGCCTGAGTATCTTAGTCAATAATGGCCATAATAAAATCTACTTCCATTCTTCCCAGTAGGGCAAAGTGTCCACCATGTTGTATTTCCCATGGGCTCCTTTATGGATGCCCAAATATTCACCACATTCACTCCTGCTTCAGAGCTCTACCCTGTGGGTGCCAAGTTTAATCAACTGGGCATCCTTGGCACAAGCACCAGCACAGCACCTCTCTGTCCACAGAGGTAGTATCATTTTACTGTTTCCCAACTTGAATAACCAAGAATCCTTCAGGAAAGTGCAATTTATAATGCATGCAAACCCGGACACCTCCTGAAGAACCAGAGAAGATGGAAGTTCACTGTGGCAGAAGGGTACGCCAATAGAGAATATCCACAGAGTGAAGACATGAGGAAATTGAGCAGTTGGGGTGGGTCAATGCCCATATCTGAGCCTACACCAACATTCCAGCCACAGGCTAAAAGGATTATGCAAAATCTCTTATCTAGGACCAAACATCCCAAAGAAACGAACCTAGCCTTCCATCAAACCTCCCCACCTTCATATATCCCCAATAAATAGGAACCTACCAGAGAAAGACCCCTTCCACCACTTGCCAACTTACTTGTCACAAAAATCATCAGTCAGCCACAAAAAATTCATTCAACATTTTTGGAGGATCTATATATGCCAGCCATGGTTCTAAGAACTGAGAATACAGCCATAAATGAAAAAAACTCTACTCCTCATGGAAATTATTCTAATGGGAGACACAAAGAATAAACAAGGTTTATAAATGGAAATATAGAGTGTGCTAGTGGTATGTGCTTAAAATAGGGGAGAGTAATGGGAATATTTAGAAGTTATTTTGAAGAGTTCTGTTTGTTCATCGTACAATTTTAGATGGAGTGCTGGGGGAAGTCCTTACCGCAAAGGTGACATTTAAGTAAAGGACCAGAAAATATGAGGGAGGGAGCCACGAAAACATCTAGGGGAAGAACCCTTCAGGCAAAGGTGACAGCAAAGGCAAAAGCCGTGGTGGATGTGAAAAGTCTAACACACTATGTCAACGCAGACTCATAGTGTTACTAGAGAAGGAGGTAAAAATCTATATCCAGCGAACTCTTTCAGTCCAGAGAGAACAGGAAAAGAAAATAGTTTAACATCCACCAAACATGTGACATTGTTCTTTTGCTCCCTAACATAGAATTATTCTTTTGCCTACCCTGGGTACATATCTTAGCCCTCAAAAACCACCCAAGTATTCAAATTACATAAAAGAAACAAAATTTCTGAGTCAAACTGGTAATGGGGCTGTTTGTTACCAGGCAAAGCCTTGCCTGACAGATACTAATACAAGGCAACAAAGACCAATGAGAAGTGTGTATGTTACAGTACAAGTAGGTGAAGAAAACAGTTTCTTTTCCAAGGTAAAAATTACCTCCAACTAAATATATGAAGAGGACTCATTCTAGAATATTCTTGAATATATAGGGCTGAAAGGTGGATTTCAAATTAATGCAAAAAAAAAAAAAGGCTATGTAACCGTCAAACCAGCCCAAATCCCAAATCCACTTGAGGAAATAGACTCCCTCCCTGAGATGCTGCAGAAAGGGGTGCCAACCCCAAAGTAGGAGCTGAACTAAGTGAATCTAGAGGAAATCTCTTCTTAGTATACAGTTCAAAATTCCACATTAGCCCATCTTTGTTACCAATTCCTCATGTTCTAATATCTCTTGGCTTCAAGAGTGGGGTGCCTAAAATCCACCAACATTCAGCCCATGGTGCCAGGGTTGGTGGGTCTGTCATTTCAGTAACCTGTTTAAGTCACGGCTGTCATCGTCAGGTGCCATTTGGTATCAAAAAACAAAACAAAAAAAAAGTATTATAGTTGTTTGATCATAGACAGTTATGAGAGTTTAGCCCTAATGGTTTTTCAAAGACAGATATTAGACAATGAAGGTTAACAGGGTTCAGATGGTGGCAAAGGATCACTAAATATGTTCACTTTTAACAAGTACATTTATAACTTCTGTGGGACACTTTCTGAGAAATTTCTGATAAACAGGAGATGTGGATTTCCTCAGTATATGTTAATACTATGAATAAGTCTTTCTTCCCATCTTGAAAATTGCAAATCCCTCCCCTGAGAACTCTGCCCTCTCCTTTGCTTCAGACGAGGTCATGATTATGATGGTGTAAACAACGGCATTTGCTAGTTGCTCGGCTGATTTACAAATGATTTTTACTAAGACCTTACCAATCAAGTAATCATTCACATATCTGTTTCCTGCACAAACCACGTTTCCCTCAACCACATTTTCATACATTACGTTTTCAAGCAAATACCAGCCCCTGTATGTGGTGGGCCCTCAATCAACGTAAAACAACAATATCAGTGCACCTCTTAGGGAGCTCCAGGATATTAAAAGTTTTTCATTACTTTTCTCACATTCTCTCTCCAATTCAGCAAAGCCTACCCTATGGGTGTATTTTTTTCCCCCTTAAAATGTCTTTATGCCATATCCTTCCATTCTTTGACTGAAATTCATTTGTGTTTATTCCTCAAGCTCTTGCACTTATATATTTTATTACAACTTCCTCATATCCTTCCCCATTCCCAAACCTAATCCTTGTCTTCTTTACCCTGAGGGCCCCTGCCAATATAACTTCAGGTGAAGCAAATGAAAATACTAGCTTTTGCCCCAGGCTTCAGGCTTCCTCCACCAAAATTAAAACATAAAAACATTACATGGATATTAATATTATATTCCCTGCCCGCCAAACCTTCTATAACATCCCACCCTCTGTCTGTCAACAACATTTTATTGAGTGTCCATTCTGAAGAGTAAGTTGGTGCCCTTATGAGGGGAGGCAAAGGAAGAGACAAGGGTTTTTTGGTTTTCGTTTTGTTTTTTTGTGGGGTTTTTTTGTTTTGTTTTTTGTTTTGGTTTTGGTTTGGTTTTCTTTATTACTAGTACAAGTTCCATCTTGTTCTCTGTTTCCTGATACTTGGAATTCCTCCACCCCAGGTCCTCTCTCCCAACCTCTGAAGCAACATTCAACACTTGCCGTAAGTGTCTTGTCCTTCTCAGATACACATTCTCTTGATTTCCCAGAGAACACTTCACAGCACCTAAAAACCAACAAGTCCAGAATCAGCCATGCCCTATCAGCTCCCAAGAAAGGTCATCAAAGAGGTACTAAACTAAAATTTGTGAGCCCACTGATGTGCCAGGAACTGTGATAGATACTTGGCATTCCTTATATTATTTACTCCTCAGAGCTATTGCGCAAGGTAGCAGTCATTCCCATCTTCCAGGGTGCATCTTTCTTTCTAAGTCAGGGTCAAGAAGGTTAAATCAGGGCACCTGGATGGCTCAGATGGTTAAGCGTCTGCCTTCGGCTCAGGTCATGATCCCAGGGTCCTGGAATCGAGCCCCACATCGGGCTCCTTGCTTGGCAGGAAGCCTGCTTCTCCCTCTCCCACCCCCTCCACCCCCGCTTGTGTTCCCTCTCTTGCTGTGTCTCTCTCTGTCAAATAAATAAATAAATAAAATCTTAAAAAAAAAAAAGGTTAAGTAACTTGGCTGAGAGTTATAAAAGTGACAGAGGAGAGAGCAAACTCAGATCTGGCTGACTGTGGAAAAACTTCCACAAAAAACAAATTTATTTTTTGCAATTGACCCAAGGAAAATTGCACAACGCTTTCCGAAAATTCTGAGCTGGATTAAGAAATTCCGATTCTGCTCCAGACCAGTGCATTTTCAGCGTGGGTTCATGGATGCCACTCTTTAGTGGTGGGAGGAGAGGTCATCAGGGTACAAAGGAAAGGGTTCCAGATTAGAAATGAGGAAGAGGGTGGAAACATCAAAACAGAACATGAATTTGCAAGGGCTTGAGAAATAATGGCAGATGGATTTCAGCAAAAGATGATGATTTCCTGGGAATTATCTGGTAAGGACCCAGCCTACTACCAAAGTGGATGTTCCAGAAGGACGTTGGGAGCAGTGACAGTAGCCAAGCCAACACTGTTCTTGAGGGCAGGTCCAGGTCCCTTCCTTCCCCCTGGAGGTGGTCTTACATTAACTGTCCATCCTGATGATTTAAGGTTTGAGTCATCAACCACAGTAACAAAAAGATTTCATGAAAAATAAGAGGGGTGAAATCTCTGGTGTCTGGCACTTTTGTTATTAAGCCAATCTCAGGGGTCCAGTGTAACAGCAACTAGCCATACCCTCCAAAGCCCAGATGGCCCGAGTGTAACCACACGTAGCTCCTTTATGACATAAGGAATTGGGTTTCAAAACGGTCTGGATGACTGGGGAGATGCTCACACAGCAGCTCAATAATGAGAGTCAAGTTAGCTCTCACTAATCACTACTTAAGCCCTCCACTTCTGCATTTATGGAACGAGGTAGGGAGTGCTGGATCCAATGCAGGGCATGTGAGTGACACTAGGAAATAGTAGGGCCTGTGGAAAATGGATCTTAAATGCCTCCTCTATGGGGAGGAGCGAGCCACTACCCCATGAAGGCAACTGTGGACGAGTGAGAATGGTACCCAGTTAATACCAAATCTTTCCATCTTGCAAAATAATCTGGAAACATGTAGTTTATGTGTATTCTCTGGCTTTTTAAATTTGGCAACTAATACAACATGAATAGTCAAAACTGAGCCTGGAGCTTCTCTGTGTCTACCTGCAGGCCACAAGTTTGGGTCTCCTCCAAAACCCTCCTTCATCGTGAATTGGCTGTATTCAGTCATTGGCCAGATCTCTTTGTTCTCTATACAAGGTGTTCCATTCACAAAACTAAGGTCAGGTACACACCACCTCTATAAAGCCACACCAGCTGCTGAGGCCTGTAACATGCCCTCTCCCCTCCTCCTTGCATCTCCTTAACCAATGTTCTATTGTCCTCATCCAAGCACCTCAAGTACACCCATGTGCTCTCTCCCCTCCTGTGATCTGAAAGTTGTACCATACAGCTGGTTGGTAGAAATTCCTGACCCCCAAAAGATTTGCTACACCGCTTGTGAACTGTCACTTAAACTCCTGCAGCCACCAACTACAAACACATCATCACCACCACCACGGGCATTTCCTAGGTACCCTCTACCAAGCTAGCTGCCATATATATCCCCAATCCAGTTTATTTTCCCATGTAGGTGGTGTTGTGTAGTGATCACCAGCATGTTTACCTGCGTCAACATCTGAATCTGAATCCCAGTTCCTCCACGCCCTAGCTGTAAGACTTTGAACAAATCACTGGACTTCTCTGGGCCTCAATGTCCCCAATTGTAAAAAGGTGATATTAACCATGTATCAAGGGTAGGTTGCAAGGATTAAATGAGCTATTATATGTACAGCCTTCAAAATGGGGCCTGACACACAACACGAGTTATATGGATTTGCTAGTGTGATACTTCGAAAGGACTATGCGGCATTATTAGCATGGGTATTGCCAAAGTGGGATCCTGATGAACAGAGACAGAATGAGAAGACAGAACAAAGGCTTGGAGCTGTCCCAAGCAATCCTACTCTCACCCTCCCTTAAGCAGTCACTCCTCTCCACAAGGTCACAGAAAGAAAGAAATGCACGAAGGACAAAGCAAGGCAGCATTTTATTGCTGGCTGGGCTGCAGTTAGCAGGAAACTGAGCCTGAAGTGGGTCTGACCTGGCACGAGGCTCTAGCCCCATTGTGGAACTCTGAAAATCTAAGTGGAGTAGGCAGAGCACCATTGTGGCCCAGCCCCCATAGCTCTGGGTGGTCTAGAACCAAACTATCCGAAAGGCCTGCTGTGCCTCCTTTCTCCTAAAACCAAACCTTAAGCTTCAGATGTTGCCCTGGCTGAGGAGAGGTGGGGTCTCAAGGCCCATCCCCCTCTACACATCCACACACCCTTCCTAGAAGCGACAGATACACGGGATTTCCCTGGTTTCCACTGCACAAAAGGAAACTGATATAAACAATCATGTCTGGTCTCTTCTGGGTTGGATAGCAATATCTGGGAAGTGTGGGGGATAAGAGAAGGGAAAGGACAGATGTGAGGGCCTCTCATTTCCCAAGGCCTCCAGAGGAAGAGAAAAACTTCCAAGGGAGGGGAATGCAAAGGCAGCCCCTCCCCTAGAGCTGGGGACATTTCATGGCCTGGAACTGGTCACCACTGTCTCTTCCTCCCTAGAACTGGAGTGACTACCTGGACCCAGACCCACCTTGGAGAGGAGTAAAGCAGGGAAGGAGGAGGAGAAAAGAGGAATCTTGAGCTTCTGCCAGCGGCCAACTTTGAACAACACAAGTGAACAATAAACACAGCAGGAGTGACCTTGACATCTCTGGGGCCTTTGGGTTTCCTTAAGTGTAGAGTGAGGATTGTACTACTGGTTCCTTCTTGCTCTAATACTCTAGAAACTATATGCCGTAAGCTCAGGCACCATATCATAGTATACAAACCGTATCACCATAACCTTGGTCCTTAGAGAAGCAACCATAAATGGAGTCACTGAACTTCATCAGCCTAATTTTACACCCCGCCCCCATTCACAAAGTGCCTTCACTATATTCCACCCATGTTCTATGAATAACTTCCACCCATATGTGGGAGCACTCAGATGCAGAACTCTGAGTCAAGGGGAAAATCACTTTGAAAAACTAGTTCTCTGGCTGTTGAGGAATTGGGTATTACCTTGGTCAAGGGTACATGGATTTCAGGCACTTCTGACTTGCTGAAAACAAGTACCACTTGTTCTGTGATTCTTCAAGCTTGTTCTCAGCTCAAATTCCATCCGGACATTTCAGAGTTAGCAGAGCATGTAAAGGCGGGGTGTTTTTCACCTGCTCAGACGTTTTTCAGATGCTTTCTGTGATTGGATAAACTCAAACATAGCTTTGTTTTAAACCTTCAAACACGCTTGCTCTTGATCTTGATGGGAAAAAAGCGGTTGACAGGAAAGGGGGATGTGACCCTCATTTTGACTCTTACAGGAAAGGATGTGGAGGGCTTGAGGGAGGGGTTTATTTTACCAACATAAATGTGACCCCTAATGAAAGAGGCGGCTCGGAGCGACACAAAAAAAATACACCTTCCTGAAGGACATGAGCAGGATGGAATCAACAATTAAAATTTGATCTGACAATCCTTGTTTCCAACAAGAGCGCAGTTTTAGGTTATGCAAAATTTTTCTTTTCACTGAAAGAAAAAAATCAAGAGCCGGCTGTAATTTGACACACCATATTGCAATGCTGTTATTTAGAAAACTAAACATATGTATATATAATTTTTCAAACAAAGATGTTGTTGTTGTTGTTGTGTTAAGTGTAAAGCCCACAGCAGTTCTGTTTGTTATAAACATTGGGTCTAATCCAGGGCGGGGAAAGATTACTTTTCCTGCCACAAGAATCTTGACTTCCATTAGCTCTGGAACATAGTTTTTCAAAATTACACTCTCCCTTTGGACCCCCAGAAAATATGAGGATGGGGAATGGGCTTTGGATCTTTGCTCATGTGAGTTACAACATTTTAAAGAGCAGAGAAGGATTTTGGAATCGTCTTTAGAATCAACTACCTTTTCCCTTACACATATTATTAGGTCTGAAAAGGAGAGCAAATTAATAAAATAAAATGGGGTGGGTGACAGAGGGAGAACAGAAGCTGTTATTATTTATTGCTGCTCATAACAATGTTCAGTGCATACTTGCTGTATGCAGATTGCTGACCTAGGCCCCCTAATGTGCGTTAACTCATTTAATCCATACAACCTTCTGAAGTCAATGCTATTATTATACCCATTTTATAGACAAGGAAACTGAGGTACAGAAAGAGTATTAACTTTCTCAGTAAGTGAGGTAGCTAGAATGCAATCTAGGCAATGTGGCTCCACATTTTTAACCACTACGTTTTCGAACAGGCCCACCACTATGGCAACGCTAAGACTTCGGTAGGTGCTTTAAATTCTGCATTTCACTTAATCCTCAGAGAAGGGTGGATTTCCACACCCCAATTTACAGAGGAGCCAAATACAGATCCAAGAGACTACTAACTAGACAAAGGGTGCACAGTAGGCAAGTAGCAGAACCAGAATTTGAACCAGGCCTGCCAGATTGCAAACTTTATACGAAGTTGTATGTCAAGTACCCTGTGCTGGGAACTAGGAATTTATGCAAAACGTAAGATGTGGTCCCTGTATGGACAAAGACTATGTCTCCTCCTGTTGAGACAGGAAGATAGATAAGGAGAGAGATGTGACAATACAGTGTGATCATTGCAGAAGGACCCTATTTTTTAACTACTGGATTCTGACATCTTAGAGTCCATCTTAGCATCTTATCCACTTTTATAATTGCCCCAGTTAATATATGTCCTAGATTAGAATAGGTCCCCCATGTTTGTTAGGTGATCTTCTGAAGAAGCAATCCCAGAGAATCTATCAGCTTCTCTAATGCATTTGGCACAAAAATTAGAACAGCACACAAATTCTAACTCTCCTGCACTTTCCCCACAAAGCAAGCTTAGCTTGCATTTTTCGAAACAAACTCAGTAGCTTTGAGAGGTTAGAAGAGTTACTTAAATACAAAGGTCTCTAAGACAATTGAAAGTGGAAAGAAAAACTGGATGAAGAAATGGGGGGGGGGGCTCCTACCGATTTGGCAACTGGGACCAAATATTCCATTAAGTTTCTAAATTTGGTCCTGGAAGTATAACCAGAATGAGGGTCCTCTGTGTGGATGAACGCTGGTCCTCTGACTTCCAGGTATGAGTCAGACAGTGAAAAAGGAGCAAAAAACTTACACATCTGCCCAAATGATTGATGGTGGGGGGAAAAAATCCCATTTTTCACAAATTATGGGCCTTTTTTTACTGCTGGTAATGCACAGAAGATTAAAGTGAAGTCTATATTTCACAAATGGGAGGACCAAATGATTTAAAACCTTTGTTATAATGACCTACTTTGGAGTGAAGAATCAATTTCTTTTACAGCAAGAATCTGTTAATTTAGGGAAAGGGAGAGAGGGAGGGAGGAAGCACATGGACTGAGCATGAGAGAAAAGGAAGAAAAGGCGGAGAGAGAAAATAGCTTAGGAAGTTGGGTAGCATTTTTCTGGCTCTATTTTTAATATCGAGCCATTTAGAGGTCATTGTGCATAGTGGAGAGAGGATAAACTTTAGATTCCATTTTTAGTCCTGGCTCTGCCCCTTAGGCGGTATATTAGTTTCCTACTGTTGCTGTAACAAATTCATACGAATTTAGTGGCTTTCAACAACACAAATGTATTATCTTACAGTTCTGGGAGTCTGGAGTCTGACACACGTCTCACTGGGCTAAAATCAAGGTGTCAGTGGGGCCTCATTCCTTCTGGAGGCTTCAGGCCAGAATCTGTCTCCTTATCTTTTCCAACTTTGTAGGGCCACCTGTATTCCTTGACTCAAGGCCCCCACTCATCAACAAAGCCAGCAATGGCCAGCTGAGTTGCTCTCACATCACATCACTTTGACACTGACTCTTCTTTTGCCTCACTGGTCCACTTTTAAAGAGCCTTGTGATTACAGTGGACCCAGCCAGATAATCCAGGATAACCTCCCTTGCCTTAAGCCAGCTGATTAGTAACCTCAATTCCATCTGCAACTTTAATTCTCCTTTGCCACACCAACATAGTCACTGGTTCTGAGGATTAGGACGTAGTCATCTTGGGGAAGAGGGAGCATTATTCTTTTTTTTTATTTGACAGAGAGAGCGTGAGAGAGCACAAGCAGGGGAAGCAGCAAAGGGAGAGGGAGAAGCAGGTTCCCCGCTGAGCAGGGAGCCCGATGCGGGGCTCGATCCTAGGACCCTGGGATCATGACCTGAGCCGAAGGCAGACACTTAAACATCTGAGCTACCCAGGTGCCCCAGGGGAGACAATATTCTGCCTAGCACAGGTGCTGTGAGACCTGGGCAATTTACTTGGCTAACCCTCAGTTTCCACATCAAATGGTGAACAAACTTGCCTCTTAGGCTATCTGTGAACATTAAATAGTGCACCTGTAACTCATCAGTAAGATGCCAATAAAGAGCACCTGTCTTTCTTAGCTCTTAATAAACTACTGGTTACTAAGAACCTAACAATGTCCATAAACCCTTCCCTAATGACCTAAGTATTCAATTAATAGTACACATTGACCATTCTATTTTAAGTTTTTTTTTTTTTTTTTGCTTCCTTTTTCATTATATCAAGCTCTCTAGAATGCTTCTGGCAAGCTGCCTTCAGGATAAGTACATCCACATGCTCCCAAAGCCAGGCACAGGCCTGGCAGGAATCCGCAAATTTGGTTTTGCTACTTAAGCCCAAGGGGCTTTTTCCATCTTTGCTTTCAACACAGAACCCCACCCTGGAATCAAGTGGGACTGAAAAAAAATGGAAAAGGGGCTCAAGGGGTGTCTTCAGCGATTTGGCTTCTCCTGTCACAAGCAGCAATGGGAACCCCACGGCCAGAACCCCGTCACAGATCAGTAGGCCCGAAGCCCCTGCCTGTGCAAATGGCAGGGTCTCCTATTGTAAAGGCGGAAAGTTCTCATCTCAGAGGATGGAAGTAAGAGTTGCCAAGCAAAGTCCCCGTCCTCTTTCCAGTATTACAGTCAAATGGCTCTCGGATACTGCCTCATTGTTATGGCAATATCCTGAGGGAGCTGCCCTTTGGTGAAGCTAAGCCTCAATGCTGGAAAGTTCTGCCAGGAGTCCACCAATTAACTAGGTGCTCGATTTCACTCCTGCAGGGCCTGTCGGTAATTCAAGGGAGCTGGTCCAAGGAGCTAGCCAGGTGCAAGATCTGGCTGAAGATGAAATGAGAGCATTTGCAGGCAGAGGCAAGCCACAGCTCCATGGGGATCCAGAAGTGAGGGGTTATCGCAAAGCTGGTGACCTGTAACAAGCACTTCCAGGTCAAGTCATGGTGTTCTCCACGAGAACGAACACTAGGACCAGACGCTTGCATCCACAAGCTACAGAACTCCAGGGATCTTCACTCGCTCAGCTTCTCCTGGACAGGGAACGCCTGGTCTCAGCTCCAACCACAGAGCCATTTATGGGGGGGGGGGGGGCAGCAGCCTCCCCATCACACTGTGTCACCACACCAGGATGCCCTTTCCAACTGAGGAAGACGAAGAAAGAGAAGGAGAAGTAGCAGCTGCCGAGTATTCTCAGAAGAATATACTCAGGCTAGTATATTCAGAACAATATGGGCGCTCCTTGGAAGTATTTGACTTTGATAGAAAAAGAAAAGTATCTTCACACGTTTCCATAATCTACTGATAGTCTGTTCTCTTAGAGAAAACCAAGTTTCCAAAATTATCGGCACCCCCAACCTCTTGCACATTCTGGGATGTTCAGGGATTAGCACTACTCCGTGACAGGTGCATCCAGTATCTTGGGAATTGAGAACTTTCCAGAGTGGCAAGCGCAGTAATGGGTGAAGGCAGAGCCCTCAGGCCAAACACGTTCACAAGCATATACTCCCCTCAGGCAGCTGCGGCTTCACCCAGAAGAAGGAGAGGCAAAGATTCAAGGGCAACAAGAGGGGGTTGTTGGCCAACCATCCGTGCATCAAAAGGACAAGTAGCCATCTCCCTCTGACACATGTGTGGAAGAATGGAGCAGATGAGAGATAATAAGTTATCAAAATGACATAACTGTATGCAATCCCCAAGAGAGATAATGGGCTACACACACACGTGCGTGCGTGCACCCCCAGAGAGTCCTGTGAAATACAACCTAACACTGCCTTATGAATTTTCATACTCCTCTGTGATCCATCATAGCAAATATTACACCCCAAACTATCATCCATCATTAGGAGCACTACACGCAGGCAGGGGACACAGCACTGAGGGAGTTCGCGGGCTCCACTCCCTGAGGGGCCTCCCCCAACCCCTTGCAAGCTATAAATTGTGAGCTCACTAAGGAACAAAGTGCTAAGGTGGCAGGCATTTAGCGGCACCTGTTCCTGCCTGGGAGTGGGGGTGGTGAGGGGGTTTCTCTCTCGGTCTGGGAACTCACTTGCACCACACAGAGAAAGCTGGGCAGGCAGAGCATGCCCTCAGCAGAAGATTTCTCCTAAACAGAGTCTTGCTCTCCTCTCCATGAAGCTCTCACACCTGAGAGGCCCTGGAAGCGTCCTAGGCATGAATTTTCCTGTTGAGGTTCCATTTCTTCCATCCATGAAATGGGCAGCTTTTTTAAAGAAATTCTGCATGGAGACCCCCAATGCTTTCACCAGATCCTTCTCAAGCCTGTCAACCTCAGCGTGTGAGAGAAACAGTGGGAAAAATTAAACAAGAGAAGGATTAAAAAAGAAAGGGCAGGAAGGCAAAAGAGACTGAGGAGGACTGGCACCTCCATATATATCTTCTTGTTGCATCCTTGCAACAACCCTAACAAGAGAGAATTATTTGCTCTCATTTTACAGAGGAAAAAAAATGAGACTCGGGTTACTTGATTTGTCCATGTGGCAATATTATTTTACGCTTTATTTTCTCAGAAGGCCAACAGGCTGTGGTTGTCCCCACACTCTCAAGAGGAGTGATAGACCCATTCCTGCAGGTCTTGCTCAGAAGTGGTTCCCACCACACCTTTCATCCTATGGAAGCATCCTGAATGCTATTGAGGAGAACAGACAGGTAGGAGAGTCAGCAGCCCAACCAGGAGGTCGACAGGATCAGGAGACTGAGGGTCCAAGTCCTTGGCTGGAAGCTTGCCGAGTCAAAGAAACTCATCAGCCCAACCTGGTGAAGCAGTTCCAGAATGCTAGGGACGGCTGGCCCTTGTTCCCTGATGCATGCAGCTTAGCAAACTGCATGGGTTGCTGCCTCAAAGCCAGAGATTCAAAGAATTCTGAAGACAGTAGGGTCCCAGCTTGCCTCCCCACCAAGCACATGGTAAGGATGTGTGGGCATCCCAGAGGCCCGGGACAGGCCTAGAAGGGAGACTGGTCTTCATTGTCTGGGTGGGACCCAAAGGCAAGAGACTGAGGGGCCCCCTCAGTCTCTTGTCCAGGGCAAGACAACCCCAAAGCTAAGAGGCTGGGGGGTAGGCCACCACAGGCAGGACGTGAAGGGGGAATTTAACAGAACAGCATCAATATACTGTGCACTGCTAAGGTCCCCATGGGGTGCTTCTGAATGACCTTCTGATGGCACGTAGAGCAAGTTGTAAAGTGTACTAGACTGCAATTTTCTAAGGCCTGAAAATGAGCTTGAATTGTCAAAGTAAATTCTGACAACCAAGAAGATTTGGGTTCCTGGGATGAGAAAGTGGGGTTCAACATAGCTTGATGAAAGATGGCAGGGGAAAATAGACAACCAGTATTTTCCAACTTGGACCCTATCAAAGTTAGAATAACCAATAGATTAGTTATATTGAATGCTTCCAAAGTCAGAATTTGAACTTTCTTTTCTAACTCCAAAGGCAAAGATCTTTCTAGTACTATGGAGCTAGAAATCAAATGCAGTTAAGGTCCTTAAACAGATGTTTTGGAACCACTTTTTCCAGAGGTTATCAACAGCAGCATAAATCTGCTTCAGGAATTAAGATCTGTTTAGGAATTTATATAGGGATCTGTAGTGGAAATCAGCCCAGTGCCATATAATTTTGTCCACTATGTGTCAAAGCTGTTGGATTGAGAACACAGGCCAACTCAGTGGAAGACACAGAGAAGTATGAACAAAGACCCCCTCCTGGACGAAATGGTAGTTAGGCTCCTCAGAGTCCTCTAGACAAGGCCTCCACCTTGGGCTGCTTTTAGCAAGAATGTCCTGATCTTTAGCATCTCTTCTTCATTATCTTCCATCTATTGACCCCCTCACTCTGGCTAAAACCCCCACTGTCTTTTCTGTATTCAGTTACATTCAGTCTCTGTCCCCTACTCCAAGTGTCTCCCCTCTATTGCCACAGTCTTGAATAAAATCTCTCTTGCCATCTTAACGGGCACCTAGTAAATCGTTTCTCATTAACAGCACTGACCCCGGTAACCTTCCTGACCTAGGGCAGAATGGCAAGGAGAACAGTGACCTCCATGACATGTATCTGTGGTTTTGCCAAACCGGATTTTTTCCCCCATTGTCACCAAGTACATTTTGAATTTTCTCATCTTTTTCAGATTGTATTAAAGAGAAAACAAAGATTTGGGAAAAAAGAAAAAAAAAAAACACCTGAAGAGGGGCACCTGGCTGGCTCAGGCGGTAGAGCATGTGACTCTCGATCTCGGGGTTGTAGGTTTGAGCCCCACGTTGGGTGTAGAGATAACTTAAAAATAAACTCTTTAAAGGGCGCCTGGGTGGCTCAGTCGGTTAAGTGTCAGACTCTTGGTTTCAGCTCAGGTCATGATCTCAGGGTCCTGGTATGGAGACCTGCTCTCCGGAGAGGGTGCTTGTCTCCCTCTCTCTCTCTCTCTCTCTCTCTCTGCCCCTCCCCCACCTTGCTCGCTCGCACACTCTAAATAAATCAATCTTTAAAAAATAAAATCCAAAAAAATTTTTAAAAATTTAAAAATAAAATCTTTTTAAAAAGTTAAAAAAAAACAAAAACCTGAAGAAAATATCACAAGGAGACCAAAGGGAAAGGACCAGTCGGTCTGCAGGACAAAGAAAGGCCCTGCAGGGCAGGCTGGTGAGGAAGGGGAGAGAAAGGAAGGTTTCGCCAAGTCAGGCTTATGGACTGAATGTTATAGCTTTATAAATTCCCAGAAGTGCAAAAAAGATCTCCGTGTATATAATGCTTTAAAAAGTCACAGAAGGAAAAAGGAAATGAATTCAACTCACTTGCTTTCGGGGATGCCTTAAAAAAAAAAAGGCAGATAAATGCTGCTAACAGAGCTCTTTGCAATGTTTCAAAATGAATAAATAAAACCTTCCCTGCCAACTTTTTTTTATTATTACGTCTGTCTCTGACTTTTTAAATGTTTTCCTTAAAAATGTTTTCATGCTTCCTTTTCCCTGAACGTTTTACAGTTCGCCTTCTTAAATTTCACTGGAGACCTGCAAATCAAGTTGTATCTTGCTGATTTGATAGCTGTTTTTACACAGCCCAGCGGAAGGCAATGCCTTGGCATCACTCTTGCTGGGAAGAGAGTTTATTAGCAAGCCCTCCCCTGCTCGGCTTGCAGGAAGACGCGAGGAAGACCAGACTAGGCGAGGCCTGGCCCAGGGGCCATCCGGCAGGTGTCCGGATCCGGCGGAAGAGGCCACTCAGCAGTGACCTTCAGTCTCATAGCGACAACAAAGGAAATCACCTCCCTCCCTGCTTGGGAGAGGCGAAGGGAGAGTGGGCAGCGGCAAGAGAAGAAAAAGCCTTGTTTTGCAATCCTGGTAATTAGTCCTAGAGGATTTCTCCAACTGCTAAGGCCGCCAGGAAGGCCCGGGAAAGTGGAGTGGCCAGGCCTGCTTCCCTGGCCACCGCAGAGCCAGCTCCCTACTTGAAATTCAAATGAGCGCGGCTCTGACCTTTCCTGTCACATACTTTATCTCAGAGACAGTTTACAAGGCCTCTCCTCCATGCAGGTCATGTTTTAGTTTAAACAGAAATACTCTCGTAGGTGTTAGATGCGAGTTAATGATTACACTGAAATCATTCTAATTAGGCTTTGTTGTTACACGCTGCCCTTTGGGGCCTGCCGCTGTTGTCACATAAAGTACTTTGTAGAAAAATAATTGGTCTGAGATCCCTTCCTTCCTCTCACATACCCATCTCCTCTCTCCACCACCCCCCAACCCCCCCCCTTTTTTTTAATAATTATTGATCCTTCAGCACTTGATCAGGAACATCATTCACCCTCGGTCCCTGTGAAGCTTCTGGAAGGTATCAGGGCTGACAGGCATCCACAGCCAGTGGGGAAGGAACTGTGGCCCATCCTTTGCCAATTCAGACTTGCATCCATCATCAGAGGGAAAGGGAGGAGGAAGTTTCTATCAGGGCTCTTCCCAAACACCCTTATATTTCGGTTTGTTTGGGTGGGGAGCCTGGGTGGGGGGGTGGGGGTGGGGAGGTGCAGATTTATTCAGGGAGCCTTGTCATCCTCCAGGTGCGGGGAGCAATTAGGTGGGAGTGGGCGGCACCACTTTCACTCTTTGGTTTATTCATCATTTACCTACATCTGCATACAGACACCATGCTCAGTGCAATCTTGAGCAATTTTCAATCTTGTTACTGCTAGGATTTTTTTTTTTTCCCTTCTCTCAACTTCTGTTTCTTCTCATTTACCTGGAATAATTGACCCAGGTGCCTTATGGGAAAAGCACTTAACAACTTAAGGGGATATGCTGCATTGAGCACGGGGTAAGAGTTTACAAAGTGGGAAGTCACGAGAGGGCCTTGGGGTCTGCTCTGGAGAATGGACAACACTGATAAGATAGTCGGTCACTTAGAAAAAAAAAAAAATCAGACTTTTCCTGAACCTCTGACAGTTAACACGTTGGCTAAAGAGTTTAGAGGAACAAGAGGCCTCAAATGAAGGAGGAAAGATTCAAACGGGGTAGGGCATGCTTGCTGAATATTCCAAGTAGGCCGAGAAGGGGCTTCATATCCCTGCCCGGAACTTGGTTGCCTATACTTCTGAAGGTGGCTTCCAATCTTAAAAATATTGAAAAAGTTCTTCTTTGGCCAACCTATTCCAGCCACTATAAATCTATACCCTGTGTATCAGAAAAGTCAGAAAAACTTAAAAGGAATGAAGTTTTTGCAGCAAAAAGTCGTTTGAGGCAGATGGGCAAAGAATTTACTTATTCCGATAAAAAAGTGTAAAGAATAAAAAATTATAAAAGCATCACTACTGTTTATCTTAAAATTCAGTGTGTCTAGGATATGCGGTCTTTTCCAATAATCCTTGCTACTCAAAGTGTGGCTCATGGACCCGCAGCCCTGGCTTTACCTGGGGGGCTGTCAGAGAGGCGGGCTCTGAGGCCCAGCCTCAGACCTGCTGAAAAGAATTTGCACATGAGCAAAATCCCAAGTGATTTGAGGACACAGTAAGTGTGAGGGGTCTGCTTTACTGCCTTCCTACCTTTATCAGAATCTCAGAAACTTATTCCCCCTATCGGGGTTCCCTGACCTAAGGAAAGGGTTTGCTTCCTCTGAAATCCACCTCATCTCTCACTACCAGACAGAGAGACACCAATTAAAAAAAGAAGAAGAAGAATGAAAACTTCTCTTCATTGAGAAATATTTTTTAGTGTTTGGCTCTTCTCTTTTTGGCTTGGGAGGTGATGTTCAGAGAGCCTTGAATGCCTTCAAAGAAAGCCATCAAATTAAAACACTGAGTTAGAAACCTCGTGGTCTTTTTATCTTCTCTTAAGAGCGAATGTGAGGGGCGCCTGGGTGGCTCAGTTGGTTAAGCAACTGCCTTCGGCTCAGGTCATGATCCTGGAGTCCCGGGATCGAGTCCCGCGTCGGGCTCCCTGCTCGGCAGGGAGTCTGCTTCTCCCTCTGACCCTCCTCCCTCTCATGCTCTCTGTCTCTCATTCTCTCTCTCTCAAATAAATAAATAAAATCTTAAAAAAAAAAAAAAAAGAGCGAATGTGAGTTGTCGGTCTACGGAAATCCTTGCTTATATGAATAAACATTCCGCTGGTGATGTTAAGAATTCAATTAATGTTCAATGTGGGTATAAAGGTTGAGTGTCCCACTGATTTGATTTGCTGGCGCTCTGTGAGGATCAGGTTTTAGAGATTCATTTCCTCTGATAGGTTTTAGATAAAAATGTCTTCAGACAGCATGTATAGAATATATATGTATTTGTGTGTGTGTGTGTGTGTTTGTGTAGATAAATACACTTTCCCTCTCTTCTAAGCAAATAGGCCAGTTTAATTCAAGACCCCCCCAAACCCTAGATCCTCATGCCCGCCAAGGCCTCCAACTGCAGTGTGTTGGTAACACCTTTGTCACTGCCTAAACAAGGCATCAATAATTAAATTCCCATTTGTAAAAAGAGGAAATTATTCATGCCATCAGCACTCCCCATCAATAACAGGAGGAAACCTAACTATCTCATTACCCCATCACACTGTGTGCAAACAGAACTGCCCATTGTTGACAATAAATATTTGATAGAGGAGGAAACAGGAAGGAGAAACCAAGGATGCAGAGAGTTGCTGCGGGAGCACCGCCAGGGACGCACCCCGGGGCTGGGGTTTACCTCATGGACCCTCCCCGGCCGGCCTCCCGGAGTGGCCGCCACCTGACCGCTAGCTGACTGGCATGCTGGTCATCTGCCTGCTTCTGAATCACACAGCCTTCCTTCGGTCACGTCTACAAATAGAATATAACAAACCTTGGTTCCCCTTTTTCTCCCCTCCTTTGCCGTCTCAACAAATTCCTACAGAAGTTTCTCAATTTTTTTTTTTAAGCTGTTATACCCAAAACATTCTCGTAAAGCCCCACATCCTGACTGATGAGGTCAGGGCAGTGTTCGGGGCTCAGTGGTCCTGGCCCCGTTTTCCACAGACCTGCTGGGAAGAGGCTTCTTTTTTTCTGTGCCTCTGTTTTCTCAACTCTAAACGGAGACATGTTCAAGAGCTGACTTGTTTTTCTACTCTTAACAAGTTTTCCAACCACCCCCATAAGGCAAAATACAGGAAAATCACAAGTGACCAAAAAGGACAGAGGGGAAGTCATTTTCAGTTTGAAGACTCTTTCCCAACATCGGCAGCGATGTCCGTAAGTTTGGCCCCTAGGTTTCTACATTCTGCTGAATAGCGATAATGCTGATTATTTTCTTTTGTGAAGTGATTCTCTGTTCCCCCCACCACCATTTATTCACCACCTTTCATGGCCCTTCTAGAATCTCTGGGAGCGGACCTATGCAGACAGCATCCTCCATGTTGACTTGTTCTCTGGCTTTCTGTTAGACTGGGCCAATGGAAGACTCTAACAAGAGATCAGAAGGCATTGGGGTGCCTGGATGGCTCAGTTGGTTAAGCATCTGCCTTTGGCTCAGGTCATGATCCCAGGGTCCTGGGATTGAGCCCTGCATTGGGCTCCCTGCTCAGCAGGGAGTCTGCTTCTCCCTCTCCCTTTGCCCTTCTTCCTCCCCCAGCTCATGCTCTCTCTCTCTCTCTCTCTCAAATAAATAAATAAAATCTTAGGAAAAAAAGAGATCAGAAAGCATTTGAGAGATGCTTGCACAGTTCTGCACCTCGTCCTGTTTCTGCAACCCTTCTAGGACACTAGCCATATCTTCCTATAACAGCGGCTCCTGCTGGACAGCCCCTTCCCCACCGCTCCAGTTCTCACTGGTCTGGGGGTGTCTTTTCCCCCCTGCTCTCTGGGCTCCAAGCATAGTAACACCTCCTCACAGCGGCTAGCCTCTGTGGCTTCTTTTATCCTCCCCATACTTCTGTAAAGAACACTTTCAATGAAGCCTTCTATTTGAGCCATCTGAGTTCAGTTCCATTTCATGCCAAAAATCTAAGTGATACACAGGATAAATATTAAGACTAACCAATTTAAAATAATTTTTAACTGTATTAGTTTGGGAGGGTTACCATAAAAAGTCCCACAGACCCAGTGGCTTATTTTCTCACAGTTCTGGAGGCTCAAATTCTGAGATCACGGTGCAGGCAGGGCTGGGTTTTTTTTCTGAGGCCTTTCTCCTTAGCTTGTTGATGGTGGTCTTCTCCCTGTCTCTTTACATTATAGTGAATGAAACCTGGCTGTGTTTCTAGCATATTCTTCAAGAGAGGTCTCCTAAACATAAGCCCAAACCACTCCTAGTGCCATGCTCTCAAGAAGGTATGGGGCACCAGACGTGCTTTCCAACCCCCTATCAGTCACAGTGTGTGCTGGCTTACCAACTTCAGCCAAAGGAAACTGTATCCAGAAAGGGGGCATACCATGGTGGGAGAGCCTAGTTGGGAGTCAGGAAACAAGGTCCCCTCCCAGTGTGGCAGTGACCATCACTTAGTGTCTCAGATGCTCCATTTTTTTTTTTTTAAGATTTTATTTATTTATTTGACAGAGACATAGTGAGAGAGGGAACGCAAGCAGGGGGAGTGGGAGAGCGAGAAGCAGGCTTCCCACTGAGCAGGGAGCCCAATGCAGGGCTCGATCCCAGGACCCTGGGATCATGACCTGAGCCGAAGGCAGATGCTTAACGACTGAGCCACCCAGGCGCCCCTCAGATGCTCCATCTCTGCATTTATAAAATAGTAATATCAACTAGCTCATGAGATTATTGAAAGAATCAAAGGACATGCATGTAAAATCCTTTGTAAACTTAAAACATCATCCTAGACAAGTAACAAAATTATCCGGCATCCAATTGTATTATTTTCTGTTTTTCAGAGTATTAGGGTTCAAAGACAATAAATCCTTTGACGGTAGGAAATCTTGTCATGCACTAATGTGATTTCTTCCACAGCTCCTAGCTGGGCACACTGAGGGTTTTCAATAAGTATCAGTGGAATGAAGGTTTCTGGAATGCAGTGTTTATCAAGCTGCTTTTAATTAAAAAGCAAAACATTAAACAAAGGCACCCAGCTCTGGAAGATGAAACTAGAAATATCTATTAGCTTGCCCATTAAGTTGAGCTTATGAGAATTTCCCAGCATTTTTGCCAATATCTCTTTGTAATTATAGCACATCAATACATGTAAAATGCATTCAGAAAGACATTTATCAGTATTCCTTCCAGGGGCCATCGGATATGGTATATAATTTTTGGCTGATGATGGGAGAGCATCTTTGGTTTCCTGGTAATTAGATGGGACCTTCAATGTAATTGAAATTGGTACCCAGTAACAGCTCCATCCTCAAATCAACACATCATGGGGTCACGCTTCCTCTGAAATTTTATTTTATGGCGGGCTGAGCTTTGCATTGCTTTTACATTATATCAAGTGACACTGATTGCTGGAATCCTAACTCTTCTTCAAATGTACTAATGCTGAAAAGTTTGATGAGAAATACTAAGGAAATATAACTGGAGGTGGGAAGTATCAGATGTTAAGTGGAGAGATTATAAATTGGGATTTATTTTATTTTATTTTTTTACTCTGAGAGCTACCTCCTTGAATCTTCTGAGCTTCTCCTCATGGCTTTCTGCAAATCCCTTCATTTCAACTTACTATGGCTTCACCCAGAGCATTGTAATAGATGGTCTTCCTTGAGATAGGGCTGGTAGGTTTTCTCCATTGTCCTTTAGACCATGAAGAAAAGGATGATTTTAGTTAAAATGGAGCTGTGACGTATGTTTCACAACTGACATGGCTGCTTTTCTACTCAAAACCACTTCCCATGTTGTAACAGTCTTGTAACATTATTACAGATCCACAAAGAGAGAGAGAGAGAGAGACAGGATCATGGAGGATTAAATAACCTCCAAAGTCCCTCGACTTCAGATGCTATATATATATCCAGGAATGAATTAGGAAAAGCTAAGAGAGGGAAAGGGGTGGGGATGGGAATAGCAGATATTTTGATGGGAAGCAACATGAAAATTATTTCTCCTATTCTTGGCTAGGAGAGTATAGGGATGGACAGGAGGGTGGGAACCAAATGGATAGGAGCTCTGATGTCAGACCACCTGGTTTCAATGCTGACTCTGCCACTTACTAGCCATGTAAACTTGGACACATTTCTTGACCTCTCTGTGCCTCGACTCTCTCTTTTGTAAAACCCGGATAATTTGAACACCTGCCTCATAGAGCTGTTCTGTGGACTAAAAGAGCTAATTAATGGAAAAGACATTGGACTGAGCCTGGCAATTAATGAGGTCTGAATACATACTAGTGTTGTTATAAAAATTTTCAGTCTTCCTTTTTCTAAGTATGTCCACATGAGACTTCAATGTAAGAGTCGTGTATGCTAGTCCCCCTGTACGGTAAGAAGGATGGACTTGTCCGGCCCCTCCTGGCCGTCATATTCAGTGCTCTCATGAAGCCAGCAGATCCACCAAGCCCTTAGATTACATAGACACCACAACAGGAAGGAACTTGAAAGATAGTATTGTCAGTTTCACATCTTTTGTGATAAAGAGACAAAGAGAGATCACACTCTGGTTGGATTTCTTGTACGGGTCTGTGCGCCAGACAGTAGACGAGAATGAGGAATACCACCACCGAGCCCTCCTTAAAGGACAGAGCCTTCCTCATCACATAACCAGCTCTTGCCACAACCCACCCACTTTCTTTCTTTCATGAGTCCTGAGCCCAGGCTTCTAAAAATCAACCTACTTGTGGATAGATAGAAAGTCATCTAGCAGACCAAAACGTAAGTTCCTTGAGGGTCAGAACCACATATAAACTTTTTCCTATTTCTCTCAAAAAAAAAAAAAAAACAAAAAAAAACTAGCACTTTGCTTCACACATAGTAGGTATTGAAAAAAAATGATTAAAAATGTCAACTTAGTTTGATTCGCGATGATGTATCTACCATCGCTCCTTCTTCACCTTTAGCGTTATCTGACATATGCGCATATGGGAAAGATCATGAAAAAAATAATAGTTCATAATTAGAATTTCAGATTCACCTGGGTGGCTCAGTCGGTTAAGCATCTGCCTTAGGCTCAGGTCATGATTCCAGGGTTCTGGGATCGAGTTCCTGCTGAGCAGGGAGCCTGCTTCCCCCTCTCCCTCTGCCTGCCGCCCCAGCCACTTGTGCTCTCTCTCTGGCAAATAAATAAATAAACTAAAATCTTAAAGAAAAAAAATTTCAGATTCCTTTTTATTTCAGCACTCCTATCCTATTCCTTACGCAATGTAAAGATTAATAGGCAAAATCTACATATACTGGGGTTGCTGCATCCACACACTGGAATATTCCTCAGAAGTCTTTCCACCAACAGGCATCACTGGCTGCCCACCTTGGAGTACAGGTCCTCTGGCACACATGTAACTGCTCCGTCAGATCAAAAAAGGCATTTTTGGCTTCAAATTAAATGCAAACTTTGGATGGCTGCCACAGCCTATTTATCAATGTAACAAACAATATTTACCAATTGCTTCATTTCCCTAAATTGTTTTCCATCTTCAGGACATGTTGTTTGCATCTTAATTTAGCACTAATTTCTCCGTGCTGGAACCTTCTCCCGTGTGTTTTACCTTATTCCTGCTTCTGACAAAAGTAAACACTGACTTGGACAGCTCTGGCAACTTGCTAATACAATGGATTAGTGCATTCTGCCGTAAGCAAAGTCCTCCTTTCCACTCTTTAGGGATTGCGCAGCTATCAGATGTAATTTTGATTCTTAATATTTTAGCAGTCATGCATGGGACCTCTTTAGGCATTTGAGACTGAAATCTCTCTCTGACAACACATTGGAACACGTCCCAGTCAAGGACATAAACACAGTGGTCTCTGAGATGAAGGATGCTGAAAAGAAAGGCATCTGTGGAAGAATGAGGGGGAGAATCCACCGGGAATTCAGTCCAAAATCTGGGATGTATTTAATCTTCTGCTGGGATATGGTTAATCCATATTTACTGCAACCTGAACATCTAGAGCCAAAAACCAAGAAAGCATTTGATACAAGAAGAGATGACAAAGAGACCTTAAAATCAAACGAACTTCCCACACAGGCAATCAAAATGCTTTATGCCTCATGATTAACCAAGAACCCATTCCGCAGTGGTTCCAAATTAAGATTTTCGAGTGAGATCAGGTAAGCCACATTGAGGAGACGGTAAAAGGTTAATCTCGCTTGGATGAGAGAGAGGGAATGGACTCTGGCTGTTCCTTCCCTAATCCCACCCGCATTGTAATGCCAGACAGCCACCTCCCGCCCCCGATTTCAACCCTACTCATCAGCTCAGTGAGCTTCTGGTCCTCTATTTCACCAATCCATGAATCTTTCAGTGCAGGGCTTCTTAACATCAGCATGCATCAGAATCCTCTACAGAGCTCGCTCTAAATCCCTATCCTCAGAAGGTTGGGGGTGTTGAGTACCCAACATCTTTTTTTTTTTTTTTTTAAGATTTAAAGAGAGAGAGAGAGCGTGCGTGTGCACACACGAGTAGGGAGAGGGGGAGAGGGAGGAGTCTGCTGAGCGCAGAGCCCAACAAGGGGCTCGATCTCATGACCTGAGCCGAAACCAAGAGTCGGACACTTAACGGACTGTGCGACCCAGGTGCCCCATCTCTGTTTTTAATAAATTTCCTCTATGAGTCTAGCATGGATGTCATATAAAAACTAGGACAACAGACCGTAAGTGAAGTGTTCCAGGCCCCACAACCAATGCTCATGAGTAGAGAGCTGGCCTGTCTCCTCTTCACGTCCTGGTTACTGCCAGGACCCACTGCCTCTTACAGCAGCAGCAGTCACCGCCTCTGCCTGACTTTGAAGGTCCTTGACCCAGTACCTTGCCACCAAACTCTCTCCCAGTCATGCTTTCTTGCTTCCCCTGGGCACCTTCTACTATTAAGCAGCCCTCCCTGCTTTTTGTCCCTCACTGTCACCTTCACCATTCTCCTACCCCACCATTCTTCAACCTTCTGCTCAATCCCACTTCTTCCTTCTAGGTCTGTCCCACCCTCTCTAATCACACTTCAGTCTTGTTGCAAAGCATAGCCATTCACTACACCTTCTTACATAGTGTCTGTGATGGTTAATTTTATGTGTCAACTTCACTGGGCCACAGGATACCCAAAAAGCTGGTTAAACATGATTTCTGGATATGCCCATGAGGATGTTTCCAGAACAGATTAGCATTTGAATTGGTGAGCTGAGCCAGCAGATGGTTCTCCCCAGTGTGGGAGACCAAATGGTTGAAGGACTGAATAGAAACACAAGGCAGGGGAAGGTGAATTCACTCTTTGCCTGTTTGAACCAGAACACTGATCTTCTCCTAACCTCGGTACTCCTGATTCTCAAGCCTTCAGATTCAGGCTGAAATCTACACTACCGGCCCTCCGGTCTCAAGTCCTCAGACCACAGCACTGGCTTTCCTGGGCCTCCAGTTTGCAGATGGAAGATCAGGGGACATTTCAGCCCCATAATCAATCAGAAGCAATCAATACAGTGATCCAACTTCTATAATAAATCTTTCTCTAAATAGGTGTGGGTGTGTGTGTGTGGAGAATATATCTATATATAGAACATATGTATTCTACATATGTCCTAGATATACAGATATATTTACATATACATATATATTCTAGATATATAGATATTATATATACATATACATACATACACAGTTGACCCTTGAACATATATATATTCTAGATATATAGATATACATATATACACACATATATACATATTCTAGATATATATATACATATGCATATATACACACGTATGTACTCTAAATATGTAGATATTATATATACATACATACACAGTTGACCCTTAAACATGGGGATAAGGGATGTCAACCTCTGTGCAGTCAAAACCCCATGTATAGTATACCCCAACTGGGTAGCAGTTGGTTGAGTGTTTGACTCTTGGTTTTGGCTCAGGTCATGATCTCAGGGTCATTCTGTTTAGGACACTCTCTCCCTCTCCCTCTGCCCCTCCCCCCCACTCTCTAAGATAAATAAACCTTAAAAAAATCCATGTATATCTTATGACTCCCCCAAAACTTAACTACTAATAGCTTACTGTTGACCAGAAGCCTTACTATAACATAGTCAATTAACATGTATTTTGTGTATGTATTATATACTGTCTTCTCACAAGAAAGCTAAAGAAAATGTTAGTAAGGAAGAGAAAATGCATTTACACTACTGTGTTGTATTTATTGGAAAAAAAAGCCACATATAAATGTATCTGTGCAGACCAAGCCCACATTGTTCAAGGGTCAACTATATATAGAATACTATATATATATCTCCTATTGGCCGTTTCTCTGGAGAACCCTAATACAATTTCTTTCGTTTCTTTTTATACTGTTTCTAGTGTTTCTTATATATTATATTATTTCTTTTCATTTGTTCCCCAACTAGGTTTTCAGTTCCCCAAAGTCAGGACCCATCCATTGTTTTTTCTTTTAGTACCTCTCACAGTACCTAGCACAGTGTTAAAATATAGTAGGATATCAAATATTTGCTGATTGTTATTATTCTATTGGTCATTACATTGTCAATTGATATATGCTTATTCTGTTTTTAAGATGTAACCTCTTCAAATGAAGATTTCATTAGTTTGAGAATCACAGGCTGTGGGGGATAAAGACCAAAGTCTGTAAGGTATTAGCCTATGACATATTTTTTTATTCTGTCAATTTTTAAGATTGATGATTATATCAAAATTAGAACATTTCACATAAAAACTTCTCTTGGAAAAAAAATTTTTTTTAAGATTTATTTATCTGACAGAGAGAGAGACAGCGAGAGTGGGAACACAAAAAGGAGGAGAGGGAGAGGGAGAAGCAGGCTTCCTGCTGAGCAGGGAGCCCAATGCGGGGCTCGATCCCCTGACCCTGGGATCATGACCTGAGCCAAAGGCAGACGCTTAATGACTGAGCCACCCAGGTGCCCCTGGAAAATCTTAAGAACTAGGAATTCTGTGCACATTCCCAGAGGTCAGAAATTGCCTTGAGCTAAGTAAAACCAGTTGCCTCCTTTAGACAGGGTTTGTGTGGTCCAATTTTCATAGGGACCACCTTTGCTATGGTGTCCCCCATACTTACTGATGCCCACAGAGCATCAATAGTCATTTATCATCGTACTTGACCACTGTTTTCACAACTAATAAGAGAAATAGTTGCCAGGACTATCATCTCTCTAGGAGAGGTATCAAAAGAGAGAACACAGAGTTTACTTGTTTCACACACACACACACACACACACACACACACACACAAACTGGACAATCTATGCCTTTGTCAAAGCCAGGAATGTGCCTGTACGTCTAACATGCAAGTGAAGCCTGTCCAGGACTTTCTTAGGCCCTGCCCACCTCACTCACTTATATTGCGTCTCAAGGGTCGTCACACGTGTGAATTCCGATAGAGGCCCTAAGTCAAATACTGGCCTGGCTATGGTGTATCAGTCAGGGAAGCTGTTATGTTGCACTAAGAAATACCCAATAACAACAAAAGTTATTTCTTACTCATCCTACATGTCCATTAAGGGCCAGCTGGAGGCTCTGCTCCACGTTTCTTGGCTCTGACAGAGCAGACACCATGTGGAATATTGCCAGTCACCATGACAAGCAGAACAAGAGTTCTTAAGAGGTCTCACACTGGCACTAAGTGCTCCAGCCTGAAAATGACGCCCATCACTTATACTCACAACCCATTGGCCAAAATTCGTCACCCGAATCCCACCTCACAACAAGGCAGGAGAAGCCCACCTTGCGTCTGAGGGGAAAGAGCTGAAAATAAAGATCACCACTGATGACCACTCCCAGGAAGCCAGCAGTACTCTCACCTTGAGAATGCTACACCTGCCCTTGGAACATGGGGAGCAGCAGTGGTGGGCACTTCACCGATACGTTGCCTTGATCTTTAGCCAGATGGCCATAGTCCAGCAGGGCTTCTAGTCAAAGGCTTTGCACAAGGAGCCCCCACTTTGTTGCTTCTATTTGAGGATTCCTAAAGAAGTGTGAGATGACTGATAATTTTTCAAAATTGTGGCTCAACACAAGTCCCTGTACGCCTTAGTCATCACTATCCCATCAGTAAGAACAATGCTCTCTCCCCCGCCCCCCAGTTTAAGTCACCCTGTTATACCAGGAGCAATAGAGACACTGATTAAGAAGAAAGACAAGACTTACCAGCCCTAGGGGTAAGAACTTTAACAAGAAGGATGTAATTTGTTTAAGAGGGAAGCAAAATGAGAGGGTATGCATAAGCTCACTGTGCAAAAACCATGTCTAATTCAACATTTTGTGTGGCACCTTACATATTATTGCTTTAAACTTTTAACAACTTTAATAATATCCTTGAACCTAATTATTCTCCAACAGGCACATCATAAAAGCCACCTTCAAAAGTGATGCTAGAAAAACTACACTCACAGCTTAGTGTTATCTCTGACAAGTATCTGTACACTCCTGGTAACGTAGAAAAAGTCCTCATTTAATTTACCTTTTCAATATCGCAATGAAAAAAATCGTAATCAAAGAATAAGAATGTATCTTTGAAGCCTGTAATAAGGCCTGACCGTTGTGAGAATCTATGTGAACATCTCTGCATCCATCTACAGAAATCAGCAAACTCTTCCAAAACATACTCAGCAAGACTTTATCCAGCTCCCGTTTTCATAGTGTTGAAAACATCCACACGCTATTTTTTCTACACGCACTGACATTTCTCCCATACGATCTCCTTGTGTGGGGCAGAAAATGCTTTAATCAGAACTCAATTTATCATAGAGAATAATGAATGCTTTTTAAAAACACAGATAGTTTTTAAAAAAGCTAGGACTCATAAATTGCTACCTGCTGAAAACGCACAATGAGGGCCTTGTCATGAAATCACAGTGAGATAATAGTATTATTTAATAAAATTTGGTGGCCAATTGAACACATGTATTAAGAATTAGGCAATAAGAATGACTTTTTGTATATTTCCTGCCAGCCACCAGGTCAGAAATTGAGACTGCATTCCTAGTGAGCCGAGCTAGAGGATTCACAGCCAACACAGCACACCTTGACATATTCAAGAGTCTAACTGGGCTGTTGGGTCATTTTTAAGTATGTGCCCCACATTGGCAAAACATCTGAAGATTCCAAAGTTCGACTTATGATTAACATTACTGTCACAAAAGCAATGCAGAAAATTGCTTTCTATGAATTCTTGTAAACTTGGAACCCTAATGTGTGTCCTAACAGGAGCTAAGAAATAAAAATAGGAGAAAATGTGGAGGGCTACTTCAGGGCCATGTAAACCTCCTTTTCTAATACCATCAGGAGATAATTTTTCAAAATCACACACACAAACAACAACACACAGATGAAAATCCCAGAACACGCAGAACAGTCTGGAATCACTCTGAGATTTTAAAGGACTTGATATTCCATTCAGATGGTCCCACCCTGTCATCAGATAGCCGCACCCGGCTTCCCAGAAAGCTTCAGCCTGTGATATCCCAAACAAGTGGAACAGTCCCTGAAGATTCCAGAGGATGGAACAGAATGGTTTTTAAGCTTAATGATTTGGAACCATCGTGACATGTGGGGCCCCACGAGTAAGCCTAGCCAGAGAAGGTGGGGAAGAAAGGGAGACTGCAAGGCACTGGAGTGTCCCCTGGCACAAAAAGTTGATGCCCAATTAGATTTAGAAAAAGTGACAAAGAGTTGATGCCCAATTAGGTTTAGAAAAAGCTCTTCTCTGTAAACCTCAATTACCTGTGATGCCTTATGACATTCAGCATTTACAAAGTATAATTACACAATAGTGTCTGACATTTAACGTCTATGGATAATTTAAAAGACTTCTACTTCAAAAAGGCTGCTCATGAGCAACAGTAATCACTTCAATTAGCTTGGCACCATTACAATGTAACAAGACCATTTGACTGCCTATTAGAACCAGCCAAGCTCTTCAAGTGTGTTAATTTAGCAGTCATTGCTAATTTCTGGGCTTTGCTACATTTGCATAGGAAAACACATCCCTTTAAGCAAGAGAGGAAGTTTCATTCCTGAACTGGCTTCCTATTCTTAGAGCGGCTTTTTATATTTTCACATAAAAAATCAGAAACATATTTGAAATGTGGGCATCTCTAAATAGTACTGGGTAAGATTAGACTCTTACCAAATTTAAGACGCTGCTTCTCCCAGTTTCATATCATTTATGTGTGTACATATACACACATATGTATACACATGTAAGTATATATTACCATATATAGGATATATTGAATAGGCAATATGTAACATATTGGATACTATAATATCTAATACCCTTATAATATCCAATATATAATATATATAATATGCAATATATACATTGTAATGTAGTTAAATTCAACTAGACAAAACCATGGCTGGAAAAAAAACAAAGGCTTTGGTCTCTTAAAAAAAAAAGGTCCTGGGACGCCTGGGTGGCTCAGTCGGTTAAACATCTGCCTTTGGCTCAGGTCATGATCCCAGTGTCCTGGGATCGAGTCCCACATCTGGCTCCTTGCTCAGCAGGGAGTCTCCTTCTCTCTCTGCCTGCCACTCCCCCTGCTTGTGCTCTCAGTCTCTCTCTCTGACAAATAAAATCTTAAAAAAAAAAAAATTTTAAAAATAAAAAAGTCCTAAGATGCAAGCTAATCTGCCAGGACAGGAGTTATGGATGTATAGTCTCCTTTTTATTATTTTGTTACTGTTAGGATTAATTCATAAATGAATTGGGCCTTTTAACATCATATTATACCTGGATATAATTTGCTTCTCACCAAAGAACATCTTACAGAAGAGGAAATTTACCACTGGGTCACACTAAACAAAAACACACACACACATATACCCCTAGAGATTACAATATAGGCCTTTTGACTTAAGCTTCAATAGAAATGTATTTAGGGGCACCTGGGTGGCTCAGTTGGTTAAGGGTTCGACTCTTGACTTTGGCTCAGCTCATGACCTCAGGGTCATGAGATCGAGCCCTGCATTGGGCTCCGCACTCAGCGGGGAGTCTGCTTGAGATTCTCTCTCTCCCTCTCCCTTTGCCCCTCCGCTCCCCATGCAGGCACTCCTTCTCTTTCTCTAAATAAATCTAAAAATAGGGTGCCTGGGTGGCTCAGTTGGTTAAGCGACTGCCTTCGGCTCAGGTCATGATCCTGGAGTCCCTGGATCGAGTCCCGCATCGGGCTCCCTGCTCGGCAGGGAGCCTGCTTCTCCCTCTGACCCTCCCCCATCTCATGTGCTCTCTCTCTCTCATTCTCTCTGTCTCAAATAAATAAATAAAATCTTTAAAAATAAATAAATAAATAAATAAATAAATCTAAAAATAAATAAATAAATGTATTTAACACGTTCCATGGCTGAGCATTGTTAGGTAGAAGAAGCTTGTGAGCAGAAAAATCCCATAAAGTAACTACTGAAATTACCTGGACTCATGGTCTAGTGCTCTTTTGGCAGGATGCAGTAAGTTTTTCCTAACTGGGGTTCTCTTGACTCTAATCTCTTTAGGATCTGACCTTACCTGTCCATCTTTAGTATTTATTTAGGAAAGTACAGTACATTCTTAATAAATTTTTTTTTATGTTGAAAGGCCTTCAAAGATTTTTTTTTTAAAGATTTTATTTATTTGACAGAGAGAGAGACAGCGAGAGAGGGAACAGAAGCAGGGAGAGTGGGAGAGGGAGAAACAGGTTTCCGGCGGAGCAGGGAGCCTGATGCAGGGCTCGATCCCAGGACCCTGGGACCATGACCTGAGCCGAAGGCAGATGCTTAATGATTGAGCCACCCAGGTGCCCCAAAGATTTCTCTCTTAATGAGATGTGATTCATGTATCATAAAATTCAAATTTACGAAGTATAAAATTCAGTGGTTCTTGCAATGTTCACCAATTTACTCAACCACAGTGGCTATCTAATTTCAGAATATTTTTTTTACTCAGTAAAGAAACCTCATGCCAATTAATAGTCAGTACTATTAACCCCTCTCCCAGGCCCTGATAACCACTAATCTACTTTGTATTTCTTTGGATTTGCCTATTCTGGACATTTCACATAAAGAAAATCATATCAGATGTGGCCTTTTTGGTCTTGATTCTTTCACTTACCATGTTTTCAGGTGCATCAGTGTTGTACCATGTAAACGGACTTAATTCATTTTTATGACTGAATAATATTCCATGGTACAGATATATACCACATTTTATTTACCCATTCATCAGTTGATACACACTTGGGTTGTACCCACTCTGGGGTTACTGTAAACGATACTATGAATATTTGTGTACAAATTTTTGTGCAGGTGTAGGTTTTCATTTCTCTTGGGTATTGCCACAGAGTGGAATGGCTGGGTCATATGGTATATATTTTTAACCATTTAAGGAACTGCCCAACTAGTCATCAAAGTGGCTGCTCCATTTTACAGTCCCACCAGCAATGCATGGGAGTCCCAAACTCTCCACATCTTTTCCCACACTTGTTATTGTCCATCTTTTTTTTTTTTTTTTTAAATATCTTATTTATCTGACAGAGCACGCATAAGCAGGGGGAGTGGCAGAGGGAGAGGGAGGAGCAGGCTCTCTGCTGAGCAGGCAGCCCGATGCGGGGCTTGATGCCAGGACCCCGGGGTCATGACCTGAGCCGAAGGCAGATGCTTAACCGACTGAGCCACCCAGGGGCCCCTGTCCATCTCTTTGATTACAGTGTCTTAGTGGGGGTGAAGCAGTAATTCATTGTGACACACGATGTCTTTCCATTTATTGAGGTTTTACTTTCTTCCCATCATGTTTTGTCGTTTTCAGTATACAACGGGCATGCCTTCTTCACACAGCCTGGCAATCGACTACTCTGCCTTAGCCTTCATGTCCTGCTTACACAGAGCCTCTAGATGAGCCAGACGCAAGAGCTTAGGGCCTTCTTAGTTGACTACCTAACGTGTGTGGAGGCCTCAACATGCACACCACCTATACATGCACTTGGCCTAATGGATTCCCAAGAATACGTCAGAAGTTGGCCTTATGGATTCCCAAGAATATGTCAGAAGTTTCCAAAGCCCCAGTGGATACCTCAGTTCCCCGGTCTTCCCTTTTAAGCATTTATTCTTTTTTCTACCCCAACTGTTATCCCCACGTCAGGCAGCCTCAAAGCTAAACTATTGCCCCTAAATATTTTTGACAAATGACCTTGAAAAAAGACATTACTGGATGGGCTCTGAGTCAGAACAAAAAAGGAGCCTTGCGAGTGGGGGTGCTCCAGGGAACCACAAGATAAGTCAAATAACAATTCTCTAGTCATGAGGCTTTGAAGGAACTCTAACTCCCAACTGTCCTCTCTGGTGGCTTCCAAGGTGCACGTGTACACTGTGATTGTGGGCAGAGCTCAAGAGAGAGGAGTGGGGACAAGGTAAGTTAAAATGCCACCAGGTCCCTGATCTGAGATTTTGCCTCAGATTGTTCCTCAGTTTGCTGCCAGAGTTTGGTTAATTCGCAGTGCTCTGAAAAGTTGATTCTGGCCATTCCCCCCCCCACCCCACCCCGTTTTCTCATTGCTCACTAGACACCAATTGGAGGAGAGAATTTTTGGAAGTCCTTCCTCTATCATTTTCACTGAAGTCACTCCAAATATCCCCCTTTTCCAACAAAAATCCAAATTCCTCAATTTGATTCAGATCTCTCCCCAAATTGTATCCTACTGTCATACTTACTTTCTCTTCCTTGTTCTCCTTCAATTAAATGAACACTCCACTCAGACCATATTGGTCTCTTTCCTGTTTCCTGAATATATGAAGTTCATCCCTGCCTGAGGCTTTTTGTAGACTTTTCTTCTTGCTCAGACTGACCCTTCCCCTCCCCTCTGACCACCAAAATCCCATCCATCCACCCATCTAGTTGCTCACATCCTCCCCCTCAGAGTCCCGGGCCTCTTCCTTCTCTCTTCTGATGGAACCTAAGACTCTATGGTCATTGTATCAGCTCACTTTATATTGCTGCATACCGCTCTTTTATTATGAAACCTAGCTTAGCTAATAAACAAGATTTTAAACTATTTGAGAGTGAGTCCATCTTACATTTCATACTTAAATTCTGATTACTCCACAGCAGGTGGTCAATACATTTTAATTGAATTGAATCAGACAGAAGTAGACCAGGGTCCCTTAACATTGGTTCACAGCTACCTCCCCACATTCATTCTCCAATACCTATACTGTCTTAAAGGCAATTTTTCTTCTGGGCACACAGTAAATGCACTGGCATTCCTTCTCTGCAACAGAAGGGGAGACTTTGAAGGAACAGAATTACCCCAACTGACTCTTTCCTATAATGAGCTTCAGAAAACAGTAGCATTAGACAGAACCTTAAAAAATACGCAAGAGTGAATCTCCTGCAATTATCCAAACAAATATATATGGGAAATGGACAAGTATTTTGTTTAGCTTGATCTGACCAACCTGGCATATGGTTTATTTAATCTTGATATTTTTTTTCTTCTTAATTTCATTATGTGTATCCAGGGATTTATTAATGATACAGGAAATTCAAACCAATTCTCTCACTCATCCATTCTAATAAGGAATGTGTGTGTGTGTGTGTGTGTGTGTGTGCAAGCATGCGTGTGTATGTACTTATTGCTCTGCGGAGTACCTAGTATGTGCCAGTTAAATAAGAGATAATGAGACATCATCATCAACCATCAATGAGAACAAATTCTCATCACTGAGATTCCCTGAGTCTGTCACATTCAAATCTCAAGTTTGATGTGGAAAGGGGAACAATTACTATAAGCCAACTGTAGAGTGTGCTACGGCAAAGTAACTCACAATAACATATTATATATATTAAATTCTTCTCATCAGATTTTATACTGTCATAGACTCAATGTTAGTGCCCCCCTAATATATACATGTTGAGATCCTAATCCCAAATATGATAGTATTTGGAGGTGGGACATTTGGGAGGTGATTATGTCATGAAGGTGAAACCCTCGTGAATGGTATTAGTGCCCTTAGAAAAAAAGACCACAGAGGGGCGCCTCAGTGGCTCAGTAGGTTGAGCATCTGACTCTTGATTTAGGCTCAGGTCATGATCCAGGGTCCTAAGATCGAGCCCCACGTCAGGCTCCAAGCTGGGCATGGGAGCCTGCTTGGGATTCTCTCTCTCCCTCTCCCTCTGCCCCTCCCCCACTCATGCTCTAAATAAATTAATTAATTAATAGTAAATAAATAAATAAATAAATAAATAAAGTATCTTTGAGAGAGAGAGAGACCACAGAGAGATTCCTTGCCCCTTCTGCCATATAAGGACACAACAAAAAGACAAACTTCTATAAGCTCTCACTAGACACCAAATTGGCTGATGCCTTGATCTTGTACTTCCAGCATCCAGAGGTGTGAGAAATAACTTTCTGTTGTTTATAAGCCTCCTATTCTATGGTACTTTTATAGCAGCCCAAATGGACCAGGACCTATATGTGCATTGTATAAATTATAATTAAATGTTGGTTGCTGGTATACGCCCCCCAAAATAGGCTCTCGTGGTGAGTAAAAGAAAAATATAATGGACACTTAAGGCCACATATTAACAGCCTCATGAAATAAAACAGTGCTCTATAATAAACTTATTCAAGTTGCTCTTCCTAAGAGGTAGCAAGACCACTTCTCTCAAGTTCCTTTTTATTAGTTTTTAAAAACATCCACATGCTTTTGAAAGCTACACTCGAGGGGTTCAGATGAAATGGGACACCAGTGATCTTCAGCCATCCTTCAAGACTGTAATTTCCTAGTTTGAGAGATGATTCAGATAAAACTTACTTTTACCCCAATAGATCAGATATTTCATGAGAGTACTTTTTCCTATATTGAAGCACCGAAACTACTTCCATTTGCCTTCTAGTAGCTTCTGCCATTGTGATCTGGCTCCCCTCCCTGGTCTCAGGTGCAACCCTTCACCCTGACTCAGTATGCCACATAGACTGGCTTTTCCGTTCCCCCGTCAGGCCTGTGCCCTCAGCGTCCACTCTGCCTTATAGGCTCCTTCTTCAAGTTCCTGCCCTGCAAGTGCGTGCTGATCCCCCACCTTAGGTCTCTGCTCCAGTGTCACTCCATCGGGAAGGGCTCCCCTGACTACCTGTTTAAAATTACAACCATTCCACCGATCCCACTTCTTGGACTTAATTTTTCCTTAGCAATCACCACTGACTAAAACACAATATATCTTAATTATTTACCTGTTGGTTGCATGCTTCCCACAACCAGAATGTAAGCTGTACAAGATTAGGGACTTGGGTCCCTCTTGTTCACTGCTTGATCCCCAACATCTCTATAGTGCCTTGCACAACGTAGGTGCCTGGAATATACTGGAATGAATGAACGAACATATATACAAAATGACTGTAGATCTAAGTATAGGAAAGTATTACCCCTACCCCCCACCCCACCCCCGGTGGTACTCAAGATTAACTCAAATGCCTTCAAGGGCAAGGCAGGAAAAGCAAATGTGAGGACAACACAATAGGGAACGGTTGATGAGGACATGACAGACAGTGCTAGCATGAAAGGACACAGCACCCCCACTCTCCTACACCCTTCGTACAGCTATGTTCAAGCCAGAACAGTAAGTTGGGGCTATGGCGGTCTGCAGAGCTGTCAGAAGAAGTGGCCCTAGGACTAAGGGCCAGTTTCTTTTGAAGGCCACCCCAGGGACCAGCGCATGGCTTTTAGATGCATTTTAGCCAGAGCTGGGAACAATCACTTTGCAAATGCCGTCTCAGGAGTCTGCTCCATCAGTGATACTGGAATTTAAAAAGAAAAAAAAAAAGAAAAAACAGAAAAAACCTCCCACAAGCCAGGCACTGAGGAAACGTATCAATTTAGAAGTCTCAATTCCCTTCAAGAGTGAAAGTAGAACAAAATCCTTTTCATTCAAAAAATAGGAGAATTTCCCACTCACAGATGTTTCCTGCCTGAGAAAAATATGAAAGGAGGTACATGAGGAAGAAGAAAACGGGTCTTCAACACATGGAGCAGGATGTGAGAAGCAACAGTTAGCAAAGAAATTGATAAAGGAGTTAAAAACTAAGCAAGAAACAATGGTAAAAATTAATATGGACTAATTAAAGCAGTTTTTCTTAAAGTGAAATTAAACTACATATAAATAATATGAAAGAATGCAGGGAAGATAGTGGAATTAGAGCATTCCAAGATCCTGTGATTTTCAAGGAAGAGAGATATTGATTAATTCTAGGCTTAAGACAAGTATGTGAGAATTTTTTCATCAGTAGAAATAGCACATACATAGCAAATGAATTACCTTTGATTAATAAATATAAGGGAAAAATGATTTGAAAATCGACAAAACTATTGTAATGAAGAATACAAAGTTACTAGATCCTAGAATAAATCCAAACATGTCAGTAATTGCTATTAAAGTAAACAGAATCAGAATAAACTCACCAGTCCAAAGAAAGAGATGCTGAGATTAGATTTGTTTAATCTTGTGGTCTTCAATTTAAGTGGTTACCTTGGGATGGGAGGGAGGAGGCTACTGATATGAGTGAGAACTTGCTGAAGTGATGGAGATTTTCTATATTCATCTGAGTGGTGGCTACACAGGTATATACATAAAAGTCAGGGAGCTTTACACTTAAGATTTGCACATTTACCTGCATATAGATTTTTAAATAAACAACGTGACCATTAAATATAGAGAAAGTTAAATACTGAACATACTCAAGACTAATATTAATTTCAACTCATCTGATTTCTGTATTTTTGAGATAATACATTTTTTCTGACTCTTGTACAAATTTTCCAGCTCTCAGCATCTAGGACTTAAAAGCATTTGTGCAAAATTGTGTGTATCCCTCTAAAACAGTACAAAGAAGTACATGGAATTTAGAAAAAGTGTCAGGGGAAAGCTCATTTTTGGTGGGGAGGCTCCCAGGAGGAGGTGGTTCTGGAAACAAGCCATGAAGGATAGCTGAGACATAGACCAACCATATGGGACAGGGAAAGTGAAGACAATGCCAAGTGGAGTATCCCTTGTGAGCAAGAGTGAAGGTGAGAATACTAGGGGAAGACTGGTACCAAGGCAGTTGGAAGTGGGCCAAGAAATGTGTTTCAGGAGAGGGGACTGCAAGAATAAAAGGGCAAAGGAAAACCTGTTATAACAGCTAGGATGGAGAGTAGGGAGCAAGAAAGGGAACAGGGAACCTTAGGTGGTTTCTGAGCAAGGCAGAAATCTGGTCTGCAGCAGGGTGCAGTGGTTGGGGAAGGGGTAAGGAGACTACCAAGGCAAATGGCCCACTGCTGACCTTGAACCTGGGCCTGGGAGCTTTGGCAACGGTAGACAGAACCATCAGATAAAGCCAACTTCCTCTGCTCAATTCACCGCAGAAGTTCAGACCAGCTCGTGTAAACACACTCTTGTGTGCATATCTAAACATGCGTGCAAGCTGAGGAAATTCTCTGAGGCCTGAGAAAAAGTGAGCATGGGCAGCCGGTGAGACAAGCAAGCCCCTACAGCTGCTGGAGGCCCAGAGGCAGATACCAATCTCAGGCCATTGCTTTATTTTTAAGAACCTCACATCTAAGGGGCGAAAGGTGACACCTGGGGCCCACCCTAGACAGAAAATTGAACTGGAGCCCCCTTATGAAGCTAGACTCCCAAAGGGCCCCAACAATTAGAAAAGAGCTAACTAATCAAAAAAGTCTGCCCTGCAGAGGGAATTTGTGACCACGGGCTAGCCCTCCCACTTTTTGTGTGGTCACAAGAATCTGAAACTGAGACCTTATGCTGGATCCAAGAGGACAGTGCCCCTAAATGTCTAGCAAAAGCATCTACCAAGCCAGCCCCAACAAATCCCCTCTAGGTTACAATTAACCTGAACTCCCAATCAAGTTCATAAAACTCACAAAAGAAAAAGTTACCAAGGACAAGAGTCAACAGAGATATCAGTCAATACAAGCAAACCCAGAAAGACTTCAAATACGGGAATTTCAAACATAAAATACACTGAATGTTTAATATACATAATAATATGTTCAAAGAAATAAAAGAATTAAAAGACATGATACAGCATTCTGGGTTAAGATGGCCAACTGAATATACACATCTAATTTTGTTCCCTTTCAAAACCCAAATCACACTACAGAATCCTTAAAAATCTAAGGAACTGGAAGCACCACCTACTTCTGGAACTGGAGGGTGAGCATCAGGGAGGGGCTGGGAGGGGAAGGGATGGGAGGTCATAAGGAAAAGGATTGTGTGAAACTTGGTTGAAAATCAATTCGGTCCTAGATCTCCACTTCTTTCCTACACCACCAGGTCAGTGCTGTTCACCAACCCTGACAAAAAGTCTCCAAATTTATTCTCTGCATAAAACAGAGTCTCTGGACTGGAGGATGCCAAGTACAGTTGTGGGCCTGGGTAGTGCACCCAATGTATACAGATTATATACCCCATGCATGTATTACAGAGACCTTCAGCATCCTTCTACTAACACTATGCCCCAGGAACATCAGCCACCAGACCCTTATCTAACAGACCTAACAGTTTTCTTGGCAACCTGAACCACCCAGAAGACAGACCAGAAGAAAAGGACATTAAAGGATCCACAGCTAACAATTCACCTACATCACCACTTGGGTGAAGCTCAAAGTCAGTGAATTCTCCATTCCCCGCGCGTTCAGAGCTTCTAATTCATTTTTCAGTCTCACACTATGAATCCTGAGCAAGCCACCAAGGATTAACAAATATCAAGGGAAAACTTTAAAATGGAAGAAAAGATCAAAATAAACAAAATAAAGGAAATGGGGAGTTTGTAGAAAAAATAAATGTAAAATTTAAAAGCTATCACTAATACCCCCCAAAGGGGTAAGAGAAACTATTGAATTCATGAAAGGGTGCTCTAACAAGAAATTGAAAGATTTCTCAGAAAAATTTTTGCAAAACTTCATATATTAGAGGAATAAGAGTTAATCGCTAATTAGACTAGCCTTACATTACCATTTTTTCCCCTGGATTTTTAAATGTTATGGATTCTTAAAACTCAAGATAAAGAGACTCACATCCATTCCATAGAGGTCAAGGGCAGGGAAGATCAGGAAAGAGTAAGCATATCCTGATTTGCCTGGACAGTCCCTGATATATTACGTGGGCACCCTACTGATGGGGCAACCTAGTGCTAACAAGGATGATTACCACAGAACCCACCCCAAAACTCGACCACTGTCCCTTCCATAAGGACAGTTCTCTCCCCCTTGGGGGATCGTGATTCTGTAACCAGAAGCTTTGGACTCTTTCATCATGGTGCCCTTTATCAGTGATTAACAGTGAAAATCATAGTCTCAAATTATAAAAACCCAAGGACAGATTCACAAACTCAAAACACGTTGTCTCAAAAAAGACTCATATTAACCTCTGAAGAGCAAATACCGCAGGCTGCCTTTATGCTATATATAGGTAGAAGCCATGTCGTCCAAAAACTGTGGCAATTTCACTACTCTGTCATTGCACACCGCAAATAGTGCGCCCATAATCAGGGCCAAGATGTCCCAGACACCCTCAGTCCAAGAAGAAGTGAGAGAATGTGTGTGAAGAGCCTATCCCTGGGGCCAGCACCTAGACCTCACTCAAGCTATGCTGCTTCCTCCTTACACAGAATGCAAATGCCTCCGATTCCAGCACCTTCTTCTCGGGACAGAGGTGCTACTGCACTCTAGCTGCCTTGCGTGCACCTAAAAATCCTCCTGTGGGAAATTCCAAGCCTCCAAATATTCACAGAGCTCATGAGAGGAGGCCAGGCCGATCTCAGAGTAATAGTCTTTTTCTCTCACCTGCTGGAGAAGGCTGGGTCTCCACACAGAGCCTTTCACCCCGGTCTATGTAAGCCAAGTCTAAATTCAATTACTGTGAAATTAACTAAGCATTAAACAAAAAATTCCAACCTGGTAGTCGTCACTGCTAATTAACTGGTTCCCACTCGCTGCTGAGGCCTGCCTTTCAACAGTGCGCTGACAAGGAGAGCTGTCAAGCACTTGCCCGCAGGGTGGGCTTGAGCTGCCATGACTTGATTTGAACTGACAAGGCACAGCCAGCTAATATCAGAGCCCTCTTTAGGCAACCCACGTGACACTGGAGGGGAGCTCACAGAACGCGAAAGGCAGTGGAGAAAGACTGGCCTAGACACAGAACAGAGACGGGTTGGGGTTGGGGCCAGGGTAGGGTGGTCAGAAAGGAGGGTGATGGCCCTGAAAGAAATTTGGGCACAGAAGTGGTTGGTCAGGGTGCAATTCAGCATTATGCTGGCATCACCTTGAAAAACTCACAATTAGCCAGTAAATATTGGTGGGATAGCTAGATGGATAAATTTCATATAATAGGAAAGAATATCCTTTCATTTCCATCTCTGGGTTTTTTTTGTTTTGTTTTGTTTTGTTTTTTTGAGAGCTTCTGAAATTTTTACCTTTCCTCCAAGAAACCAATGTGCTTACAGCTTATTGAGAAAGGTTTTTCTTGCCCAACTCTGAACATACCAGCCCCAGGCTCCCCACTCCTCACCCCATGCACATTGGAAGGGGCATATTTACTGACTTAACTTGAATAGATGTGTATGGGTCTGTCGCTGTCAGAGATCACAGGGAAATGGTCACATCTCCATAATTAATGCGGTGACCACAGGCCAAGAGGAAGAGGCCTGGTTCAGGCAATATTCTGTGGAGGGGTTTTGTTCATTCAGGCTGTAGGGCAACTCATCGTTTGGGTCCACCTTGTCCAAGATAACTACCTTGAACTACACAAGTGGGATTCTTTTCCTGTGAGCTTCCTAAAGATAGCTCAAAGGATTTGTTAATAAGAATTATATTTAAATTAAAAAAGAAACTCTAAGTAGTTTAATGGTTAAGTAACTGCCAATATTGTACGGACAAAACTAGTAATTAGATCTTGTATTAAAGAGTAAACCCTCCACAAAATGGTTACCACAAAAGCCTTCTTTTCAACATCATTCAATGGCAATGGAAAAGATTCTGGAATTTCCTCTTCAGGATCTTGCCAAAAGAGAGCAAATTCCATACTGTTACTTCAGAATCTTGTCCCCACCCATCACCCTTTGCTCAAAAGAACAAAATAACAACCATCCATTAACTACCCAATAGTAATGACCTGTGTTGTTATAGGGAACATCCCCAGGGCTGTGAATTTTTGCTTCAGGGAGAACCACTCAATCTTTTCATGTCCTTATCTATGGAGAAAACAGAAATTGGATAAAAACGTTCTGAACAAGGTGGTAATGATACAAAGCACCATCATACATTGGGACCCAGAAGTGGATGTGCTTACCTTACTATATCCTTCTTGCTTTCCTCCCCTCCTAAGCCAAAGATCAAACACCCCATGAGTTGCCATTGACACAATGTATTGTGCTAGCAGGGGGCAACAATGGTGTCCTTCTGTAATTAGTTTGTATGTCTGAGGTGATGTTCAGCGATGACAACCAAGGAGTCTTCAGAAACACATCCCAGGCTACATTTGAAGGCTGAAGCCAGCCTAGTTTTCTGAAACTAGCTAAAGCAGTGGTAAAGAAATATCCATGATATGGGCTCCAGCAGCTTCTATGCAAACTTCCATTGACTTTGCAAGTGAGGGATTCAGGCCTCAGACCAGGTATCAGAGAGATGTCCTAGGGTCAGCATCCTCTGAGAGACAGGAGAATGTGAATGGCCCTCCAACACCTCATGCCTAAGCCTCTGCCTTCCTGAGGTTGAGCGGTGGTCCCAGCCATCATGAGTCTCAGAGATCGACTTGTGGCCCATACGCGTTTCTTTTGACCCATATTTTTTTTAATTGAGTGCCAATCTGTAAATAGCAGATTTCACTGCCCTCCTGCTTTCAATGGCATACCCAGTAGCTCTTGAAAATTGAGAGATCAGTGACACTATTCCAATTATTCTCCCTGGCCACAGCTGCCAGCTTATGAAGAGGGGACATGGACTCCCCATTTCACCACAGACAACACCCCTCCTTATTACCTTCCATTGAACTGGCTCTTCCATTCATATTGCCTGCCAGCCTCCAGCAGGTACTGGAGTTTATGGCCCCGGGCTATGAATTTCTCTACATCAAAATCTTGGAAAGCCTTACCACCATCTCCTTGTCATTGGGGGGCCATCGTTTTTATCCCCTAATACTCCTACCTAGCTCAGTGGATACTCAAGAAAATTAGGTAACATTCATATATGTAAACTACCCACTCAAGGACCTAGTATATGATAGAAATAGATGCTGAATGATTACTAGTTCCCTTCTCCTTCCTAGAAAACTGGCCTGGGTCTCTAATGCTTGAGGAGGTTAGTTTTGTTTTGTTTTGTTTTTTCAGCTTTGCCCCTTTACCCACCAAGGAGAGTAATACGACTTAATTTCTAAAAACAGGGGCCAGGGGTGCCTGGTTGGCTCAGTCATTAAGCGTCTGCCTTCGACTCAGGTCAAGATCCCAGGGTCCTGGGATCGAGCCCTGCATTGGGCTCCCTGCTCAGTGGGAAGCCTGCTTCTCCCTCTCCCCCACTTGTGTTCCTTCTCTGTGTCTCTGTCAAATAAATAAACAAACAAATAAATAAAAATCGGGGCCAGGGGTGCCTGGGTGGCTCAGTAAGTTAAGTGTCCGACTCTTGATTTGGGCTCTGGTCACAATCTCAGGGTGGTGAGATGGAGCCCCACATCAGGCTCTGCATTCAGCAGAGAGTCTGCTTGAGATTCTCTCCCTCTCCCTCTACCCGTACCCCCCCAAATAAATAAATCTAAAAAATTAAAAATTAAAAATAACAAAAACAGGGGCCAACTCCAACTCCACATTTATTCTAATGTGTTCTCCTTTCCTAGCCCTGAGTTCCTTCCCTGCTCTTCCTATACTTTTTTCTCTACTATTTTCAGCATGGGACACTCTGTTCCCCTCTGCAACTGTACAAACCAGGGATGGCAGATTCACATTCCTTCAAGACTCAAATAAACCATGTAAATGTGTGAAATCACTGAGCTTAAGACAACAGCAAGACATCAGCCCTCTAGTCAACTGGAGCGGGCCACAGCCATAAACATGTAATTAGGGAAAGAAATGCTATTCTGAATGAACCAACTAACTAGTCTACTGCTGGATTAGACCAGCTGGCCACCAATTTACAGAAAGTATTTCAAAATTGCAAAAGTAAAAATCTGGATTTCAGTCCTGAGTCTAAATTGATTGATTTCCCAGGTTTTTTGTGCATCCTGGTCAGTTCTATTTAGCATGAGCCCCATTATATGTACATGTATGTGTTTATAAATTATATTCATTTACCACCACACTAATGAATTTTGAACATTCATCACATATACAAGGAAACCAAATGGCACAGACACTTGTAATCCCTCTTCAGGACTGAAAGACGCCCCCAGCTGCCGGATAGAGACTCCTTGCATGAGGTCACACCCCCTCCCAGGGGCAGCCTTCATCCATGACTGGTCACTTACAGGAGTATAAAAGGCTAGAGCCCTCACAACAACTGGGATAATTCTGAGTCTTTCCCAACTTCAGAGTTCCCTGTGAGTCAGTGGAGGTGTTCACTGTGACTGAACTATAACCCACCTTCTCCCTCTTGTCCCCTCCAAACCCTTCTTCCTTCACCTCCTCTACAGGAGTTAATCCTGAGAACACGGCCTAATACATTCCCTGCACGTTAAACTCCATCTCAAAGTCTACTTCCTGCAACTAGTCGGCATAAAGAGAAGGTCTGACATTTTCTTCTCCCACCACAGTGGGCTGTCCTACAAACCCTTGGGTTCCCCTCATCCCATTTTGGAGAACAATGCACAAAGCCAGTGCTGCCTGATAGAACATTCTGGAATGATGGAAATGTCCAACATGGCAGCTACTAGTCAGCCACACATGGCTATTGAGCATCTGAATGTGATGAGTACAACTGAGAAAGTGAACTTAATTTTAACTAAATAGCTACATAAGACTAGGAGCAACCGGTGTAGGTATAAGCTGTTTGTAACCCAGGTAGGCAAACAAAGGGTCCAGAGTTGTTACTCCTCTTCTCATTGAGAAAGCAAGTGTGCAGCAATAAAGAAAACATATACGCAAGGAGCCACTTAATTTGATCACCATAATTTGTTTAAAAAAAAAAAAATCACTTCATCCTCTTGTCAGAGGAAATATTCAGGAGCACCCCCACACCATTTCTCGGAGCAGTCATTGTGAGCTAGCCAGGGCAGGTGTGCAAGGGGCCAACACAAGGCCTGCCATCTGCTTCCATCTGACCAGTTCAGTCCTGATTTAAGTGAACACCTGCCAATCAGTCAGTTTTCTTCCCAGGAACACTAAGCCTCCATTTAAAACATCTGACGAAGAATCAGCAGCTCCCACCCTAGAAAACTGCAACCACTAACGCCCGGCCAAGCTGCCCAGGAGACTGTCATCATCAACAGTGTGACCATTGGGTAGGCTGCTGAGGACATATTTGGAAATAAGGGAAGGCCTCCACACCTCTGGAATCCAAATCAACTTGCCAGATGATTTAATGAACAACATCCCTAAGTCAAGCGTGCCCAGAGACAATAGTTCCATTTCGAGGAGAAACACTTCTTTGCTCTCGACACAGCCCCTGCCTCCTATCTGAAATAATTTCCTGGGCAGTGATGATCACAAGCCAATGGCAGCTAGGCCCAGGCCTAGGATACAACAGATACCACTGTGCCCCAGGAGCCGGTTGAGTGGTTGGAGGTGTTAATGCATTATCTATTCCTCTGGAGAAAGGTTAAAGTTTGGGCTTGAATCACAAGTGAAAATGAGGTCGGTGGCCTGGATATCGCCCCTTGTGGACATTTATCCACAGTATAGAAGCCTCGCCCAGCTGGTGGTCTCAGCTCATCAAAGCAGAGAGACAAGAGGAAAATGGGGGGTCAGACACCCCAGAGCGCTTTAGAAGTGGAACACCGGCTTGCTTTCTCTTAAAATGGCAATTAAGCTATGCATGAGTAAAAATGCCTCTTAGAGGAAGCCAGCTAACCACAGGCTTTGCACTTTCCCTTCTCAAAAAGGCCTTGCCCCTGATGTGTTTGTGCCTCCTTGCACGACGGCCCTCGGTCTGTGACACTGTGAGTCCTCCTCTCTTAGGCCAACTGTACCTTGGCTATCCGAAATTCAGCTCCTCTGATGTTTCGTTCGACAAATAGTCCTTGTGTGCCTATGCGCCAGGCCATGCTTTATCCAACAAACATTTCTCAAAGTTGTGCAAAAGAGACACACTGTCCCCGCCCTGGTGGAGATGATAATCTGAAAGGGGAGACAGACACTAAACCAAAAGCAGTTAAGGAGGAGAGGAAGAGGCAATGAAAGAGGTACAGGGAAGACCTCAGTGAGTCTAGGGGTTCAAGGAAGCTTGTTTAGGGAGAGACTTTTATGTAGCTGCTCACTCAGCCCCATTCCCCTAATATGAAGTTCAATCCACCTCATTGTTGATCAGTATCCTAAGCAAACCATCACAATACTTACCAATTTCCCGGTACTATGACTATCTAGTCCCCTTGGCATTGTAACTGTCCGCTTATACCTGTGGTTGTCATAGGGCTGTCCACAAACTTTCCACTGCTCCTTCCTTCCAGGGCACATTTTAAGATTGGACTTTCCACTCTCCTATAGGAACAGTCTTTTGACTTGCTTCAGCCAATAAAGTATGAGCAAAAATGGCATGTGTCACCAGGGGCAGAAGTTTTAAAAATCCATGTGCAATTGACTGGGGTCCTTTCCCCCATCACAGAGACCCTGTGAGGGTCACACAATGAGATGAAGTCCCCAAGCCTGGGAATCCATTGGTTCACATCCTTGGGCGCCTCTCCAGATGAAATCCAAAACTGGCCTTCCGTACACAAAGGGCAAGGAGAGATCAAAGAAGAGGCAGGTCGGTGGCAATCTTAACAAGGGAACTTGCATATGCAGCTGGTCGCAGGTGACCACAAGACAAAGTAGATCTCTGCACCCATCCTCCAGAATCTTCAGAATTTAGAGAGTTCTTAACTGGATTCAGTCGTGTACAATATCCAAGTGGTTTCAACACCAACTTACTCTCTCAAGGCTACTTCCTTGAAATGGCTGGTAGTATGGGAATAGTAGGTGGAAGGTACATTCTAAGGATGGGGGAAGGAGAAAGGAGCCTCTGCTTGCCAGGGATCCAGATCACGGATCAACCAGTGGTCACATCTTCTTGATTACCTCATCCAACAGAGCCCCCCTGCTGACTTTATTAGAAGTATGAACACAAAATAAATAGTGGTTGTGTTAAGTCACTGTTATTTGAAAGGTTGTTACTGTCCCATAACTCAGTCTAGCTGACTATTACAGTATGTTACTTCCCCATTGGACTGTGAGCTCCTTAAAAACAAGAGTTGCTTAAGGGTGTCTGGGTGGCTCAGTCGGTTAAGCATCCAACTCTTGACCTGAGCTCAGGTCTTGATCTCAGGGTTGTGAGTTCAAGCCCTGGCATCGGGCTCCACACCAGGTGTGGAACTCACTTAAAAAAAAAAAAAATTTAAAAAAAAGTTGCTTACGTATCTTTGTATCTTCTGTGCCTAGCACATGGTACATGCTCAGTAAATGTTTATCAAATTAACGCATAAAGGTACTTAGAATTTTTTTTAATCAATGTAACGGGCACTCAATTTAGATGTTATTTTTTAAAATGATGAAATGATCATAAAATTGATCACTGCAGACCGCCAAAATGGGAAATGATCATCGCAGGTAGAATCAAAGCAACATCACTGACTGGGATATAGATCATGTAGCACATGCCATGAATATACAATAATGTTTATGAAAATAGCCCAGTTATTTGCTTAAAATGTGGACTTGCATTGAATGCAAATGAGAGAAAAGTGAAGAAAGTTCAATAACATCCTGGATCCCATCCATTATTTTTGTAATTGCATCTCTATCGAACTGACACTAGGGGGAATTAGCTTCATATTCACAAACCAAAGAGAAAGGATCAGTAATTAGGGAAAAAGCACCAACTCCCCAAGGGTTTTAAATTTGGAATCTACTCAATTACTTCCTCTTGAAAAAGTATATCCATTTTTTGAAAGTTTTCAAGCTCCTGAGTCACCTTCTTTATAATACTTTATCTTCAATTACTTTTTTCATTGTATCTTTCATGGAATACATTTCCAATTTCCTGCTTAATTCCCTGTCCACACCCATGGGTATCAGACACACTTTAGGGTTGGAACATATGTGAAGTAATAATGCAGTACTACATTCCCCCAAATAATTAAGGAACCAAAATTTGTTCCTCATTGCACCTTGTATTACCCATTAATTTGGAAAGAGATCCTCTGCTGAGGGGATAAAAGCAGAACCTGCTATAAGTTTAGAAAGGTATGTCCTTTTCCAGACTAGCTCTATCAAAAGAAGTCATAGATGATGTTCCCCTTTAATACAGTTTCAATTTACATATCACTGATGGACACGAATCACTGAGTTCTAATTAAAAGGTTATTATTCAAGCCAGTGTTAAAGGTAGGCTAATTGCTATAACAAACAGATCTAAACGGGTGATGTTCAAGACAACAGAGACTTATTTATTTCTTGCTGACCTAACAGTCCTGAATGAGGGTGGAGGCATTTTCAGAAGGCAGGAATCATTCTACATGGTCTTTCCAAAGTTCCTTCTATCATCTCATTGACCTCTACCCTGATTCACATCCAGCCAGTGGGAGGGAAAAAGCATGGAGTAGCACCCTGGAGGATTTTAATGGGACAAACCTGGAAAGAACACACAGCCCTTCCACTACTATTATTGTTAGAACTCAGTCCAATTGTCTCATCTAAAGGAGGCTGTCTAGGAAAAAGAAACAATGGACTTGGGGAACATCTAGCAATCTTTGCCACAACTCAACTTTGGGTTGATAAGCAAATACCAGTGAGATGTGAGGAAACAGATGAAAGACAGATATGAATTAATTGGTTGCTTGGTTGCTCATTTGAGTGGTATGTTCTAGCTACATCATCAGTGCTACATGATGATGGCGTGTCTGAGCAAGTTGGGTCATGTACCATTTCCTTCCCATGATACATCACTAGGAGGTGGGTAACCCCATGCAGTACATAGAGACTATCCAAATGTTAGTCAAGCAGTTCTCAGAGTGTACTCTACAGACATCTAGGGGTCCCTGAGACCCTTTCAGGGGGACTGAAGAAGTCATGAACATTTTTATAATATTAAAACATTATTTGCCTTGTTTTATTATGTTGACATTTGCACTGATGGTACAAAATCAATGGTAGTAAAACGGCTGCCATTTTAGCATAAATCAAAGTATGCACTCACGTTAAAAGGCAGGGTGGGGAGAATGTGGGGCATGTAGAGTAGGTTCACTTAATCCTCAATGAAGTAGAAATTATTTTTACTAAATCTCAACTTTTTTATTTTATTTAAATTCAATTAGCCCACATATAGTACATCATTAGTTTCAGATGTGGAGATCAATAATTCATTAGTTGCGTATAACACCCAGTGTTCATCACACCACGTGCCCTCAAGGCCAATCACCCAGTTACCCCATGCCCCCACCCACCTCTCTTCCAGCCACCCTCAGTTTCTTTCCCATAGTTAAGAGTCTTTCATGGTTTGTCTCAGTCTCTGATTTCTTCCCAGTTTTCCCTCCCTTCCCTTATGATCTGCTGCACTGATTCTTTTATTCTTCATATGAGTGAAACCATATGATAATTGTCTTTCTCTGACTTAGTTCACTCAGCATAATACCCTTCAGTTCCATCCACGTCGATATAAATGGTAAGATTTCATCCTTTCTGATGGCTGAGTAATACTCCATTGTATACATGAACCACATCTTCTTTATCCATCAAGGGATATCTCAGCTCTTTCCACAGTTTGGCTATTGTAGACATTGCTGCTATAAACATCGGGGTGCAGTTGCCCCTTCAGATCACTACATTTATATCCTTGGAGAAAATACCCAGTAGTGTATTTGCTGGGTCGTAGGGTAGCTCTATTTTTAACTTCTTGAGGAACCTCCATACTGTTTTCCAGAGTGGCTGTACCAGATTGCATTCCCACCAACAGTGTAGGAGGGTTCCCCTTTCTCCACACCCTCACCAACATTTGTTGTTTCCCGACTTGTTAATTTTCGCCATTCTGACTGGTGTGAGGTGGTATCTCATTAGGGTTTTGATTTGTATTTCCCTGATGCCCAGTGATGTTGAGCACTTTTTCATGTGTCTGTTGGCCAACTCAATCTCAACTCTTGAGTACACATCTTTTTAATATTCTATGAGACAAAATGGTAAGTATACATCAAGTACTTCTGCTGCATGCCCAAGTATATGCTTGCCTCAAACGAAAGCACATGTGCAATTGTTTGAATTTTGCCACTTTGTTCATGAAACAAGATTTTTACTTGAAAGAATGGCTGACAGTCCTATGACGGCTATTCAAACGTGGCTACTGGCAGATATTTTATTGAAAACGAATGAAGGAAGCCTGTTGCTTCAAGTAAATGATAGTATTTATTGCCAAAGAAACAATTTGAGCTTTCAAGTGAAAATGAGAATTTTGAAAAACTTATATACACCATAGTGAGCTTAACAGGTTCCAATACTTAGAGATTTCTAATAAAATTAGTGAGGATATTAATGAAGGTGATTTTTTTTTTATTTTTGAATGATGAACTGTGTCAATATTTGGAAGATCTCATAACCTAAACCAAACAAGCAAATATTCCAAAATCATGCATGGGGAAAAGATTTACTCAAAGTGGAAGTCAGACTACTCAATTTTAATGTAACTGCCTAAGAAAAGTTCATTAATATGATTTCAGATTCCACATATCTTTAAAGACTTTAAACCATTTTTCAAATTTTGTTATAGAATCCAAAAATAATATCCGTGATTAGCTGAAAATGCCATTAAAACGTTTCCCCCTTTTCCAGCTACTTAGCTGTGTGAAGTCTACTTTTCTTCGTGTATTTCAATAAGAATAACATATTGCAACAGATTGAACGCAGAAGCAGATATGAAAGAGATCTGCAAAAATGTAAAATGATGCCACTCTTCTCATCTATTACAGTGTTTGCAGTTACTATTATAAGATTCAAGAACTGGAAATTCTGAAACAAAGCTGACTCTAAGGCTTTCAGATCCAAAGTTGTGGACTATCTATCTTAGTTCAAAATCTCAGGGCCAACAGCACACCACAACAGTTTTCCCCAAGTTGACCTTGAACCAACTGGCATGGACCAGCATATGCTCAGCCAGCTTGCAATCTACCTAACTATGGGGTTTACAGGGATGTCGTGAGTGACTGCTAAAATTCAGGTACGTTATGTCCATGACATTCCCTTGATCTAGAAGCTTCTTATCCTCTATTAAAAGAAGCTCTCTTCAATTAGCTTGAAATGACCAGTTCTTTGGGACCCAAACTGGCTCACTGTAGTAATTGGTTTCTCACCTAAATAATCACAAATCATCTACTTAAACTTTGTTTTGATAATCTGATAAATAGCTCCATAAAACTCAACCCATACTTTTTAACTAATTTGAAAAATTAACAGTATTTAATGTATTCAGTTAATCAATCTGATTTAAGCCCCTCCTTAGTGTGTGGCACTTTGCTAAGCTATGGGGATGTAAAACAAACGTGGTTATAACTACAGTGTTAGAGTTTATTTGATTATGGTGCGCTCTCTCAGAAATGATAGTCTGCAGGGAAAATAGGCAATAAGTAAGAAGATAATATAAAATATAATGGTACAAGTTAAAAGGTACAAGCTTGATGTTCTGCAAGCACATTTTAAAATCCCCCAGATATTATAGAAGGATAAAATGGAAAGAGTCCTCATGGAGGGCATCCTGGAAGAAGACTTTCAGCCAAGACCCCAAGGATGAATGGGGGGAGGGAGGATCATCCAAGCAAAGAGAGAAAGAAACAATATTTTAGGCAGAGGGCACAGCTGTTAATGTCTCTTCTCCCCCCAGTTATGACCTAAATCTCTCCCCCTATTCATAGCAAAAATCCAAAAGATATTTTCGGTCATCATGTTCCTTGGCCCCCCATGTGTATTTGACACTCCCTCTTTCTTGAAACACTGACTTCTGTTAACTTCTGTGACATCACAACACACTACTTGTCTTCTCATCACACTGGCTTTTCATGTTTTATAATCTCACCTTCTCTTTTTCCATCTAATGTTGACTCTCCTGAGGACCTGATCCTGTGCCCTCCAGTGTTCTCTCCCAAATTAATTGCATCAAAGTCCACAGCTTCAATTATGACTTATGCAAGTTGTCTTACCAGTGTAGGTCTCCAGCCTCGACGTCCCCTCTGAGCTGTAGAACTGTGCCCCTTCCTGCCCACATGACCTCTCTACATGTACAGCTGGGAGGCTCCTCAGACTCTGCCCAACACCAAACTCATGGACCCTCTCTGATCTTCTTCTACAATCTCCTCTCCAGAGAGGGTCTCCACCACCACCCAGCTACCCATCCCAAGCTTCCTTTCACATGCCCTTCTTTCTCACACCTCCTGTCTAATCCACCACCAAGTTCCATGGACTTTACCTCCCAAATCTCTCTCAAAACAACTCACATATCTCCATATCCTCCACAGCTACCCTAATCCCAACCAGGGCACTGGTTGCCTGGATTACTCTAACCGCCCTCCAAATGCCTGATTCACACTCCTTCAGCCTCCCTCTCCCAATTCACTCTATAGAAACAATGATCCTTTCAAGAGTTTATCCTGCTGCCCCTACCGAAAATGCTTTAATGACTCTCAACCCGCTTTTTGTACCAAGACAAACATTCATCCGTGCATGATCAGAGTCAACCCTGCCTTCCAGTCTCACCCCTGCCCAATCCAGCCACGTGGACTTCCTTCCAATCCATCATCACCATGGGGATTCCTTGCTGAACAGAGCTTTGCAAACCTTGTTGCTCATGCTGGGAATACCCTACCTTCCTCTTCTTCCCCCAGTTAATGCTTATTCATCATCATCATTTTACCAGGGAAGATTTTGATCTGGTAGACAAGGTCACATATGTGCATAGCACCACACTTCTCCTTATCCCTGTTATAATATTATAGTGTACTTAATTAATAGCCATTTGATTAATTACCATCTCTCCTTATAAAGACCATGACTTCCCTGCTTTTATTCTCCTTTTTCTCCTCCAATGTCAAACCAGGGCTGGGCTCGGTGAAGACATTTTTTGAATGAGTTAATGTAGAGTGTGCAAAGGCTCAGAAGGAACAGCGAGCCCATGCCTGAGTCTGGGAAGATTTCAGTAAGGTGGGACCCTTCAGGGAAGGGAGGGGACTGCAGAAGGAGAGGGTGGGTAGAGTCAAGCCTGGAGAGGCTGGAGAGGAGCAGGGCAGAGAGCCATAATGAATGCCAAGAGGCAAAGTCCCAGCAGCGGTCTTGATGACAGAGGGAGGTGATGAACTCTGCATTGCTTTGTTATCTACACAGGAAAAAGCAACTCTAGAGACAGAGAGAGGACTTCAGCTCTTTCGTAGTCTGGGAGGTAATGACCAGCTGGGAAAGATAGGCTAATGGTGGTGACAGGAAGAGTGGAGAAAATTAGATTGGCGTGAAAAACAGAAAATGAGGAGGCCTCAACAAGACCAGGATGCCTCTTCTCTTCCAAGGATTCCACCGTCGCCAACCATTTCTTTTTTTTTAAAGATTTTATTTATTTGACAGCGAGAGACACAGCGAGAGAGGGAACACAAGCAGAGGGAGAGGGAGAAGCAGGCCCCCCACAGAGCAGGGAGCCCAATGCGGGGCTCGATCCCAGGACCCCGAGACCATGACCCAAGCCAAAGGCAGACGCTTAACGACTGAGCCACCCAGGCACCCCTCGCCAACCATTTTCAACACCATGGACTGTGTCTCTTTTGGCCCTAGAGACTTGAATTCATCGAATGGAGCCAGCTTTATCATCTCATGTTTCCTCTTGACCCTGTGGGTCCTTGTAGATCATGAAATCTGATAGAGATCACAGAAGCAAGGTTCTGGTAGTTCTGCAAGCTCCTTGCCATGTGCTAGTATTATACCATCTGCACGAATCATTGTTTTCATCATAGCTGTTAAAAGTCCTTTCAATTTTTTGATTGTCTATAGCATTCTTCAAATATCTGAACTCATTCTAATAGCATTCTGAAGGATTCATGCCATTACAAATAGACATTTTATTGCAAATATCAACTCTTTTAAATTCACCTCTGATTAAATTTCACCTTTCATCTAACATTTTTTTTCTCACACCAGAGCTCATCAGAGAGTGCCCTTCATTCAGTTTTCAACCACGGATTTAGCATCTGTTTTGTGCTAGACATTTTCTAGTCACTGTGGATAAGATGACAAAGAACACATGGCTTCTAACCTCAACGAGTCGTAGCCTAGTGGAAAAGGCAGAGATCTAAGGAGGCACATTTAAATGTTGCCTAATACATATACTAATGATCTATAAACATGTTTTAAAAGCCCCAAGATCTCTCCTGAGGTGGTGGGGAATGTTTCATGTAAGAGGGGATCTGGTAAGACTTTTGATCTGAATCTTAAAAGTTGAGTCAAGTTTGACACACAAAGAACGTGTGAAAGGCAGAGAAGTAGTAAGAGCACATCTGAAATGACAGGATATAACCTATCCTACCTACACTTGTTTCGCCACACCAACCAGAGTGACTTCTGTGGGCTTTTGCAGACGCGTCCTCACCTAATCAATGTAGGCATCAGGTAGAGTCTGTAAACCTGGCAATGTGTCTTCCAACAAGACCACTCTTCATGTCTGAAAAAGACTGCTCTTTGCTCATCAATTCCTAAAATTATTTCAGAGAAATTACAGCAACTCAAAAGACGCAGATGTACTAACACAAATCATACCTCCCCAGGTGTCATATATACCATTAGGGGAAAAGTTATCTTTTGTTTTCATCACTACTTAATTGCAAGCAAAGTCCTCTGTGTTTCTCCTCAGTCTTCTTGTCTCTCTAAAAGAACAAGAAAAGAAAAGCCACCCGGTCATCAAGTCTTCATATGAGAAGTAACCATGACTTCTGCCTCCAGGAGGAATCTAGACCTTTCCACTCTGGCTGAGTGACTTGTGTTTTGTTCTTGTGTGTCATGAACTTCTCCAGTGCCCACTCTGGATCCCTGGACATTTGTTGCCATTTCTCCTACATATCCCCCAACTTCTGCTGGGGAGAAATACCCCCGTGCACAGCCACATCATTCTCACTTCAAACACTGGGTGAACTCTTAGTTCTCTCCTCTCCAAGAAACATACACCTGACCCCCAGCATCAGAAACCAAGGATTTCTTAAAGAACCCGGGGAGAAAATGCACCTTGAATGAGACCGACAGTTAATCAGCAACCGTCTCCAGGGAAACCCACAAATATGCTCCTACCCAATCATTCTCATTAGCTACAATGGGGGGAGGGGGGAAAAAATAACAACAAAGAACTCCGATAGGAAAAGGGTCAACAGCAGTTCTCTGCTCTGCCAGAAAAAGACAGGCTTTTTAAAGCGTCAAATGGTCCCTATTAAAACTGTCATCCCCGGATTACAGCTGACAGAACCAGGAGCACCATGGAACCGATAGAAAAACCACCAAGCTTGCGCCCACCGGGCTCCCTGGGAATAGCAGGCTGCCTGTCAGCACGCATCCCTTGCCCGCGGAGCAGAGCAGCTGGGTGGCTGGGGCCGGCTCGCGCCTGACAGCACCCTCTCCAGAGGCTCCGTATTATTACGGTCTGCCCTTCTGCTGGCGGGGAATTAACTTGTTCCGCCTATGTGACAGTTCTGACGACCACACAGTGTGAGGCAAGGAGCTGGGTCACACGCTGCTACATGCATGGGCTGTCACTAACTGTGCCACTAAAACCAGACAAAACCTTGTCAAGGGAGATCAACTCCTCTGCAGAAAGAGGTAAGTGACTCAACTCCCGGCCTGCTTGTGAGGGTTTTGTTCAGTTCAAGGACAGTAGCAGCTGACAAAGGGACTTGATGTTTCAGGGAGACACGATCAACAGTGGCAAGAGGAAAGAGGCAGAGAGGCAGAAAGAGGAAAAACACCCCCGGACAAATGCGAGAACGCTGAAGGAGATGGGCGGCCAGAAGGTGGCAAGAGACCACAATGTCCTCACGTTGGAAAAATCAATGATCTAATCAAATCACGCCTATTTCATGGTCCTAAAACCTCCAGCAAGAAACTAAAGCAATCAACCTTGGTTTTACTAAGCACCGTCTCTACTGTGCGTGCTTGACACCATACGAGGGCTTACAAAGGCTACGAGCACATTAACAGGCGACTGCTAACTTTACCGACCTTACCATTTAGCTGTTGGAGAAGTATAAATACAGAATGTGGTCAACACATTCTTTCGTATAAATACAGAATGTGGTCAACACAATTCTCTTTCCCTGGGCCTGGATGCCCAGGGGGAATCTGAGGGTCTGAAATCCACCCCAAAAAGAGAGGAGCTCAAGACAACAGAGCAGGGAGAAGCCACAGAGAAGTTCCTCCATAGGAAGGCCCTCCTTGGGCTGCAAAAGGTCAGGATTCCAGCTCCTCTTTCCTCTCTGCTCAGCTGCGGGGGCGGCAAGGCCCTCCTGGTTCCCAGCTGACAATCAGCGAGCCTGCCTGTCATTCGATCACAGCAGTGTGCTCCTTAACTTGATCGCTCCTGGCAGTCCTCAGACTCCAGGACCCTGACAACCTGGTTTATTCTCCTGTCTCCTCCATCCCCAACCCAGCCCCAAGGTACAAAAGTAAGTGAGAGTAACCACCTCAATACCCATCCCTAAAGGGACGCACTTTGGAGCTGTAAATATTTATTTACAACTGGGACATTGATTGGTAGTGTGAACTTAGCTTATTGAATCTGAGTCTGTTTCCTTAATTGCAAGGATTGTTGTAAAAAAGAAACAGAGGAATTACATGGAAGTGCCCAGCATGGTGTCAGGTATTTGGCAGAGGTACATGTTGGTTTGTTTTAATCCTCTGAGAACAACACGGAATACCTAATTTGTAATTAGGTGTAAATTTCTGTGTAATGTCTCTAAGTCCTTAACTAGGACCATCAGTTCTCTTTATTCATGGATTCCATGTTCACAAATTCACCTACTCACTAAAATTTATTTGTAACCCAAATCAATGCTTATGGCACTTCTATGGTCATTCACAGATGTACAGCAAGTGAAGAAAAATTTGGATCACCCAATGCACACATTCCCAGCTGAGGCAGATCGAGGCGAGCCTCCGCCTTCTTGTTTCAGCACTCATGCTGTAAACAAGGGTCTTTTTCACCATCTATTTATTATTTCTTTCACATTTTTGTGGGTTGTTTTTTTTTTTTTTTTTTTGGTAATTTCATTGTTTAAAATGGTCCCCAAGTAAAAGACAGTCTTTTCCTTAAATGGTGTTGGGAAAACTGGACAGCTACCTGCAAAAGAATGAAACTGGACTACCTCCTTACACCATACACAAGAATTAACTCAAAATGAATTAAGGACTTAAATGTAAGACCAGAAACCATAAAACTCCTAGAAGAAAACATAGGCAGTAAGCTACTGGACACTGATGTAATAATTTTTTTGGATTTGTCTTTTCAGGCAAGGGCAACAAAAGCAAAAATAAACAAATGAGACTAAATCAAATTAAAAAGTTTCTGTATAGTGAAGGAAACAATCAACAAAACAAAAAGGCAACCAACTAAATGGGAAAAGATGTTTATAAACGATTTAACTGATAAGGAATACACATCCAAAATATATAAAGAACTCACACAACTCAATATCAAACAAACAAAACTGTGCAATTAAAAAAATGGGTAGAGGACCTGAATAAACAATTCTCCAAAGACATACAGATGCCCGACACATGAAAAGATACTCAGAATTACTAATCATCATGGAAATGCATTGAAACCACAATGAGATCACCTCACACCTTCGGAATGGCTATTACCAAAAACACAATAACAAGAGTTGGCAAGGATATAGAGAGAAGGGAACCTTTATGCACTGTTGGTGAGAATGCAAAATGATGCAGCCACTATGGAGACCTATATGGAGGGTCCTCAAAAAATTAAAAAAAGAATTGCCATACAATCTAGCAATTCCATTTCTGGGTATTCATCCCAAAAAAAGGAAAACGTTAATTCAAAAAGATATACATTCTCCTATGCTCACTACAGCATTTTTTACAATAGCCAAGATATGAAAGCAACCTAAGTGTCCATCCACAGATTAATGAATAATGAACATGTGGTGTACGTACACAATGGAATATTACTCAGCCATTAAAAAAATAAAATCTTGCTATTTGCAACATCTAGGGATCTACAGGGTTTTTGTGCTAAGTGAAGTAAGTCAGAGAAAGACAAATACCATGAGATTTCACTTATATGTGGAATCTAAGAAAACAAAACAGATTCAGATACAGAGGATAACCTGATGGTTGCCAGAGGGGGGTAGGGAATGGGCAAAATAGGGGAAGGGGATTAACAGCCACAAACTTTCAGTTATAAAATAAATAAGACACAGGATACAACATAATACATAATACCTTAATATATAAAAACTTCGTATGGTGACAGATGGTAGCTTGATTTATCATGGTGACACTCTAATATATATAAATGTTTGATCACTGTGTTATACATCTGAAATAGAATATTCATCTTTGCTTTTAAGATTTTATTTATTTATTTGAGAGAGAGAGAGAGAGACAGAGAGAGCACATGCAGCACGAGCCAGGTGAGGAGCAGAGGGAGAAGCAGACTCCCTGCTGAGCAAGGATCATGACCCAAGCCAAAGGCAGATGCCCACACACTGAGCCGCCCAAGCACCCCTGAAATAGAATACTGTATGTCAACTACACTTCAATAAAAAAATAAAATGGCCCCAGGCATAGTGCTGAAGTGCTTTCTAGTGTTCCTAAGTACAAGAAAGCTGTGACGTGCCTTATAGAGAAAACACATGTATTAGATAGGCTTCGTTCAGGCATGAATTATGGTGCCACTGGTCATGAGTTCAATGTTAACAAACAATATAAGTTAAATACGGCACCTTTAACAGAAACCCAGAGAAAATAAATGAATTGATCAGTTCACAAAAATGTGGAACAGGCTCACAGGAACCTAACACTGTATTTCCCTTAGGAGCAACTCGGCATTTGCTAATTTAATGTTCAAAGTCACTTTCTAGACCATAACTACCAAGAACAAAGAACCGACATATATCCTTTTCTCATTTAATTTCCACACCCATTCTTTGAGGCGAGGTGGTAATCAGAGTGTCATTTACTGCATTAAGAAAAAGTCACAAACTGATAGGAATAGTGAAGCATCTTAGGGCAAAAAGGGGCTTGGCGGAGGAGAGAGGTTTCGGGAATGGGCAATGGGAATAGACAGTATCTGTCCACTGGAAAGTGAGGGGCTTAACTTCACCAAGGCACAGGGTAAATACTGAAACTTCTGGGGGCATTTATATTTCCTTGGGGTCCCTCAATATTATTCACAAGTCATTTGAGATGACTGGATGGGTTCTATCTATGCTTCTTTCCCTCACATCTCCTCTAATGAACTTAAGCACTTGTAGGGCACTTGTTTGTAATTAGCAAGATAGCTGGTACTACCCTAAATCTGGGATGAATTTCCAAAACCAGAATCTGATGATGCATCAATAATATCATGGTTTTTTCATTTAGTCAACCTCTCAGCTAACTCAGGCAAGAAGGATGAAAGAATTCAATCTGTCTCTATCTGGACATCAGCTCTTCCTGTCATTTTCTACCCTGAACACAACCTCTCTTGGACAGCATAGGAATTTAGATAACTCTGAATAAAACTCTATTATTTCAGGAAAGTTAGAATCAGTGCTTTGGAGACCGGAAGAGAGCTTGCTGGCCATCTGGTTCAATTCCCTCTATTTCAAATGAGAGCGCTGAAGCTTTGGGAGTTAATGTGACAGATTGGGGACCACGGCCTATTTTTTCCAGTGCCCAGTTGAGTGGACTTTCCACATCTATAGTAATCATATGTGTAAATTTTCCAGGAGAACTTTGATTTCTGAAAATGTTTGCTCCCATTATTGCTCTAAGAGGACTTGTACCTGTTAGTTCCTGGGCCCTGAATTTGGGGTCAAACAATATGGTCACAATTATTGCACCATGATTTATTAACTGATAGTTCTCATTCTCCTGTAGCTGCTCATCCAGGCTGGTGGCTTCTATTGTCACATCTGTCAGGGTGATCCCTAAATCAAGTAAGAAAACTACGGCATTTTAGATCATAAAGTAGCCTGATGGGTCATTTTAGCCAATTCCTTCATCTTACAGGAAATGGTGAAATTGAGTCTCCAAGAGGCCAAATCAGGATCAAAATCACACAGCTAGCAAGAGATAGAGTCAGAATATAACATAGTCCTCCAACAACTGTTACGAAAGTACAAAGAAGTTGGTCAACATGCTTGCTAGTTCAACATCATGATGGACATAAATATTGCCAGAACCTCAGATGATGCATTACAAATATATTCACACAAACAATGGTGATGATTAAGACCTTTGGCTGTGTCCCAGTTGAGAGGCTGTAGGCTCCAGTTTCCTTCCTAGAACAATATTTATTGGCCTATATCATCATGAAAAATGATTGCCCTGAGCACCTAACTGCAGAAGCAACCATGAAAACATTTACCAGGATTTATATAGTAAAAAGAACACCTTGAACAAAATGCAAATACCTGGTCTACATTTTATTAGCACTTAAAAGTCAATTATCGCTTCACACCAGAAGTGAAAGCAGTGATATTGTCAGGCTCTTAGCAATAAACCTACACAGTTCCAGCTCTTTGGTCACTCAGAGAACCTACTCGAGCTGCCAGAGGCCAGCACATCCCATTGGGAAAACAATTGCTCTAAATGATTAAGAAGGCAAACAGTAATTTGTCCTCCATGAATCTGTGCCATTCAAGAAAAGTATTGTTTAAGAGGCACAAGGGTTTATAAATTAGTGGGTGTCGAGCAATGGAAGGACAAAGGAACTATCATCATATTGCCTTCCTTCCAGAGGATGTGCTAATAACTGAGCTTTTTATCTGCTTATACAAAATAGCTGAGTCAGTACAACAACCTCTTTGTTGAGTTCTCCAACCCACAACTCGTGCCCTTCTGAATCCATCCTACATTCTTTTGCCAGACATTTCCGCATGAAACATGCTACTCATTCCAGCCCCTGCTCCAAATCTTCGATGACCAGAGGAAAACCAGAGCTAGGAAGTGCCATTTGGGTCTTCCTGTGGAGAGATTCCTTACATTGATGGTGTGGGTGATGACCTATGACCTAATGTCACAGTGAGACAGAAACCACGTTGGAAGGTATTTTCCTAGTGCAGCCAAAAAAAAAGCCACATGGGTTATAGGTGGATCCACTGTATGCCTCAGTTTTCTTGGTATATCCCAGTTTGTGCCTGTTATCACAGCTAATAGCAACCTCACCAGCTTTCAAATATGTCCTAGTTTGGATGATAAATGTTATGAGAATCCTAGTTATAAGCATTACAATGCCACATCAACATTTTTTTTTAAGTAGGCTCCATGCCCAGTGTGGATCCCAACACGGGCTAAAATTCACGACCCCGAGATCAAGACCTGAGCTGAGATCAACGAACACTCAACCTAGCCACCCAGGCGCTCCAACGTTACCATTTTTTACCAGAAGTTATAGACACCACAAGGAAGATCTTAGTCCAAGATGTTGGCGGGGATGCGGAGAAAGGGGAACCCTCCTACACTGTTGGTGGGACTGCAAGCTGGTGCAACCACTCTGGAAAACAGTGTGGAGGTTCCTCAAAAAGTTGAAGATAGAGCTACCATACGATCCAGCAATTGCACTACTGGGTATTTACCCCAAAGATACAAATGTAGGGATCCGAAAGGGGTACGTGCACCCCGATGTTTATAGCAGCAATGTCCACAATAGCCAAACTGTGGAAAGAGCCAAGATGTCCATCAACAGATGAATGGATAAAGAAGATGTGGTATATATACACAATGGAATATTATGCAGCCATCAAAAGGAATGAGATCTTGCCATTTGCAACGACGTGGATGGAACTGGAGGGTGTTATGCTGAGCGAAATAAGTCAATCAGAGAAAGACATGGATCATATGACCTCACTGATATGAGGAATTCTTAATCTCAGGAAACAAACTGAGGGTTGCTGGAGTGGGGGGTGGGGTGGGAGGGATGGGGTGGCTGGGTGATAGACATTGGGGAGGGTATGTGCTATGGTGAGCACTGTGAATTGTGCAAGACTGTTGAATCACAGATCTGTACCTCTGAAACAAATAATACATTATGTGTTAAGAAAAAAAAAGAAGAAGAAGATAGGAGGGGAAGAATGAAAGGGGGGATATCGGAGGGGGAGACGAACCATGAGAGACGATGGACTCTGAAAAACAAACTGAGGGTTCTAGAGGGGAGGGGGGTGGGAGGATGGGTTAGCCTGGTGATGGGTATTGAGGAGGGCACGTTCTGCATGGAGCACTGGGTGGTATGCACAAACAATGAATCATGGAACACTACATCAAAAACTAATGATGTAATGTATGGTGATTAACATAACAATAAAAATTTTTTTAAAAAGGAAGACCTCAGTCCAGCTTATCAGTCTTCCAATCTCATCTTCCAGCCACACTGTATCATAGGCACAAGAGTGAGGAGGAACATCACTAGGATTGGCGGGATATGTCAGCTAGATGATGCAAATTTACCCTCTGTCCTGAGGTTGTTTCCCATCTTTTCCTTGGGTACCCTTGGCATCTTGTGATTATCCATCTGAAACCACAGAAGGATTCAGGCTTTACCAGATCTCATGATGCTTGTCTGTCTCCCGCATGCCCAGCATCTCTAAATCAGCTACTAGACCCAGAATGATGCTAGTCCCGTGTGTTCACCAGGGGAGAGGTACAAGCTTTCTGCCACCTAGGGAAATGAGATGGTCATCAGGAGACCCTGGCTAAGAGGTTTTTCTTTAATTGTAGGCTAAAAGGTGTAACCTTGCTTAATCCTGAAACATTTAAACTCCAAGTCCTCAATGTTTAAATGGAAGACCCCGAATACAGCCCCTATGCATTCCTATGGAAGTTCCTCTAACAAAAAAGGAGTTTCAAAAGCCATTTTTCCCTCTGTTTTGAAAATGTTTTAGAAATAAACATTCATAATCCTATCATCACACATCTATTAACATTTTGTGTATTCCCTTCCAATCTTTGTCATGTATTTCCAGTCTGCATTACAGTATACATATAATTTTCTATCATGCTTTGATCAAAACCACTCTTCCAAGTTGTTACATAGAATTACCAATTATAATTGTAGACACTTCACAGTGGGTTTTTTGAATTGATACATTACAATTTAATGATTTCCCTGGTTTTACTATTTTTTTTTTCCTTTTTCTACTAGTACAAGGCATTTTGCTAAGCACTGGGAATAGTGAAGTTAACAAAATAAATGCTTTTACTAAGTAAAAAATTGGGGACTCTCTTTGAAGACTAAATTTGAATTCTTGTCATTTTTTGAATAGCTCTGGTATTCTCTTCATGCATTAGTCACAAACTTGAAAATAAAGAGGATAAGAAAGGGAGGGAGAGAAGACAAAAAAGGCAGAAAAAGAAAGGGGAGGGGAGAGGAAGAAAGACAGCAGGGAAAAAGGGGAAGGAAAGGACTTATAATTACAAGGATAAATTGAGGGTCTTCTGTTCTGACATTTGCTTCATGTAAATGATGGAAATACCATACCAATTCATTTGAATACATGTCAAGTCTCTCCATGAATTATAATAAATGTCAGCATCATTCTAATATTTAAAAACAAAAGCTATCTATAATTCAGACATGACCCTTTCCCTATCGTCTACTCCATCATGTAAAATATCCATTGCCTGGCCTTTAAGGCCCTATAGACTCTAGCCCACCACAGCCCAACCAATTTTTCTCCCCACGAACCTCATCTCTAGTCAGGACTCCTTACTGGGAAACACAGAGACACGGCAGCTGCAGTCAGGGAGTCGTAGCTTGGGTCAGAATAAATCTCCTACAGCTAAGAATTTTACCCTTTGGACAAAATTTTAAGAAAAACTATTTAAGAATAATTTAAGAAAAAGCACTGGAGAATAAAAGTATGCATAAATTGGAGGGTAGTATGCTTGAACAAAAAAATTGAACTGGATAAGATTACTTTTATAGCTTTTTTTAAGATTTCATTTATTTATTTGAGAGAGAGAGAGAGAGCTCACACACATGGTGGGGGCAGGGGAGGGAGGAGGCAAAAGGAGAAACAGACTCCCTGCTGAGTAGGGAGACTGACATGGGGCTCGATCCCAGGACCCATGAGATCATGACCTGAGCTGAAGGCAGCTGCTTAACCAACTGAGCCACCCAAGCGTCCCTGTAGCTTTTTTCTTAAGAGAACTCCCCAGTCCAAGGGATGCTGGACAGCTAAAATTCAAGCACAACTGAAGTCTTACTGGCTTAGAGTATCTGGGGACAAACTTTAGGGCCTCCAGAGCTGCTGGAGATTAAGAAAGGAAATCCAGAAACGAAGGAGCCAAAAGAAGGAACCCCAAATCTGATATATAAACTACCTCAAATCTTTGGCTGAGTGTAGACTACAATTGCTTAAGGAAGACTGCAAGGAACCCAGCAGAAAGCAATAGTTGCAAGGCTAAGAGAGATGAGCAGAAACATTTGGTGCTGCCTACTGTAGAGTTTGAAGTTTAAGTGTTTCCCAGTTAGAGGGTTTTGCTAAACACCTTGGGCTTTCCACTGAAACCTCAGAAGGACATTTTTTAGGATTAAAGTGTATGCCTCTGAATTAAAGTCTTCATCCTATTAATACTAAGAGCAAAATCAAACAGACCCACCTTAATAAAACCAAGCCTCTGTAAGTTCAAGGGGATCAGTTGGTAACTTAACTGGCTGGAAGAACAGAAATCAGTAGTCTTCAGTGTAAGATAAAAGAATCTAGCGATTTTACAATGGATTACTTATAATGTCCAGTATACAGTAAGCAGTAGACATGAAAACAGGAAAATGTGACCCACCATCAAAAGAAAAGACAGTCTATAGAAATTAATCCCAAGAAGACCTGAAGTTTGGAATTAGCAGACAAGCTGTTAAAGCAGCTATTTTAAATATATTCAAAGATTTAAGGGGAACCTGGGTGACTCAGTCGGTTAAGTGTCTGCCTTTCCACTCAGGTCATGATCCCAGGGTCCTGGGATTGAGCCCTGAGTAGGGCTCCCTGCTCAGCGGGGAGTCTGCCTGTACTTCTCCCTCTGCCTCTCCTCCTACTCATGCTCTCTCTCAAATAAATAAAACCTTTTAAAAAAGAGTCAAAGGAAAAATTTGTCAGAATGACTATACCAGATAAAGAGTATCAATAGAGAAATAGAAATTTTTTTTAAAAGAACCAAAGGGAAACACTAGAACTAAAAAGGCAAAGAGCTGACATTTTATAATTCACTGAAAGGGTTTAACAACAGATTGGAGACTACAAAAGAAAGAGTCAGTGAACTTAAATCATAATAAATGATTCAATGTGAAGAACAGAGAGAATTAAGATTCAAAAGATAAGCAGATCCTCAGTGACCTGTGGGGCAATATTAAGCTCTATAATACATACAATTGGAGTCCCAGTAATACAGGAAAAAGAAAATGTGGAAGAAAAAAAATGTGAAGAAATATCACTGTAAGTTTCCAAAATATGATGAAAAACATGCACTGTTCTAAGAGTTCATTGAATTCCAAGCAGGATAATTAACAAAAAACAAAAAACAAAAGCCACAAACAACAACAAAAACTCTCATCTAGAAACATCTTAGTTCAATTGTTGAACACCAAAGGTAAAAAGACAATCATAACAGCATTCCGAAGGGGAAAAAAGACATGTCAGATGCAAGAAAACAATAAAAATGAAATTTAAGCTCTTATCAGTAACAGTGGAGATCAGGAAACAATAGAATATTTTCTTTTTAACTGAAGAATGGGGGGGTGGTAATCTATCAACCTAGAATTCTATATCAACTGAAAATATTCTTCAGATTTCCTGGTATTTCATGATACTGAAAACATGATAAAATATTCATCACCAGAAATACTGAATTATAAGAAATGCTAAAGAAAATTCCTTGGGCTTAAGAGAAATGAATGCAAATATAAACCCAGATCTACAGAAATGAATAAAGAGCACCAAGAATGATAAATATGGGCATAATTATAAAGAATCACATCCTCTCTTAATTTTCTGGAGGGAGTGTTAGAGCTTTTTCCTATGTAGGTGCACAATTTAACAGTTTATCATGAAGTTAAATACACATCTAATCTATAAACCTGCAACTCCATATCTAGATATTTACCTAAGAACAATGAAAATATATGTCCACAAAAAACAATACAGAATGTTCATTATTCATAACTCATAAGCTGAAAAGTGGAAGTGATCCAAATGTCCATCAACCAGAAAACAGATAAAATCATGGTATATTCCAAGACGTCTGTCCTATTATTTTCCATTATTAGTGAGGAGCTTGGTCTTAGAGGTCATGCAGCCAGACCATATGGCTAAGAAGTGTCAACTAGACTCAAACCCAGAGACACCTGATCTGGGACCTGAGCTCTTAGTCACTATACCACTCTGTTAATAGGGAGAAAGAGAGTAAGACTAAGTCATTTCACACAGAAAGACATGAAGCAAGTCACTGACAAGAATGCACGGAGCGGTAGCGCGAGATAATTGATTAGAAAGTTGGGAATGAAGGATCTTAAAGACCAGAATAAAATTTTCGGAATTTTTCCTCCATGCCCTAAGTATACTCTGACTGGAAGCTCCTCTCTGATAGCTTTTGGAAGTCAATGAATCATTTTCTAAGACATTCTTAATTACTATAGTTAGGAAACTTACAATAATGCCCCTATTCTGTTATGTGTGGGAGAGCACTCTCCCTCCCTCCTCCTCCCCCCCTTCCTCCTCTTCCTCTTCTCTCCTCCTTTTTGATTACAATCCTATTTGTTGCATGGATAAGGGAAACAAAAAAGGCCTCTCTGTGAGCAGTCTCTGCTCTGATGAATTATGACTGGCCCATGTCATTGAGTTTTGTGGTCAAAGCATCAGTGTTCCTGTCATCTGTATACCATCAAGATAGGTTTAGATAAATGAGAGACACTCATCATTTGGAAAACAAACTCATCTATCCTCTGTAAAGCACCCTCAAGGCTAATTCTATTCTCCCTCATTCTCAGCCCCTCTGAATTTCACTCGATCTAGCCCCCAACCCCACTACCAAGAGATCAGAAGATTTTCCCTAAAGGGACTACCCATTCCCTGGGGATAACGGCACAATGGCCAAACATTACTCTAGTTGTATTTCCCCTTTGAAGGTTTACAATGGAGTTCAACCAGGAAAGAGAGATAAATTATTCTCAAGTTGAGTCACAAAGAAAATACCAGTACATTTATCATAACTATGATAATTAACAAATGTCCAATAGTAGCCATCTGTGCATCATACACAATGCTAAAGTCGAAGGGTATGCCTCAGTGCGTTCTTTAGACCAATCTTATCCCGCTCTCAATTTGCAAAAATAATTATACATTTTTGAATTCAAAGCTTTGGGTGCTATTGTTGACTGAAGCCCTTGAAATGTGCACTGATTACAGTGCCAATGTAATGTACATTAGCCGAGAGCTCAAGTATTATACAATAACCTTAAATCAGAGAGAGTTATAAGAGGCTAATAATGAAGATGAAGTAATGCTGAAAGTACCAGCCTTTTATTCTGAACTCAAGAAATGCATTAGAAAATATGTTTTAAGAATAGGTCATAGAGAACATAAATGCAAAGTAGAAGAAAGGAAAGAGGGGAAAAAGTCTCTGTTGGGCTGGAGAAAGAGAAATGGAGAGGGAGGGAGGGCGAGGCTGTACCTTAAAAGGATATGCATAATTTAGAGAATAGAAAGTGAACAGACTCTGGAACAAAAGTACCATCCATTCAGATGTAGTGACAATGATTTCCACTACCACCATGAAGATCCTGTCCGTAGTCTCTAAGAAGCAGCATTTGAATCTGAGGACATATTTGTATAAAAGTCTGCAACACTGCATTCCCATGCTACACTCTCAGAGACCAACCCATCCTCTGTGCTGTTTAATCTCCAACAGCCCACAATAACCTATCTGAAGCTTATGATTAAACATTTTTAAATACAGCAGTATGGACAATAAGCCAAGAAATCATTTAGGAACAAAACATAGAATAAGGCATGAAGAAATATCAGTCCACAAATCTCATGTCTTGTGATCTCAGTTAAATGCCAAGGTGGATTATAAATTTGGCTCCCGACTCCCTAGCTTCTCAAACAAAGAGGGAAAACATGGTTATAGCCGTGGTTCTCAAACTTTTTGGTCTCAAGCTCTTTACACTTATTAGTGGACTCCAAGAGCTTTTCTGGTGGGGGTATATGTTAACATCTACTGATATTTCTCTTATTAACAATTAAAATTTAAAATGTTTATGCACTCCTTTTAAAATAAACCTATCACATATTAACATAAATTGTACTCATGAGAAGTAACTATATTTTCTCCAAAAAATTAGAAGATTGGCATTTACATTTTCACAAACTGTTAATGTCTGGCTTAATAGAAGGCAGCTGGATTCTCATATCTGCTTCTGCAGCCAATCTGTCGTGACATCACACGTGTGTAAGCCCTGGAAAACGACACTATACACTCATAAGAGAGTGAGCATACAAAAGTCAAATCGAACCTGCATATTACTAGGAACATAGTTTTTTTTATCTCGGGAACTCTCGTGGATTCCTGAACGACTCTGAGAACCACAAAGTTATAGGGAATACAGGTCCTTTAAGACAAAAGCAAAGACTGCTCAAGAGGTGTATGGCCTTTTGAAGAATGAGCTCGGAGAGAAAAAACCTGTTCCTTTGAGTCATAAAGGAAGTGACATGTAATGCGGTGTACTGCATGCTCAACACCATCCAATCATTGATGCACGAGTGAGTGGTATAGGATTGGCCATTCAGAAAGGGGATATACACGCATTCCCTATTTCCCATAATTTATAGCTCCTGGACAAGATATGAGTTAATGAAATCAATACTTCCTATAATTGATGTCAAGTGCATTTTGTAATTATGTTTTGTGGTCTGTGATTTTTACGAGCTTGCTCCCTAAAACAATTAACAACTCCATAAAAATACTTTTGACATTGTTTCATTTAAAGTCCTCTATATATCCATATTGTGAAAAAGGATACAATAGCCCTAAGTTTTATGATTTTCAATACCTAAATAAGAACATTTCTTCTACCTTTAAACTACCCTATTACACTATTTATAAATCTAACAAAATTGGAGAGCAATTAAAAGAATTATGGAGTCAGATGCATCTGTGTTTGAATCCCAACTCTACCCCTTCTTAGTTCAATAACCTTCAACACTTTTATTGAGCCTCAATGTCCTTATATAAAAAATTAGAGTCATTGTGAGATTTAAAGGTAATACAGATAAAAAACACCTGCACAGTTCTTGGCACTTAAAAAGCACTGGAAATGTTATAGTAACTATAATTATTACAGAATTTCTCTCTGGCAACTCGCTCCACCCAGAATCACTCTGCTGGTTCCATGGTCAAGAGCACACAATGGAGCCAAAAAGAAGGTGAGAAGTGATAGAGGAATGGAGACTAGCAAAAGAAAAGACCAAGAAACATACAGACATAGAGCTAGGAGCGTGGGACTGGACCAAGTCTGGGGGACACTGGAAAAGGAATCAAGCAGACCATAAGGATGTCCGTGTCTGAACACTTCCAATCCTTCCATGGGACAGATAATGAATGCTAGCTAACACTGAGTTTCTGTGTCTGTGTTTCTATTTATTGTGAGCCTCTAATGATTAACAAATTTTACTGAGGGACCACTTGTGCCCTAACACATTACCACCTGGTTCTCCTAAGGTTTGGGCTGTGGATGCCCAACCACCCCAGCTGTTAGTTTAAGCATTATTGGTAATATCCACTCCCCTCTGCGGCGATTAGTTTAGTAATTAGAAATTCTGGCTTAGGTCCCATGAAAGGAAATCAGTTATAGAAGGAAGAGGTGTAATAGTATGGATTTTCATTCAGTAAATATGTACTACCCAACTCCCTACACTGTGAGTAGAGTTTATTTCTCCATCCCATTTGTGTTGGGTTTGGCTGTGCGTTTTATTTTTGGCCAATGGCATGTTAGTGGGAGGTAAGTCACAGGACTTCAATGTGCTCACACAATATGACTGGGCTCTTGCTCTCAGTTGATCCACCATCAGAAGAGCTGTCCTTATTAGTTTCTGTCCTTCAGCTATGGCCCCCAAACACACACCTGTGAAGCAAATCTGAAACCAACCCACAGCCTAGAGCTAGCTGCAGCAGGCCCTGCACACTGAAGCAGATCTGCCCAGCTTACTACAGCCAAACCACAGTCCACCTGTGAGGACAGAAATGCATACTTTTTATATACCACAAAGTTTGGGGATACTTGTTACTTAGCATTACTGTGGCAATAGCTGACAGATACAAATGGTTAGGCAGAGGATCTGGGAAAGATTTTTCTACTCCAAAAAAGAGACCTACCAGAAGAGAATGCTAGATGTTGCACCAGGAGCTGTTGCAGCCACCCTGCAACCATGAGGAAGCCAGCCTCACACTGAGGAAGCTCAGTCCTCATTATCATTGATCACATTGGGCCCACTAATAAAGCCCCATGTTGCTTAACCTCTGTGTTATTCGATATAAATTTTTTTAATGTTCAGGCCAGTTGAAACAGTTTTTGGGGTACCTGGGTGGCTCAGTTGGTGAAGTGTCCAACAACTCTTGATTTCAGCCCAGGTCATGATCTCAGGGTCATGAGATCGAGCCCAGCATTGGGCTACACCCTGGGCATGGAGCCTGCTTAGATTCTGTCTCTCTGCCCCTTCCCCCACTGTGCACATGCTCTGTCAAAAGAAAAATAAAACAGTTTTCTACTTACGGTAAGAATCTCCTGCTATTTTTGTTTCATTTAAGAAGAAAAGAATCACACAATGCAAAGACAGTGTAAATACACAAAGCTGACAGGAAAAAGGACACGGTCATTAACTAATGCCTTAGAATCCTATGCCTTTAAGAGGGGTGTCTTGAGGTCTGTTGAGGTCGGTCCTGATATTCTTTTCCTATGAAGCAATTGTTGTATTTTTGACACAAATAAGAAGGTTCTGGGATGTGTGCCCATGAGCATCTGGGAGACCAAGCTACTTTATGTAGTAAGAATTTTCACCCAGCAATTGTCACTTAGAACTAAGGCATCTGATGAATTTTGGGGGGTAATTGAAGGATTGGGGCCTGGGCTCATTGCTGAAACTCTGTACTCTTCCTCATCTGTTAAATGAGGTCCCTTTTTACTGGGGTTCCTAGCAGCTCAGAAAACACTATAAAAGCACTCTATAAAATGCGTTTCCTGTGGGATCCTTGCCCTGTATGTGCCCAGGAGCATCACACATTCAGGCCTTCTGTGGGCCTCTGGGGCACCCAAGATCTCGACCCGGCTGGGCTGGCACCAAAGCTGTTTGTCTGAACTTCCATGCAATCCCCACAGACTTCTGACTTCCTTATTCATCCTCCCCTGTCCCAAGCCTTGGACCCTGAGGTCAATGATGGGGGGAGGGGACATGCCCCTCTCCTACTTCATGTTGGTCTTGGTCACCTGAGCCCAGCTGAGACACTTGCACATATACGTACTGACTGAAAGTAAATTGCAAGACAATTTTTCCTCAAAAGCCCAACTATCCAATTTGTAGAAATCAACATTCAATTCTCTACATTACAATAGCATAAAAGATACACTCATTCAACCGAGAAATTTTGGGAAATACAGTAAAATCATAGCATCTTCTGTCGTTGAGAAGCTCCCACCCTTGGAGAAAAAAAATGGCTCTGCTAAGGTTTGGCCTGGAGATGGAAAAGAAAGATCCCTGGACTTGCCCTCACTGACTATTCACTCCTTCTATCAAAACATTCTGGATGTTGTAATTCCATAACTCAGGGTCCAAGGCATTCAGGGTACCCTGATTCTCTTGTATTCTCTGATCCTGACTGCTACCTTTCAGCTTCCCTTTATAAAGGTCCCAAGCTTATTTCTAATTCTTCCTTGCCTTTCAGTAAATTTCTGCCTTTGGTTAAGAATAGTCTTTGCCCAGGGGCGCCTGGGTGGCTCAGTCGTTAAGTGTCTGCCTTCAGCTCAGGTCATGATCCCAGGGTCCTGGGATCGAGCCCCGCATCGGGCTCCCTGCTCCGCGGGAAGCCTGCTTCTCCCTCTCCCACTCCCCCTGCTTGTGTTCCCTCTCTTGCTGTGTCTCCCTCTGTCAAAAAAATAAATAAGATCTTTAAAAAAAAAAAAAAGAACAATCTTTGCCCAGCCAGCAAATGGGTACTGCATCCCTATTGGGCACAAGGTGCTATGCTAATTATTAGATTCTTCATTAGACCTTGCCATTTTCTGCTGCCACACAAGCACCATTGCCCTCTCCATCCTGCCAGGGTCAAAAGCAAATGCTTAAATCCATAAAGAGCATTCTTGCCACTCTTTCCGAGAGCCCATTATTTCATCACTGCAAGCACCACGCAGAAAATTAAATTGAGCTGTTAAGTCGCATTTTTATATCTGGTCATTCACTTCCTAGAATCTCCCTGTTCTCCCAAAGACACACCTGACAAACAGAAGAAATGAAAACGCCATCTGTGCTCCAAGTCCATCTTCTTCCTTGAACTTCAAAGTGACTGGAGATCCGTTGGCATCAAGAATGGGAGTATCTTTGGTCTCCCATTAATCAATAATGATCTATTCCAAAGGTTTATCAACCCTTGGCAGATGTCCCACATAGCAGCCACGGTGATCTTTATAAAGTGTAAATAAGATCCTGTCACTTGTCTCTCTTAGAGAAATGGTACTTCTTACTTTGAAGTATAAGACCTTCACCTTCTCTAAAACTACCCTTCCCATGCAGTCTCTTCCACATCACTATCACATAATTTCCTGTTACTTTTCACTATCGGAAATTACTTTATTCATTTGTGTAACTGGCTCCCCTTAGAATAGAGCTATCATGTAAGAACTGGGAAAGACCTTGCCCTCCATGACAGCAGTGGCCTTGTCTGCCTCATTTGCTGTTAGTTGTTCAGTACCTGGCAGAGCTCCTGGCTCATAGTAGGCATGCATACCTATCTTCTAATGAGCTACTTTGTTAATTAAAAAAAAAATAGATACCCGCTCCCCTTAATATTTCATAAACACTCTTGGTGAGGAGGGGCAGCGTCCTCCACCTCAGAAATTTCTATTTCTTGCAGTGGGAGGTGCCAGCAACCACCTTCTCATCACCCTCCCACGACTGGTCATGTTTCTAATTACTCCTTTTAATACTTTCAGAAACCAATAAGCTCATTTAACCCCTGCACATGAAAAAGCTTCGTGAACCACCACAGAAGTGTGGTTAAACTCAACCCAAGTTGTGGTCCCTGCAATATTTTTGTTTTGCCAAGAGCTTTCGTTGTTTTCTTTCCCACCCACCCGTTTCAGAGACACAAGAGCCCACATCAAAATGCAAGCCCACAACACACCTCCACCTCCCTTTTCTCAAATAATGATAAGAAATGGTCCTTAATTTTTATGGATTTTTTTTTTTTTTTTTAGTGTTGCCAGAATGGAGGTCTTTCCCAGTTCTTACGTGACAGCTCTATGTGGGATCGATAGCTAAGAATTCTTTAAAACATTTTTGAAAATCTATGAATTCAGTAAGCAGTAACTTGTAACCATGGTTTAATTTACTTTGAGGTCCAAAGAACTTATTTTCTAGGGAAAGAGTAAAGTACCCAGGCAGGCTTGCCTTAAAGATGTGATCATAAAGGTAACAGAGAATGAACTAGAGTCTTGGGCAGCCGCCGTGTCACTGTGGTACTTGAGTTGTTCCTGTGAGGGCAGCTCAGCATCTGCTCTTCTTCTGAGTGACAGATAGATGGGGACTCATAGAACCAGCAAGTGCACAAGCCCTCGGATGTCAGGTTGCCCACACCCCCATTTAAACTGGCCTGAGCATCTTTGGCCAGGGAAGAAAAATCCATCGGGAAAGGAACCAGGAAGGATAGGATCTCTTTCCCAACAGCACCACCGTGGTCGGGCCTGGCAGCCTGGCTCATGGCGTGGAATAGCAGAGGGCTTGATGAAGCTCTAAGAGCTCTTGTTCCCTTCACTCCAAGTCACTGGTGAGGTCCCAGTTCAGTGCACACACAGAAGTACAAATCCAATTTGTCGCTGGGGATGGGAGAAAATGAGTATGAAACCTTTGGAATCTGTCTCTGAGAAGGAGAAAAAAAATCATGGCAGCCTTGGAAACACACATGCAGATCCATATCCAGGTCATCTTCCTACCGATACCCGAGGATGTGCAATTCGTTACCACTGTTAGCTAAGGAGAAGGGTGAGCCGGCTGGAAACACCAGTACATCTGGGCTCTGGAGAAGGCAGAGGCAGGGAGGTTTCAGCTCCTTTTCATAGGCATGCATGGAATACTGCAGAAGGCTACATTGCCTTTGTTATTAAGAAGCTGCACATCATCAAAGGAGGCAGCGGAAGGCCATATTCCCGCCGGGCTTCACCCTCCTTTCCACGCAATGCCTAAGCAGGCGCCTTTATTCCCATCGTATTCATTTCCCTTGAGCTGATACCAAGAACCCCAAAATGTCCAGCTCCGAAGTGAATGCACATTTACAGCCGAGAAGTATTTTCCTTTCACTGAATGGGGAATGAGAAGCAGGCAAGGAGAAAGGAGGTAATTTAAGTTGCTCTGTAGTTGGGGGGGGGGGGGGGGAGTAATTCTTGCTTATGTCAGCAGCTTGCTGTGTCCCACCAGCATTGCTACGCCCCTTTATTTTATTTATCTCTTTACAGACTGATAATGCTATAACCATTTCCTGTTGTATACTGGCTGAGGAAGCTCTCTCAGGCCCAAGAGCAAATCAATAAAAGTAAGCCATAGCGATTCATAAAAATAAAATTGTCATCATTATTGTTCAATTATTGCTGTGTCTGTGGAAAGAATCTCAAGAACTGAAGCTTTCTTGGCTAATATTTATAATCTGCGTTGAATGGTGCTAATGAATGAGTGGGTGTGCATTAGACTGAAATGTGATGGTGTTTGATTTATACCAAGTCCAGGTCTGATTGCTAATGTTAAATCCATTAAAGTGTCTCTTAGATCTGCCTTAATGTACTCCCCTGCATATAATAGAGCTTAAACATACCCGTTTACTTAGCTTTTCATTATTGGTTGAATATTTGTCTTTATTACATTATCCCCATGATAAATTCGACTTATGATAGTTTAAAAAACAGCACTTTGGGAAAAAAGCGAGGCTTTTAAGAAGAGCTACAGAATGATCTCCAGATTCCCCAGTCCTCCCACAGAGAAAAGAGCAGAATATCCCCAAATAATTATTTTTAAAAGTTCAAACTGTTCTAGCCGACCGTGTCCCAGATCACAAAACCCAGACACTCAGGGGAAGAAGAAATATTTCATCCCGGAAGGAAAAAAACAAACAGAGGAATGAAAGCTATCTGCCTACGCCGCCACCTTTGGAGTGTCTCAGGGGGTGGAAAGGCTTTTTGTATTTCTTTAAAACACTTCTCCCGGAAGGAATCCATAAAGCACAAGTGTAAATAGAAACAACAAGTTGAAAAGACTTAGGTGTAATCATCAAGAGCCCCCTCTAAGGTCAACCATTTCGCAGGGATTCTGTAAAGGACAGCGAGTATGAAACGCATCTGTGGCCGACGTTCCCTCCCTTTAATCTACAAGAGTTTTCCATTCACAGCCCAGGCAGCCCCAGGCGACAGGCGCCAAGTCCATTTGGGGTGTATTTCTGATGCTTCCCCTCCGCCCTCCCCGTTCTCCACTGGCTTTACTTGAAAGCTTGGCTTCCTGCTCAGCCCACGTTTGCAGTGATGTGTGTCTGGATTAGGACGAGGAACAGACTTCCTGTCTCTTTGTGACAATGCTGCTGCTTCTTCCAGCTCCGGGGCTCCAATCCATCCCTCTTAGAGAAGACCCAAGACAGAGATGGCATGGAGAGCTAACCCCGAGGCTCCGGATAAAATGAAGCGAGATAAGCAAGCAGGTAAAAGGAGTAAATGCCACCAACAAGGCCGCTAAACATGAATCACATTGCAAGAGAGAGAATTCTCTGCTCCAATCAACAGGTACTGAGCACGCCCAGGCTGGGCAGCATAGAAAACAAAGACGACACCGTAGAGCTTCTTCCCTCAGAAAGTTCCTAGCTCCCGTTTTGTTGAGGAACATAAGAAACATATCGACTGAGTTGCATAACCAGGGATGAAGACGACATACATCTCAACTACTGCAATGCACTGAGAGCTGCCCAGACAGTAAATGCTGTGTGCACCATGGGTAAGGATCGGCCGGTCCTTGGAGGAGTTTTTAGGGAACAAGAGGGACTCAAGGTGGACCGTGAAGAGGAGGCTTTGTAGGAGAGGAGGGGAATGAGCTCCAGCGACAGAGAGGCATGCGCGTGAAAGCAGCAAAGCCTAAGACATATTTGGCCTTCAACGAGGCAGACACATTTTAAAACTGAAACATGCACGTGTACACACAAATGAAATTACCAAAATCCAAGTATTTATCACACATTTTCACCGAACCTGCAGAGTAGTACCACCTGACAGTAAATACAGATCTATTTTGAATTTACATAAACAAATCTAATCCTGGCTTGGATCGACAGTCAACTCTATTTCTGATGGCTTCAGATTTCATGATGAAATTTTTACACTACTCACTGTAAGACAAATGCCAAAATTAAGCTTTATCAAAGTGCTTTTTTTGTATATAAATCAGGGGTTTTTTTAAATATATATAGAGAGATTTAAGGTCACTAGATTCATTTGCTTAGTCTTGTTCCATAAGGCTAGATAAGAATGGAAAAAGAGGAACTTAAGGCTTGCAATATGTGTTGCCAAGGAGTTGCCATGTTATCCAGCAGCTGAAACTTGGAGAAAAAAAAAAAAAAAAATTTCCCCATCATAAAAATTAGCTATAGAACAAAAATAATTTTTCTTAAGATTTTAAGTAATCTCGACACTCAACATGGGGCTTGAACTCATACCCCGAGATCAAGAGTTGCATGCTCCACTGGCTAAGCCAGCCAGGTGCACCAAGAAGAATTTTTTTTTAAACTGTTCACAGTCATTTGAAATAATGCTATTGACCCTCTTTCTATAGGAGATCAACATGGAAGTTTCCTCCAATAACAGGAATGAATTTACTTTGATCCTTCCATCATCTCTCACTCCGTTTTCTTGTGTCCAATGGTGGCGAGGATTTGAAAATTGACTTACTAGATTCCCAACACAATGAGTGTCTAAACAAATACAGGACAACATATACACCAAACAAGCTTGCGTCTTGAATTAGAAATGTACAGAGACAGGAAAGGCACCTAGGGATGATGGGCTGGATTACAGTCAAAACTTATCAATGAGCTACATCCCCAAGCCTAGAGGACTATTGGACATGTTGGTCCCAGTATTCCCTCCAATTTCTAAGGTCCTCTGATTCTATGATTGGTGGGATAAGAAAGAATAGTAACTCTTGGCAAGGTAAGGAAAAGTGAGAATATGGAAGATGAGGGCGAACATTTATTTGGCACTACTGTTTGCCAGAGAAGATGGTAAACATTTACACACAATAGGTAACTGGGATAATTGGTACCTTCCCAAGAGTCCTATTATCCCCATTTTATAGATGCATAAACTAAGGGTCAAAGGGGTTACTTAAGGAACACATGGTTACATAGCTACTAGGCGGCCAAGCAAGGATTTTAGCCCAAGTTGGTATAACCAGGGTTGACAGTCACAGTATTTATGAGCCAGGACAGCGTGGATACTGGTGAATCAGAGCTGATGCAACCATCAGTCAGAAGAGATGTGAGATATGAACCACTAGCACAGTCGGACCAGCAGAGGTTCAACTCGAAGCCCAGGTTCTTCCCAGTAAACATCAAAGACAAACTTAAATTCAGTCCCCAAACCCTTGCTTTGCCTCTAAGTGAGACACTTACTTTAACATTCAGTATGTATTTGATAATTTACACACTTTAGGTAGACATCCATCAATCCACTTAAGTACCTCTTATTTTGGGAGGAGGTGGTTGTCCTCTTTAATATATTAAAGCAGGAAAAAAAAAATCCCTACACAATTTTATCTGCGCTGTCGTACACAGGATATGCTTCAGTTATCACTGGCAAATAGACAACTCATCATTCATTTTCCCCTTATGTTAATGCAAAGTTAATCTGAAAACACCAAAATAAATTACTTGTTTTAAAATGTTGGGTATATGCCTTGCAAAGTGGAATCTGCATTTATCTCTAAATTGTAAGGTAACGTCAAATCAAGACAAATCTACTGAGTTATTTTAAATGTATCCCAATTGAATGTGATCCTGCAAATATTATTCAGAACCTGAAAATAAATCAACGTGAAAAGAACCTAAGAAGACTGGCATTTTCAGAGTCGCCATTCACCTATAACATCAAAGATATTGACAGATACGTAATAAATTATATAGATAGGAAAGTATTTATCACGTGAAGACATCATTGCAATCATCAGACCTTTCCAAAAATGATACAGTGACCTTGCCTTCACCATCTAACTCAAATTAATCCTTGACACTGAAATTTAGCACCTCAGAATGAATGTTGGCACAGAACGTAGCTGGTAGAAAAATAAATGAATCAAAGTATTTTCAGACAAAGCATGCTCTGGGACGTAAAGGCTTTGTAGGGAGGAAATAAACTGGCAGAGACTGATAAAACCTTTTTTTTTTCCTTTAATTACATAGCAATTGCAGTAACCCCTGTATTCTCCAGCGAAACCAGAAAGAGGTGTTCTTCTTAATCAAGAGTTCTGGCTTTTCCATGTCATCAACCACATTCTCCACAGATAAAGGGATTCCTGACTAAATGGGCCAAAAACACATTCTCTTAGGCAAGTGCTAAATATTCCAGGAATGTTTTCAAGGGAAGTTCTAATGAATGTCCTGTCCTTCATGGGCGTGGCCCCAGTGGCAAGAACAGGGCATGGAGAGGAGAGAACTGGAGCTCTAGTCCTAGCAACACCATGGCTCTCTGAGCTTGGTCAAGCCATTTGTTGTCTGTGTCTCAATTTTCATCTCTAAAATGGGAATATTACCTCCTCCTACCAGCATCTACTGATCATTGAAAGGATAGAAAGATTACGTATGTTTGCTTATCTCCAGGGGAGATACTCAAAATACTCAGCATGTAGGGGGACTTGGGCACTAAATATCAACCCTGCTTATCCCCTATCTCATTCCAGGAAGGACTCAAGACAACTGACCAAAGAAAATACCTCCCCCCAAAAAATCATTTTTACGTTAAAGAATTTAGGTCCAAAATAACATAAAGGTCAACCAGAAGATAAAGAAGGGCAGAAAGTTTGGGGAGATGTTGCTCACAAGAGCCCAAACAAGGGGGACATTGAGAGATGCTGAGCTGACCCTCTACACAGTAGAGTCTCTGTGTCCAAGCTACACGATTTGTCAGCCTCCTACTACCGTGATGTTTGCGTTTTTTCCCCAGGAGTTCTTTGAGCCTCTCTGAGAAGAAAGTAAAGAAACATTTACTTTATGTCTACTATTTCTGGTACAGTATCAGCCCTTTATGAGAGTTATATAATCCTCACACCCACACTAATGTCAATGAATTATTATCTCCATTTTACAGATCACAAGAAACAGGTTCTAAGAGGATAATTCTCATAGCAACACGAGTCTAATTGGTTCACTGCCATAACCATGAGTTTTTATGAATAAATACGGGTAAGTATGGATAAATAAATGAATATTTGTTGAATGGAAACTAATAACCTTAGAGAAAGAATGGTTTAACAAAGAACCCTGAATCCCACTGCAGAAAGGTCAGCGTTCCCAGAAGATACAGATGTGGAGGCCATCTTTACAGTTATACAGTCAACTGCCAAAGAAAGTTGGATAAGGACACAGGATATTTCTTTCTACTGTAAAATCCATGTATTATTGACCCTAGAGAAATCTTTTCATTAAGAAATTGTCAGCTATTTTAATTCATTTAAAATTCATGTTATAACTAGCACCATACAATAATTCATTCACTGAATGTTTATGGAATATTGACCTATGTATTGAGCACGACAAGAGATAGTGAGAATATAAAAGTGAGTAAAATGCAGTCTCCACCCTGAAGGAACCTGCATATGTTCCTTCATATATGTTCAGAAATAATGATTAACATATCATTTTATCTGTTATGTTTTTAATTTGCATTTTGGCCATGTTTTTTGTAATTAAAAATAGGTTTTTGATTTGTCTATAAAGACTGCAGGGGTATCTCAGTTGGGTGGCTCAGTTGGGTAAGCTGACTCTTGGTTTCAGCTCAGGTCATGATCTTGCGGTCATGAGATGGAGCCCCTCATTGGGCTCTGTGCTCAGTGTGGGGTCTGCTTGAGATCCTCTTCCTCTCCCTCTGCCTCTGTCCCTCCCCCTGCTCATATGCACGCTCATGCACATGCTCTCTCCCTCTCCCTCTCAAATAAAATGAACACTTATCAAAAAACAAAACAAAACAAAAAACTGCAGAATCAGTTATCTTAAAAACATGAAAAATAGGTATTGGCTGAAAATCTATTACTTTCTTAGCACTGGGTTAGACATTATAGAGCTTATAAAGCCATTAAACACAGAACATGAACTTCCCATCATCTCCTCCTTACAACTAGGATAGTTGAATTAGCAAGACTCAACTCCTTGGAACCAAAACTCCAATTGTAACACCATGGTTGGTTATGTTTTGACATCACAGCTCACTATCTAACCATCAAAGCCACTCCCCCACTATAAACAAAACCTCTCTCGCCAAGATCTTCCTTCTTCAACTCTCCCTCTGTCCATTCCTAAGCCTCAGCAGGCTCCAGACCATGCCCCTCAACAACCTCTCCTTTTGGAATGTTCAGGGCATCCACCTGTCCTACCATCCCGGTTTCCTTTTTACAGTTAGCTGCTTCCTGCTCCCTGGCCACCCTTCTATGCTACACCCCACTTTGGCAGCTGGATGAGAGTGTGTCTCAGAGGTCTCCTGTCCGCATCATGGTCAGATTCGACATCCAAATGTAGTGGTTGCACCTCACCTTGATCTTCCTGCCTTCTTCCTCATCCTCTCTGCAATCCCTTTCCGAGGAACTCATCCGTGTCCACGGCTTCAGTTATTACCTTCAATGATGCTCAAATACCTATCTTTACCCTCAACTGGTCCCCAGAACCACAGTCACACACTTCCATATGTTTGAGAGGCATGCCAATAGATGATTTGCTATGTCCAGATTAATTCATCATCTTTCCTCAACCAGCTCCCCAACCTCACATTTCTCTCTCGCTGCCTTCTGTCTCTCTCACTGCTCTTTTTTCCCCTGAATCCAGGGGTTCAGATGACCGGCTTCACTTGTGCTCCTTGGGCCCTGTCACATCCAATATTCTTCTGCATCCTATAGATGTCCCCCAAGAAATGTCTTTCTTTACTTCCCTGCTGCTGTCCTTGAGGTCTTAACAGCATTGACTGTCATGTGTCATCTTTGTGTTAGTCAAATACCAACAACATTGTAGATAATTAATACACATCTGTTAAACTCTATTCTAAAATAGACTTTTCACTTATTGCCAGGAATGGACCCAAGTGTTGGGTCCTGATGCTTATACAACCTAGGGAAAGGTTTTTTTTGTTTTGTTTTAAGTATACAATATTATGGGTACAAAATTAGATACAGCAGGGTGCTTGAAGGAGCCCATGCAAATGAAGGGTCCTGAAGTTTAAGATGCATTGTCTTCCCAATAATGCATCCTTTACTTCTCAAATGCAGATAAAACCTCTAATTGAGGTGTATATTTATTCTAATTTTTAACCCTAAGATTTTCTATTAAAGTGATGCACTGTGGAATCAATGGCATTTAAGAATCCAAACTTCTATCATCTCTCACCTGGTCTTTCATAATAACCTTCTAAAACTTTCATTCCCTATTGCTCCACACTCACAACTTCCTGATTTCTAGATTCTATCACATCATACTCCACTCAAAAACTTCCCATGCCACCTCACTACTCTTGGACCAGACTACAAATCCCACAATCTGGCACTTGAAGTCCATTATTATGGAAAGCTGGAAGAATTATGGCTTTTTCTTCCCTCTCTCCCTCCCATGAGTCCAGTCAATGTTTATTGCTTTAGGAGATGTGACACATAGAAAGCAGAAAGAGCTTACAAATATCTTCCTGGCCCCACTTCCCCAAAACAAAACAAAACAAAAAACTGAGTTTTCAGGGAATTGGAGAAGACCTGGGGTATAGTCAAAATATTACGAAGAAATAGAATTTGAAGACCAAATCCTTTCCCCGACTTTGAGGACAGCGGGTCAGAAAGGGAAGATCTGGGTCCTAGAGAGAAGTGTTCCGATTCCTGATTTCCATAGAGACCTCCAGGTCTCCAAAAGGGTTTGGAGGACCCAAGAGCAGAAAGGACCTGCACCCTACTTCTCAGAAATCTAAAGAAAGGGGGACATCCCTGGGCGCCTGGGTGGCTCAGTCAGTTGAGCGTCCGACTCTTGATTTCAGTTCAGGTTATGATCTCAGGGTTGTGGGATCGAGCCCCGCATCAGGCTCTGCGCTCAGCAGAGTCTTGCTCCTCTTCCCCGACTCACTTTCTCTCTTTCTCGCTCTCAAAAATAAATAAATTTTTCTTAAAGGTGGGGGAACATCCCCCAATGTCCTGGCAGACTGAGCCACGTGGCAGCCTTGCCAACATGTCCATGCTGCAGGGAGGCACAGAAGCAGCAAGTGAACCAAGAGCCCCAAACCACCACCTGTGTAAATGGCTGACGGAAGATGAAGAGGGACCCTAAAATGTCTTGAGCACGACCTGGGACTTTGCCACGATTCTGAGCAAAGGGGGTAAGGTGAGGATGAGACCCTTGGAACTGACTGAGACAAGCTTTCTGCCATGCCAGAGTAATAAAAGTTAAGTCGAACTTCAGGAAAATGAAGCAGCGTATGCTTCTTACACACTTGAGTGTACACTGATAGTCATATCCAGTCAAGTGCTTATGTAACCCGAAGGTTACAAATGTATTAAAGCTATTCCAAATTTGAGGCATTAATTCCAGCAAAGCCATTTCAGAACTGGCGACAAAGAGCCTCCATGGGACCCTCCGTGCTTAACCTGCACCGGCACACTGTTGGTTTTCTTTTAAAACATCCATGCCTGACATCAGGGAAATCTAAATCAAAACCTCAATGAGATACCACCTCACACCAGCCAGAATGGCTAAAATTAACAAGTCAGGAAATGACAGATGTTGGCGGGGATGCGGAGAAAGGGGAACCCTCCTACACTGTTGGTGGGAATGCAAGCTGGTGCTGCCACTCTGGAAAACAGTACGGAGGTTCCTCAAAAAGTTGAAAATAGACCTACCATATGATCCAGCAATTGCACTCCTGGGTATTTACCCCAAAGATACAAAAGTAGGGATCCGAAAGGGTACGTGCACCCCGATGTTTATAGCAGCAATGTCCACAATAGCCAAACTGTGGAAAGAGCCAAGATGTCCATCAACAGATGAATGGATAAAGAAGATGTGGTATATATATACAATGGAATATTATGCAGCCATCAAAAGGAATGAGATCTTGCCATTTGCAACGACGTGGATGGAACTGGAGGGTATTATGCTGAGTGAAATAAGTCAAACAGAGAAAGACATGTATCATATGACCTCACTGATATGAGGAATTCTTAATCTCAGGAAACAAACTGAGGGTTGCTGGAGTGGGGGATGGGGTGGGAGGGATGCAGTGACTGGGTGATGGACACTGGGGAGGGTATGTGCTCTGGTAAGCGCTGTGAATTGTGCAAGACTGTTGAATCTCAGATCTGTACCTCTGAAACAAATAATGCAATACATGTTAAGAAAGAAAAAAAAAAAAAAGAAGAATGTAGCAGGAGGGGAAGAATGAAGGGGGGGAAATCGGAGGGGGAGACGAACCATGAGAGACGATGGACTCTGAAAAACAAACTGAGGGTTCTAGAGGGGAGGGGGGTGGGAGGATGGGTTAGCCTGGTGATGGGTATTGAGGAGGGCACGTTCTGCATGGAGCACTGGGTGTTATGCACAAACAATGAATCATGGAACACTATATCTAAAACTAATGATGTAATGTATGGGGATTAACATAACAATAAAAAATTTAAAAAAAAAAACATCCATGCCTGAAACAAGATCTGGGTTAGTTTCTCTTGCCTGGGAAGATGGACATCAGAGCAGGTATGCACCTTGCCAAGAGGACTCCCTCTTTTCAAAATTCAGAGATCTGTGGGTCTTTTCCTCTAAACCACCAGTCTAAAGACCAGGAAAAACTTCCCAGCAAATAATTCTGCTGAGAAAACAGGTGCCCATTCTGGGTCAGATGTGGGTGACGGATGTGCTTACTTTCACTGGCTAACCACCAATAAATAATCTTTTTGGTAATGCACGGAAATGATTGCCTTGTATAAATGTCACCCTCCTAGATTTGTGCAGGACAAAAGGGGAGATTCATTAATAAGGGAAAATTAGACACAGAGGACAACCCAATAGGGAGAGATAAATGAGACACGGACGCCAGCCAATCTAGTGTGCACGAGTTACAAAGAAAAATGGGCACTTGGTTTGAAAATATCATTTCCTTGCTTATTTTTTCTCTCTCTTACAAAATGCACCAAAGCACACTTCACCTGTATTCCCACGTCCCTAATAGAAGAAAGAGCATAGGGAAGTGATAATACGGCTGGACTGGGCTTTTATCTTCATGCCTTTCATCCAAGTATCTTTCTGCCCTTAAATAATAATTGATTAAATCTCACTATATCCCTACTGAAGGTATATTCTCATGGGCCTGGATAGAAGCAGAAGAAGCGGAGTGGATCGGATCACCCAGGTTCAGGGCACAGGGCTCTAACAGAGGCAGAAATAGACCCAAGAGAATCCCCTCCCATTACTCACCTTTAATCACTAGGAAATAGCCTGGCCCCTTGGGATGATTAGCCAGACTACCTCCATTTTTGGAGTTAGCTATGTTTTTCATTTAATTATTTTCAGGACAGACGCCTTTGACAGCTGTTCTTCTGAGAACGTGACTAGAGAATCATCAAAAGGCTTGCCTATGGCCTCCAAAAAGTGTCACCTCCTGGGATCACTGCAGAGAGCCTGCAGGTAGCACATCTCAAGTATCGTTGAGTAATTGGGGGTCTGCTGCAGAAGTACTTTCATGCTGACTAATTAATCTCTAGTAATTAGCACTCAGATGTAACAAGTGTAGCATTTAAGATCCATAGCAAAGGAAATAAAATCTGCTCTTCAGAAATTTGCTGGAGAGTCTGATTGCCTTTTTTCCAATAAATAATGGCACCCATCCATGCAGGCACCAACACTGGAGTAACACATTTACTCCATGTGAAATACTATAGACTGCCCAAGAAGTCTCCCAGATGAGAATAGTTTAAAACCTCCGCAAAAGTCATACAATCCCAAACTTACCAGAACTGGAAAGTACCTCGGAAAATCATCTAGCCCAACTTTCTTGGCCCTCAGATAAGGAAATTGAGGCCCAGAGAGGTAAAGTGATCTACCCAGGACCCCACAGCTGGTTAGGACAAAGCAGGGACTAGAAAGTGCATCACCAAGCGCCCTGTTTTCTTATAGGAACAGGGCTTGGGCCCTGCCTCACACTGGGCGTCCTCAGGATCAGCCTTTGAAAGCAGCCTCAGCAGCTGACTCTGGGCCAGATGCTATCAGATGGAGGTGAAGTCTCTCTGTGGTACCTTCATCTCTTTCATCTTGGACTCCTGTCTTTGCCTTCCCCTGCCACCACCCTCAGCATTCAGCTCGTACCCTGTATCTCATTCCCGCAACACCCTGCTCTAAGACTGAAGTATTAGGTGAGCCCTACAGTTAGCCAGAAAGGCACGTCCAGCCCATGGCTATGTGTGTTCTGCTATAGAACCCCGAATCTAAAAGTTTCTGTCTGCCAAAGGGACAAAATCATGTCAGACACGTGCAGAGAGTTGGTGGGGAAGGGGAGAGATCGCACTTCCTCTGAATATCCCTAAAACCATTCTAGGTGGAGAACAGCTCTCCCTCCCATGAACCTCAGGGCAAATGATGGCTCCATGGTGGAATCACCTTCATGTATGCCTGTCACTCCCTCTTCTCCCTCTGCTTGTTTGCCCATGCCTCTGTATTCTCTTCTCCTTTGGCCCCGGATAGGATGCTCTCCCGTCTCCTCATCTGAGCCAAATGGCCAACCAAGGGAAGGCACTAGGGTCAATGGGGTTTCTCTGAAAAGGAGAACATGGACACCTGGCATCTGCTTCCCACGGGGAGCCTTGCCCTACCCTGGCGGGTTGAGGGCAAGGAAAGGGAGGGAGACAGGATTTGGACTCCTCACAGCCCCTCCTCTGAGGGGTGCTGTCCTCACTGTCCTTAGAGAAGGGAAATTCAACTCCTCTTGGGCTGGACTTAGGAAGCAAGTCTTACCTCCAGAAAGCTGTTGTCCTTTGTTTTTGGTTTTGTTTTAGCTTTTCCCTTCCTTGAGTAGAAGGTGTGAAGGCAAATAATAACCTTTCTAGAGCTTTCCCTTCCTCTTCACATCTCATGTAGTCAGCTCTGCATAAGCCAACCCCACCAGCCCTAAAGACAGTGTGATGCACTGGCTGAAGCCCTATAGGGATCCAAAGGAAATATGTCATTTAAACAATTCCTAGTTTCTTTATACCACAGACTCCAACTACAAAATAAAGAGCTTAGACTGATGTTCTCAAAGGTTTCTTTCTGCTTTAAAATTACAGCCCTGTATTTTTTTTCAACAAGCATTTACTGAGCACCTACTGAAGCAAATCACTGCCCAAAGTACTGAAGATACAGAGGCCAGTTAAGCCTCAGTCCCCACCCTCAAGGATCTCATGTAAATAAAGTGGCAACAAGATTTGGAAAAAAAACAACAGACTGTATCCAAGTGCTGTGGGCCACTGCAGTGAGGCTGGGGGTAAGGATGGGTCATGAAAGATGAGCTGGAGTTTCCAGATAAACAAGGCCTGGGGGCAGGGCGGCAGGGGGGGCGGGGGCGCCTTCCCTGGACAGAAAGGCCAAGGTTAAGAAATATCAGAGAGCATGGTGCCACTAGGGAGAGAGGAACAGCAAAGATGAGGGCCAAAAGGTGAGCTGCTACATCACACGGAGGAATTCAGACGTTGTACGTAAACAGGAGTTTACAATTGCTCATATGTCAGCAACAACTGTGAGAATAAATCTGATTTTTTTTTCATTGCCAAAGGGATGCATGGGAGGGTTATGGAAAACCCTCATAAAATCTTAACATCTTCTGACATTACTTTGAAGTGATTTTTTTTTTTTTTTTTTTGTCTTTCTTGTGGAAAACAGACACTAATAGACTCAGCCCATTGTTTTTAAGCAAGTTCAATAGGATTCTGGAGATCCTTTCCCAAAAGATAAGCTGCATGTGGAAATTATGGAGGGAAGCATGTAGTAACCGCAAATCTTCCAGTTAAAAAATTCCTCATCTAAAAATCATGCACCCTTGCTTTCTGTTTCTATTTGAGGGAAAAAACGCAGTGGGTCCGCCAGAGTCCTGAAAGTGGAGAGAGGTGTGCTTACAATTCCTGCCCCAGAGACCACCTACCCATTTTTAACAATTTCCCTGAAAACCCCACAGAGCTTGGCTGTGGTTTGTGGGCACACATCCCTTGGTCTGCCTCTATGTTCTTTAAATCCTGTCAGCTTGGGGGCCCACAACTGTTTAACACAAAGAAACCCCACTGGGGCACCTGGGTGGCTCAGTCGGTTGAGCGTCTGACTCTTGGTTTCAGCTCAGGTCATGATCTCAGGGTCTTGAGATCGAACCCCAAATCAAGCTCAGCACCGAGTCTGCTTGAGTTTCTCTCTCTCTTTCTCTCTGCCTCTCCCCTCCGCTCTCTAATAAAAAACAAACAAACAAGCCACCTTTGGCTGAGGACTGAAGGCAATGCATGTAATATCTGAATATGCCCAGACATTGAATTTATGAAAAATAAAAAGATAGCAAATACCCTGTGACTGGGTACAATCTTTTAATGTCCTGGAATCTATGGTCCCTTTGTAGAAGATTGAAACAGGGTATAGCCCAGAGAGAGATTGCACCCCCCCAAAATCAGGCAGATTCTGAAAATAGTGTTTCATAAAAATTTTAAGTATAAAAGAATAAAACACCCCTTTCAACTTTCATCCATAGTCTCACTCCCCATGCCCCAGTTTTTGTCACGAGTTTGTAGTATATCCTTCAAGATTGTTTATACCCAAAAAAGGACTTCTCCCTCGCAGGCCACATAAATCTTAGATTGACTTAACTAACTTATTTACTAAGTTAATTTAAAATTGCAGGTATGGGTCCAAGGCAAGGATCAACAAATTTTTCACTCAGTGTCGTAATAGTTCCTATTTGGGGCTTTACGGGCCATACGGTCTGTCAGAACCATTAACTCTGCCGGTGCAGTGTGAAAGCAGCCACAGTGAATTCCTCAACAAATGAACGTGGCTGTGGTTCCAATAAATCTTTATTGACAAAAACAGGCCACAGCAGGATCTGACCCACGGGCCACAGCTTGTCGACCCCTAGTCCAGACCGTGAACTCTGGGCACTTGTATTTTGTTTAAAGTAAAATAAAGTTTCCTATGCTTGTGAAGATTCAGACCGGAGCAGAGTTCAATTATCTGAAACAACGACAGAACAACGCAAGACAGCAAATAGCAGGTGTAACACTAGGGACCAGGGACCTCACTACCCACTGAGGTTCAGACACTGGAACCTCCCGCTAGGTTGGGGCTAGTAAAGGAGATTTACTTTGATCCTTCCAAGAGACACATTTCCAGTCCTCTTAATTAAGGCCATTCACAAATGGCTTAGAAAATGTTTGTGGAGTAAAGCAATTTGGGAAACCCGTGAAATGGAACACACAGCCATTAGCCTCCGCCCCCACTCACTCCAACACCTCCACCCCCAACAAACACACTGGAAGACAGCAGCATGCACAAGCGTGTTTTCAATGATTAATCTCACTGTTTCACTTTGAAACCTAAAAGGGGGAGAAAAAAAATGGAAGCATTCCTATTTCCCATTGAAAGTAATCACAGCTTTATATCCCTTGGTGTTTACATAAAGAGAGCTGTTTATTTAGAATCATTGCTGATAAGAACACCACACGCTTATAACTTATTCTATATTCCCTTCCCATTTTGTCTTTTTTGGGGGGGGGGAGGGGAGGGAGAATTATGTATATTTTATGATAACCCAAAATGACTTATACATAAAAAATACAGACTTTAAAGATAAAAAGGATTAGTCGCAGGTAATGCATTTTCCATGAGTGGCTATAGGGCTCTTGGTTCCAAGAGGTACCCGGCTGCATACAAATGAATTGATAAAAGTCTGACGCTGTGGATGGGTAGCAAGGCTCATGCTTTGCTGGAGATGATTCTTAAAGTTACAATAAATCAGACAGACAGTGTCGGCCTTTGAGGATAAACCTGTGATGGCTTGTTGTGCCTCTCTGAATCGCCTCAGAGGCCCGGGGACTAAAAAGTGCCTAGATGTCACATTAAATCTACCGGGAGGATGGAGCACTTCAAAGACGAACGCAATCAGATCTGATGGAAAATACATTTTCTGAAAGCTACTGACAAAAAAGTAATCTTTAATGTGGATGTTGAATAACAATTGATATTGTGTTTCCTGACATTTTTCATTATTGCCGTCTTATACAGCCTACTTCATGTATTAAAGCAATATTAACTGTTTGACAGGGACAAATCCTCCAACGATCACGTAAGCAATTGTTTCTGAATTGTCCTAGCCCACTGCCTGTAAAAAACCTATCCCAATAACTGCTTTTAAATAGGATGGTAGACACTTTCTCCTGACTAGCTAGACACTGTCTGAGCTTCAGCCTCGTTCAGTGGAGTCTGGAGAATATTAAAAATGGTTAGGTGGTTATGAGGTGTCATTTGATTATAAGGAAGGAGCAGGAGTGTTTTTTTGAAGGTGAGTTTTAATGAGAGCGGTCCATAAAAGTTAGTCCTTATTATTCCCACATCTTCGGTACACATTTATTTCAAATAGATGAGCACAAAAGCTCGGATCTGCCGCAATTCCGGTTGCTCAGAGGGGGGGGAAATAAAGGAATCTACAGAAGATCTTTGTTATTTATGCAATGAAATAAAGCAATCTCTGGCTGTGCAAGAACCTAGAAAATATACCAGAATTAAGTCCCCCAATATGCTTCTGGAAAGAAATTCCAGCAGATCAGGGACACGCATGTCACTTTCAAAACCCAGGGTACTTTTGGAGGTTTGACGTCTTAGCCTTCAAGTGTAAATACATGCGGTTTCATTGTAGGTGTTCGGAAAGCTTAAAACCTCTAATTTTGCGATGACCTTGAGCTTCTTGAGAAATGGGGTTTGGGTGAGTTCTACAGAAGAGTTGGATTTTTTTTTTCATGACATTGGGCTAATTGCACCCCAGAGTAAAAGAAAACTAAAACCCTACAATTCAAAAAAAAAAAAAACCACAAAACCATGTCAACCTGTGTTGTAGACTCAACAGTTACCACTTGCAGCTAAGATAGCTTGGGGATGTGATATATGTTCTTTATTTACATTTCCCCCACATTCCCTGGAGTTTCAGCTTGCCCATGCCTTGATAATACTGCAGCTCACTTGTATTTTTATGGGGAAGCTTTACTGAAAGTCTGCTTCTCCACTGGGATCTGGTGGGGGAAGCTGCCTCCCTCTCCTTTAGGATACTTGAAATAAGGCAGGTGATGGTGGACAAAAGGAACAAACCACTCCCCACAAATGGAAGATTAGAACACAATGCATTGCCACTTAGAAGCTTTTCCGTGACCTTAGGCAAGTTATTTATCCCTCTTTGCTCTCCAACAGGAGTCAAACATTTTCATAAAGGACCAGATAATAATTAGTTGGGGCTTTGTGGGCCACGCAGCCTGTTACCAATACTCAATTTTGCCATCAGAGCACAAAAGCAGTCATTGACAATATAGGGTGAATGGTGTGGCTGAGTCTGAATAAGAACAATTTGAAAAAAACAGGTGGTGAGCCAGATTTGGCCCACAGACCGGAGTTGGCCAATCCCCAGCTCCGAATCTTTTCTATAAAATGGGTAGGAGCATAAAATGAGATCTAATGTTCTTTATTGCTGAACAGATTCAATTAGTTCACAAAGGGGACAGTGCTCTACTTCCAGGAAAAGGCAGTAGGAATAAGTCCATACAACACAGTGATAATTACCTTTCAGGAGTCGTTTGATGAATACATTGATCTTAATAAAAGAAAAAGACTATCGTTGCAGTAAGCCTATTAAGGCACTCGGTCAACTTTAAGATTTAGCCCAGCTATCATCTACTCAAGTCCTTACATTACATCGTTTCTCACGTGGTCACAAGGAGTGGGAGGCTGGTAAAGTATATCTAAATTGTTTAAGAACAGAAGCTTCTAGGTAGACCCAGAGTTGCCTTCAGACAAGCCTTTTTTCTGCATGCTTGACTAGCCCTTCTAATACTACAAACGGACAAAATAAGTATGCACTATGCATTAGGATACGGTAAGGACTGGGAGGCTAGCGCTCCATACAACTATAGTCAGAACCGGCAAAGCTCGGCTGCAGGAACAAGCAACCAGAATTTCCCTGTGGTTTAAAGAAACCCCGAAGGCTATTTTTGTTCCATGTGACATTGACATCTTGGGTCAGCAAGATGGCTCTGTTTGTTCTCATTCAGGCCCAGCCTGACAGAAACACAGTCTGACATGAGCTTCCATCATCAAGAAGGCAAAGGAAAAGCAAGCATGCAGAACTTCACACAGGCTCTTAAAAGTGGTGGACGTTGGGGCGCCTGGGTGGCTCAGTTGGTTAAGCGACTGCCTTCGGCTCAGGTCATGATCCTGGAGTCCCTGGATCGAGTCCCGCATTAGGCTCCCTGCTCGGCAGGGAGCCTGCTTCTCCCTCTGACCCTCCCCCCTCTCATGTGCTCTCTCTCCCTCTCTCATTCTGTTTCAAATAAATAAATAAAATCTTTAAAAAAAAAAAAAAAGTGGTGGACGTCACACGTCCACTCACATTTCATTGACCAAAGCAAGTCACAAGACCAAGCCTGACGTAAATATGTCAAAGGAGGAGAATCCTTCCTGTTGATTATATTCTCACATGTGAGCAACACTGGTGTCTACCGTAGGGACCAAAGGGTTTTCTTAGCGGAAAGAATGAATGCCCTGACTTGTTTGCTTCTGACATGTAATTTGACTGAAAACTCCAGGTATCCAGCTGGAAAGAGCACAGAAGCCCTCAAAGAGGCTCACCATGAAGACAGTAAAGCCAGGATCAGACCCAAGCTCCACTCCAGGGCCAGAAGATTTGAGGAAAGGGCTGGTTCTGGCACAATGGTTCTCTAAACTCTGCCCCCATGGTTAAGTATCAGCCAAAGAAAGCTGCAACCCTGAGGTCCCTGAGGCCTGACCCAGAACCTGGACCGTATAGGCATCACGGACAAGACAGAGCTGTCCAGGTTGGACAAGAGTAACATTTCATAGAAGGAAAAGAACATCAGACACAAAGATCCTGGGACTGCTGGGGGCCCCAACAGATCCCTGCACTTCACTCTCTCTACCTAGGGTATGGAGTCAGGACCCACCCAACTGGACCAAGTCAACTCCTAGACCCATGCCTACAGGCAAACTCAACTCCAACCGATTTGGGGCAAGATGAAGCGACCTCACCAACAAGGCTGGAATGCTGAGCACAATCTGACCTACATCTGAGGCTAGCGAAGGATCCCTCGGTTACACAAGGAAGAAGGTCTGTCCTTTGTTTACCGGTATCACGGTGTGAGCTGGCCTGAGGAAGTTCCTCCCTTCCACTGAATTTGTGATACTGGCCTTCCATTGACCCCAAGTGAGGATTTAAAGAAATACGTTCTCCAACTGGCTGGAAGGAGAGGGGTCTTGCCATTTAAGCACTAAATGCATAGAAGGAAGGCTTTGGGAAACAGTAAGGAGAGATTGATCTCAAAAGCTTCAAAACAAGGCTACAAGTCTGTGTTTCAAGGGGTGGCTGGAGGGGGTCCTCTTCTTGCCTCTAAAAGCAGCACCTGTAGCTGACCCCACCTCGCTTAACAGATTCAAAGCAGACTGAAGTAAAAACTCCGTCCAAAGACCAGACACACACCCTTCTTCCCGGTGACCCTGCTTTCCTTGCTTTCCGGCCCCTCATCTGCTCTCCCGGGGGCAAGAGCCTCTAAGGTTTGAATACAACTTCTGCACCACAAGCTGCGTGGCTCTGGGCAAATCGCTTAACCTTCCTGCGCCTTCGTATTCCCACCTGCAAAAAAGAAGATAATGCCTACTTCGGAGGGCTGCTGTGAGGATTCAATAAATTAAACCTAAGGCTTTCAGGCGAGTGTCTCTAACATGTAGCAATTGTTCTAACGGCAGCCGACACTATCATTTGCATCTACATATCAGTCCACATTAGCAATTCTCACACTACCCCCTCTCTCTAGCCTTCCTGACACCATGAAGACAATGAAATTACTATTTACTGACCAACTATCATATACCAGAAAATATATTTAACCTCCTGTATTTATGGACTTCATCTCATTTACAAGACAGGATTCTGTCCATCTTACAGACGAGAAAACTGAGGCTCAGGTTAAGAAACTTGTCCAAACCCACAGCTAAAAATGAGATTTAGCACTGACCTTGAGGGGCCGGTGTGCTTTCACTGGAGAGTGCTGGTTCTCCCCTTCCCGTTCTGAGCCAAACAAAGGAAGAGGTAGGGAGGCGAGGGAGGGAAAGGAGATCTCTTCGACCGATGAATCCTTCTATCAAAATAAAACAATGGGGAGGAGGGGTGGCATGGGAGAAAAGGGACTACCAAATAGACTGTGGGATATAACAATGCCATCTGAAGCCATCTAAAATGTGACCGTGTCTTAGCTCATAATTCCACGAGGATCTGTAGCTCTGTTATTTCACAGCCAGGAGGAGACAAATATCCCTTGTGATCATCTGTCTCAAGTTCATCTCTTCCATCTCCACACTCCTGCTGTATCTTCCTGGAGACCCCCAAAGGACCTTCGGCCCCTTCCAAGACCTTCCTCCTCACTGGAGACACATCCCCATCTGGATTTAACAGACCTGAGTTTCAAAACAAAGCAACCTGACCAACGGAAACCTCTTGAAAGCATCCTCCCAAGGATGTGTGCGCCGGCAGACTCACCAAGCCTCTCTGGCAGTCAGGACCTGTGAGTCAGGATGCCTGGATTCCAGTCCAGTCGCCAGCTCACTGGGGCAAGATCCCTCCCACAACCCTGGAAGTTTCTGGAATCTCCTCAGTTTACCCATCAGACAGCCTATAAAATGAAAAAAGGTGATCTCAAGGATTCCTCCAACTCTAAAAGCAAATTCCAAATCTATCCTCTTCCCTGAGATGTCCCAAAGCTACCCCTTTAAGTTCCAGAAAATTCCAAGTCGACTACAGTGTTGTCATTATCAAAACGTCCAGTGACCCTTACTTTTTTCATTTCAGTTAAATAGACCAACCCTAACAGAAGATAGTTAACCTTAAAGATCTAAATAATTAAAATCGGGTAAATGCCACTGAGGTAAAGGGAAGATAGCAACCAAGTTTCAAATGCTTCACTTTTTTAAAAGATTTTTATTTTAGGGAGACAGCACGTGTGCACATGTGCATGCACAGAAGCGAGGGTGGGGGGAGAGGTAGAATCTCAAGCAGACTCCATTCTAAGCATGGAACCTGACACAGGGCTCAATCTCACGACCCTGAGATCATGACCTGAGCTGAAATCAACTCAGGTTGATTTCAGATGCTCAATCAACTGAGCCACCCAGGCGCCCCACTTAACTTTTATATCTAACACAAAGCAAAGCCCTTGTCCTGAAAGTACAAGAAACCGAAAACCAAAATAAAGCGGGGGGAGACTTTGTGCCCCAACAGGAAGTGAGAAGTGGAAAATGCCTGCAAACCACCAAGTGTACACAATCACCTGATGTGCGGGGATAATGGGAACAGCTACAGTGCTGGCAATGCTTGTCTGCAGGCCTTGATTATCGTTCTTTGTAAGTTACGTAGGAGAGAAGAACGTTCTCGCTCTCAGAAAGGGAAAGAGAAGAGGGGAGCCCACTCCAGGGCACCTACTCCTCACCAGGCCCCATGACAGGTGCTTGTGTACTTGAGCTCATGGAACCCTCGCCCCAGTCTATGGGAAAATTACTTCTGCTGTAGACTGGATGTTTGTGTCCCCCAGCACCCCCTCCTCAGTTCCTATATGGAATCCTAACTCGCAAGGTGATGGCATTTGGAGGTGGGACCTCTGAGAGGTGCCATGAGGACATGAGGCTGGAGCGTTCGTGAATGCTATTAATGGCCCTTCTTTCACATGCCCTTCAGCCTGGGAGAACACAGCAAAAAGGCCACGCATGAACCAGGAAGCAGGACCTCACCAGACACCCCATCTGCCGGCAACTTGATCTTGGACTTCTCGCCTCCAGAATGGTGAGAAATAAATCGCTGTTGTTTATAAGCCTCCTAGTCTCTGGTATTCTGATATAGCAGCCTGAATGAATGAAGGTAAGCTCTGTCTTTAGTTTTCAGAGCAAGAAACTCAGATTTGTAGAGTTGCAATGACTCTAAAACCACTCAAAACCAAGCAGAGGCAAATTTGAAATTCAAGTTCCCGATTCTAAATCCAGCTGTATCAGGCCCTGTACCCAGCCATGATGTCTTGAAGAGCTAATGCAGGAGGACAAAGAGCTCATATGCAACAAAACAATTAGGAAACCGTGTGAGTGTGCAGGAGACATCAGTTATTCTTGCTGTGCAATACCCATTTACCACTCCTACAACTGAATAGAAGCCATGCCCCGTGGGCTCCTGCCGGCACTGCTGTCTCTCCCTCCTGGCTCAAGGGGTAGAAAATCACAATCCTGCCTGGCCATCAGCACCCTGACTTCCACCAAACACAAGGCCAGCTTCAGGAACAGCTGGATCCACCCGTTGCAATGAAACAGGTCTGCTCCGTGGTGTTGGCGTCCATTCATACAGCTGTCCCCACACGGCAGCAAAGATGGCCACCGGCCCCTGCCAGCCTATACCCTACCAGCCTACCAACCACCAACAGTTTTGTTTTGCTTTATTTTTCCTGCAGCACTCCAGTAACAGTCCCAGGCTGATTCTTCTCCATCCTGCTTTGGTCAAACATTCTCCTTAGAACCAACAGGGTTGGCCAGATAAAACACAGGATGCCTCCTTAAAGTTGAAATTCAGATTAACATTTTTTCTTTTTTAGCCTATGTTCCACACAATATGTGAGACGTACTTACACTAAAAAAAAAAAAAAATTGTAATTGTTTATCTGAAGTTCACGATTTAATAGGGTTCCGGTTTTGTTTGTTTTAATTCTGATACCCCTAAGAGCCGACCACTGTGGCCAAGAGAGGTGAAACAGAAGCCTTCTGGCCACAGCTGGGTTGCATGCCCACCCCACAGCAGCAGAGGAGAGTGGGGTCAACTTCCTTTAAGCCCCGTTAACTGAGAGCTCCCCCAAAAGAGAATGAGGTGCCTCTCCCAGGAGAGAGAGAATGGCTGTTTAGCAGCCAAGAACAACAGATGCACTCGAGAATCAAAGTGGGTGTCTCTAAGGAAGAGGAGCATATGTTTTTGGCGGGGGTGAGGGGCCTGTGGGCCAGCTAAATTGGGGGAGAAAGCAAGCCTCAGCCGGCTCTTCCTCAACCTTCCAAGTCTGTGTTTTTACCCACACACATTTGCCAGATTGCTCTAAAAAAGCAACAGCTGTGGAAACTGACAGTTTACAGTTGTGATAAATCGCATTAGTCAAGTATTTCAATTAAAGCCATATCTAACAAAAAAACAAGAAGTCATCTCCGAACAAGTAAATTAGTAACTTCCATTCGTGGAGCCTTCAAGTCCAAGATTTCGGCACTTACCTACTCTCTTATTTTGCTTTTCCCACAGGGAGTGCCTCATACAGTGGTTTGGGTTGGGGAATAGGCGCTTAATAAAGACACACGTTAAACCCAAAATCTGAAAGTAGGCCTTTAGGTGGTAACGTTCTTCCTTCGGGGGTATTTCTTAACTCCAAACCTGGTTTCAGATTTCCCTGTCATTTCCCTCATTGTGTGTCAGGGAATAGGGCATTCGAGAACCTCCCTGTGGGGTCCGCCTGTCCAGCCCCATCAATGGGGTGGCCAGGCCCCACGGGGCTGTGTTCTCTTTCCCAAGCCAATTCATCTACATCTGTAACATTTTAAAAGGAATGCACAGATACGTCTTCTCCAACGGATTCTTTTTCCACGGTTTAGAAAGTCATTCGCCTGCACAAAATGAATGGCCTGGAGAAATCACTGAGCCTTGTTTCTCCCAGGGTCAGAGCCCAGCACAATCCCCAGACTGCAGGGCCCTGGGGCCCCACAGTGGACTTTAGGCCTTCAACCCCCACCCCCCTACCCTCCCCCTATCCTCTCAAGGAAATCACATCTTTTTCCAGATTCCTCACTTCAAGCTTGATTTTTAGCAGATCCTTTACCCCGCCAGTTAGTAATTCAGGACTAATTAGGTGATTGCTTTCATTTACGGTAGCAGTCGGGAATGGGGTATGAAATGGCATTGCCCCTATTCTTATCGGAAAAATAAATTACACCCATTGTTACTGAAGATCTTATTCCCCCCGCCCCCAGTCAAGCAAATTAGCAGCTTGGTTCATTTTCCCAGCATTCACTCCCGAGCAGACGGCAGCGCCCTGGAATGTGGCTTGGAGCTGTGTGGTCAGTACAATTGTTTGGGGCTGTTTGTGCCAACAATGAGAGAAGACTGACTCCGAAAGACCGTGGCACTTTTCTTGCTCAGGCCAAGGAGTGTTGGCGAGCGGCCGCCGGGCCGGGCTTCTGAGGAAGATGTACACCGCCATCTACTGGAGACTGGGGCTCACTGCAGGGCAATCCTTTCCCAGCTTTTGCTTCTGGCCGGTAGGGACGAGCGATAATGCTGCTTTGGAGTTTACTAAAAATAGGAAGGACTCTTTGCATCTCCAGGAGCGAGGAAATGTTTGCCTCAGTGGCTGTAATGAAAATGCAACTCAATGCTTGCATTATGTTTCTCTTCCAGGTAGTTCTCTTTGGTCTGGATTTCCGAGTCCAAAAGGGGATTGTCACCGCTTCCACAATGGGTACCCCTGAATCTGGGTCCTTCTCTTGTGTCCCAAGTACCAAGGGCAGAGAGCATCAGCACCTTCGGACGACAGGTTCTTTCCTCTCTGCCCCTTCTCCATCACCCCTCATCTATCTCCCCCACAGCAAGCCCAGCTCCAAACTGAACAAGGTGAAGGTATTCAAAGAAGCTTGCTCACCAGGGGTACCGCCACTGCAGAATGGAAGCCAGAACAACAATCAGACTCTTTCTGATCTTGGTGTGAAGGGCTGTTCCCACTCTCTGACCCCTGGCAACACATGAGCCTGTGCCTTCTTCCTGCCCACTCTTTCTACCCTATATAAATATCAAAGTTGTTCCCCCATTTTACCCTGGGAACCATGACCTTCTTGAGGTTTGTGTCCTGGAAGGAGAGGCAGGAGAGCACAAATAAATCCCAGTATGGAAAGCTTCGGGTTGGTGGTTCTCAACCCGGGGCAATTTTGCCCCCAGGAGATATTTGGTAATGCCTCAGGACATCTCGGATTGTCAGAACCCAGGGGCTGCTAAAAATCCTACAATGCACACGGCAGCCCCCCACCAGAATTATCCAACCCGAAATGTCAATAGGGCTGAGGAAGCCCGGTTTAGGGTAACAAAGAGTGCCCTCGGTAATCGGGTTATGATAACACCAATTGATTGTCTTCAAATGAGCCACACTGCAGAGACTGTGGATAATTCATCCTCTCCCAAATCAGTATTTACCACCTTTTCTCGTCCTTTAGACTCTTGCATTTTAAATATAATTTAGCTGTCTTCCCCCCGCCCCCCACCCCCACCGCTGCTGGAGAGAGAAAGGATTGGAATGGGGGAGGGGAAGGCGACAGAAAAGGAGGATTAGAAGCATGACCTGTTTCTCCTGCAGAAGCTCGGCACATTCCTCTCTCAGATGTGCTTTGTGACCGAGCAGGGTACAATTAAAAGCACAATAATTTGCTTGTTATTCAAGTCAGGCATTAGTCCGGGTAATGGCGTGCTTGGTGGAGAGATGGATTTCCTTGTTAGGAGCTAAGCACAGGATTAGCTGAATTCTCCATGGAGAAATCTTGATTTGTTCAAGGTCTTTCATGTTTTCTACAGAGAAGGGATTATGTCTTCTTAAAGAGGGGCCTTGCTTAAAAAGCTACAAAGTATAAGAAAAGGATTTAGGGCAGAGGGGCCTGTGGTTAAGTAGCTGAGGGGTACAGGGAATTTTAGAGCAAAGGATTATTTAAAGCCATAAAGTTCAAAAAATAATTGGTTTAGCACTACTGGGTCAGTGCCGGTGAGCACGCTGTAAAGGCAATTAAGCATGAGCTAATATTCATTTTACTTTGGCTAATTATTGCATGGATCCAGGAGAGCGAGGGGAAAGACAACATGCCCCCTCCCTGGCAATCAGGGAGTGCGTTGTTTTTGCTTTCTGCGCCTTAGTGGCAAGCTTATTTGTTGGGGTGCCCAGCATCCAGGCAGTATGAAGAACTTAGGAGGTAAAACACAGGACAACTGTTCTCTCAAGGCAGATCAGTGCATGTTCTGCTATCCCGGGGGCCCCGGAGAAGCCACTATTAGTTTTAACTCCACGGAGATCATTAGCTAGAGAGGGCATAAAGTAAAAAAGAAAACAAAACAACAACAACAACAAAAAAAAAAAACCAGACTTTACTAATGTCCCTGCTAAGCCTGGGCCAGGGGCTCATAACCAGAGCAACTGTGTCCCCTAGGGACCTTGGATGAGGTCAGGAGACCTTTCTGGTGGTCACCACTGGCGAGGTGCTATGCATCTACTGGATGGAGGCCAGGCATGCTGCTGACACAGGATGGCCCCCTGCGACAGAGAACCATCAGACCCCAAATGTCACCAGTGCCGCGGGTAAGAAATCCTGGTCTAGACAGAGGTGACTGTCTTTGGGTAGATGCAGGTTTTCAGAATCTCCCCTTCCTCAAATCCAGAACTGACAGGTCATCAGAGGGCCACGTTACGCTAACTGACAGGCTTTTCTTCCCTTTTCCACATGGGGCCTTCCCACAATGGAGGAAATGTGGGGATACCACGAGCGACCGGCCCCGGCCCCCTGGTTGTGCCTGCCTGACCCTCCCCGGATTCTCACACACCCAAGAAAGCAGAGAGCTGGCTTCTCTGCAATTTCCCCAGGTTCCGAGTGTTGAGGACTTTGATTCCCTTTTCTGAGATTACACATTCCTCCCTGCGGCTTGACGTGGGTTCAGGGCAGTCTGCAGCTACAAGATACCCTTTTCTCCCTGGTGAATGACAATCCTCATCCTGAGGGAGGTTAACAAGCCCTGCACGGGAGGCTTCTGCGAGCTGGTGAAAGCCGAGGAGCTGTGAATCAGGAGGATTCCAAGGCCTGGCCATCAACTCTGTGGGAGGGTCTCAAGGATGCACGTAAGCCCCATTCACACAAGAGAAGACAGAAGGCTGCAGAAGGGGAGTGAGCGGCCACAGAGGTTCCCTCAAGCATGGCATATGCACCATTCTGGAAATTAAACCAAAGGGGCAACAACGATGAATGCTTTTATATTAGTTCTTTCTCTACCAAACATGAAAACACATACTTAAATAGCCTACCAGCCCCCTGGTTTCTTGGGTATCACTGCTACAGAACAGCTCAAGGAAGGGAGTCACCATGATGACCCCCCCACACACATACAAGCAACACTCCATGCTTGCCGCCAAGGTTTCAACCCTTCAGGAACTGTCCATTCCACTCGAACTGTCCAGAAGGATTGATGACAGATGAAATGGCTTCTCATTCCATCTGGTGTGGATTTCTCATATACTGAATTCCCACGGGCATCGCCAAAAGGACCTTAGCGAACAAAGTACCACTTGTGAATTTTTAAAAAAAAAAAAAAAATTCTTTTTTTTTTTTTTTAATTCACAAGCGTTACAGCGCTTTTAGAATTGGTCTAACAGGTTTTCTGGTCCTTAACGGAAGACCCCTAAAAAAATTTTTTTTTTATTCTCATTCCATATGCTAAGTGTAATTTGGGAAACCCCACACTTGATTTGTTTTCTACCTCTAACAGTGTTTGGCATGAGACATGCTTTTACAAAAGCCAGCATGCTCCCTGCAGTTCAGTGTTAATATATAACCTCTGTCAGTCTCGTGAAGGACAAACTTTCTAGTTGAGGAGGGGGAATTTGGAGCAGGCTTCTTCTCTAAATGAAGGGGCCTCTATACAAAAAACACAGACTTACATACACACAAAGGTAAAGTCACTTTCTGTCTATATTTTCAGGGTCGGCCTTGAAGTTATTATTTATAGTCTGACACTAGGCCTATGGGGAAGACGCTCATCCACCGGAGATCCTGGGCCCCAGTGGCCTAGCTCATCGGCTCTAGCTGTTACATTTCTGCAAATACGGACTCTACCTCACAGTGACAACAACAGAAGAAAACCGGGGGGCGCCTGGGTGGCTCAGTCATTAAGCGTCTGCCTTCGGCTCAGGTCATGATGATCTCAGGGTCCTGGGATCGAGCCCCATATCGGGCTCCCTGCTCAGTGGGAAGCCTGCTTCTCCCTCTCCCACTCCCCCTGCTTGTGTTCCCTCTCTCGCTGTATCTCTCTCTGTCAAATAAATAAATAAAATCTTTAAAAAAAAAAAAAAAAAGAAAACCAGGACATATAGGTTGGAGGGGGTGGTATTCCTACCAATACATGCGTCATTTCTCTCACCAGCCATTAGACATGTCATTAGATGGGAGGAATCCAGTCTCAAAGGGACACCTGCCCAAGACCTAAGCCACTCAGCTTCAGTTGCAGTTCAGTTCACCTTGGGGCTTTAACTCCTCTATGCCACACATAGTCCGACCCAAGGCCCAGCTCCGTCTGTGGAAGCCACAAGCTGCCACCTGCTGGCATTGCTACTCACTCACCCACTCACGAGGGTTGATTCTACCTACGGTGTGGGTGTCGAGCACGGGGGATAGAGCCGAAGGCAACACAGTCGAGGCGTCTACCCAGACAGAGAACGTGAAACACTTACAACCCAAGCATTCATAGAGATCCAAGTGGAACCCGCAAGAACCGCTGGGCCACTGTGGAGACAGCAGGAGGGGGAGGAAGGCAGGCAGGCTCGGGATGAGCCGAAAGGATGGATAGATAAGGACGGTCAGCATGGAAACTGAAGGAAATTCCAATGGGGCCATGGAAGGAGTGGGCGTATTTTGGGGACTGGGAAGAGGCTGGAACATGGAGTTCAGACTGGGAGGCAGAGAGGAAAGATGCTGGAAAAGAGATCTGGAGATAGTTTACTGAGACCTTGAATGTCCAGCTAAAGCACTGAAACTTTATCATGCAGCACTGATGGGCCATGCAAGGATTTCAGTGTAAGATGTACGTGATGCCGTAAGAAATAGAACCAAGACGGACTGGAGACCAGGATCCAAGGCTACTATTATAGATTCTGTACTACTAGGGGGAAAAAAAAAGTCCCAATATAAAATGGTGTATTGATCTGCTCAGACCACCCTAACAGGATACCATGGACTGGGAGGCTTCAGCAACAGAAATTTACTCTCTCCAGGTTCTAGAGGCTTGACGTCCAAAATCAAGGTGCCAGCAAGGTTAGTTTCCTCTGGGGGGGATCTTTGCCTGTCTTGTGAACAGGCCCCCTCTCGTTGGGTCCTCACGTGGGCTTTCCTCCGTGTGTGCAAGGACAGAGAGAGAAGTTGCTGGTGTCTCTTCATCTTCTTCTAAAAATACCAGTCCTTTCGGACACGGGCCCCACCCTTTAGGCCCTCCTTTACTTTTATCACTTCTTTTAAAGGCCTTATCTCCAAATAGGGTCACTCTGGGGGTGAAGCCTTCAACATAAGGATTGGGGAGGGGATACAACTCAGTCCTTAATACATTTATTAATGAGCTTCGGCTCAAGTGGTGACAATGGAAAAACAAGTGGAGAAACTGGCAAGAGGCTTTGGAAGGACAAGTGGGAAATATTTATGAAGGGTAGAGAGGCAGCCAAAACGATACTAACAGGGGCGCCTGGGTGGCTCAGTCGTTAAGCGTCTGCCTTCGGCTCAGGTCATGATCCCAGGGTCCTGGGATCGAGCCCCGCGTCGGGCTCCCTGCTCCGCGGGAAGCCTGCTTCTCCCTCTCCCACTCCCCCTGCTTGTGTTCCCTCTCTGGCTGTCTTTCTCTCTGTCAAATAAATAAAACCTTTAAAAAAAAAAAAAAAAAAAAAAAAAAAAAAAAAAAAAAAAAAAAAAAACGATACTAACATTACTAACCCAAAAGCAGGGTTGGTTGCTTCCCAGAAGAGAGAAGGCTCCCTGCGGGACTTAACATGCCATTACCCTCCCCGCACTGGGAGACTCCTGAGTTTTCTAACACAAGAGCAACCCTTCTTTTATTTTTTTTTTTTTTTTAAAGAGTATTTATTCTCTGTAATTAAATTTAAACACATCAAAGCACTTTCAAGATTATGCAGACTTAAAATCAGTCAGATTTCAAAGGAAAATAATTTAAGTCCCATATGTACTAATGAACTACATCTTCTATCTGTTTCACTGACCATTTTACATAAATAAAAGAACCTCTGCATTTGAACGATAGATTCTGGAAGAGGAAAAAGTCTTAAGCTTCACATAATATTCCATTTCTCTTCATCAGGATATTTCTATTACCATGTCATTTCTATTGACATGTTGTCAATATTTTCTTTTTTTTTTTTTAATTTTATTATCTTACGTTAGTCACCATACAGTACATCATTAGTTTTTGATGTGGTGATCCACGATCCATTGTTTGCGTATAACACCCAGTGCTCCATGCAGTACGTACCCTCCTTAATACCCATCACCGGGCTAACCAATCTCCCCTCCCCCCTCCCCTCTAAAACCCTGTTTGTTTCTCAGAGTCCATAGTCTCTCATGGCTCATCTCTTCCTCCAATTCCCCCTGCCCATTTTTCCCTTCCTTCTCCTAATGTCCTCCATGTTATTCCTTATGTTCCACAAATAAGTGAAACCATATGATAATTGACTTTCTCTGCTTGACTTATTTCACTTAGCATAATCTCCTCCAGTCCCATCCAGGTTGATATAAAAGTTGGGTATTCATCTTTTCTGATGGCTGAGTAATATTCCATTGTATATATGGACCACATCTTCTTTATCCATGCATCTGTTGAAAGGCATCTCGGCTCTTTCCACAGTTTGGCTATTGCGGACATTGCTGCTATGAACACTGGGGTGCATATGGCCCTTCTTTTCACTACATCTGTGTCTTTGGGGTAAATACCCAGTAGTGCAATTGCTGGGTCATAGGGTAGCTCTATTTTTAAATTTTTGAGGCACCTCCACACTGTTTTCCAAAGTGGCTGTACCAACTCGCATTCCCACCAACAGTGTAAGAGGGTTCCCCTTTCTCCACAACCTCTCCAACATTTGTTGTTTCTTTCTCTGCCCATTTTTGCCATTCTAACTGGTGTAAGGTAGTATCTCAGTGTGGTTTTGATTTGGATTTCCCTGATGGCTAATGATGATGAACATTTTTTCATGTGTCTGTTAGCCATTTGTATGTCTTCTTCAGAGAAGTGTCTTTTCATCTCTTCTGCCCACTTTTTGACTTGATTATTTGTTTTTTGGGTGTTGAGTTTGAGAAGTTCTTTATAGATTTTGGATACCAGCCCTTTATCTGTAGTGTCATTTGCAAATATCTTCTCCCATTCTGTGGGTTGCCTCTTTGTTGACTGTTTCCTTTGCTGTGCAGAAGCTTTTTATCTTGATGAAGTCCCAAAAGTTCATTTTTGCTTTTGTTTCACTAGCTTTTGGAGATGTATCTTGAAAGAAGTTGCTGTAGCCGATGTCAAAGAGGTTACTGCCTATGTTCTCCTCTAGGATTTCGATGGATTCCTGTCTCACATTGAGGTCTTTCATCCACTTTGAGTTTATCTTTGTGAATGGTGTTAGAGAATGGTCGAGCTTCATTCTTCTGCATGTGGCTGTCCAATTTTCCCAGCACCATTTATTGAAGAGACTGTCTTTTTTCCATTGCATGTTTTTTCCTGCTTTGTCAAAGATTATTTGACCATAGAGTTGAGGGTCCATATCTGGGTTCTCTGTTCTGTTCCATTGGTCTGTATGTCTGTTTTTGTGCCAGTACCATGCTGTCTTGGTGATCACTGCTTTGTAATATAGCTTGAAATCGTGCAACATGATGCCCCCAGCTTTGTTTTTCTTTTTCAACATTTCCTTGGTGATTCGGGGTCTTTTCTGATTCCATACAAATTTTAGGATTGTTTGTTCCAGCACTTTGAAAAATGTCATTGGAATTTTGATCGGGATGGCATTGAAGGTATAGATTGCTCTGTGTAGCACAGACATTTTAACAATGTTTATTCTTCCGATCCATGAGCATGGAATATTTTTCCATCTTTTTGTGTCTTCTTCAATTTCTTTCATGAGTGTTTTGTAGTTCCTAGAGTATAGATCCTTTACCTCTTTGGTTAGGTTTATTCCGAGGTATCTTATGGTTTTTGGTGCTATTGTAAATGGAATCGTTTCTTTAATTTCTCTTTCTACAGTTGCATTGTTAGTGTATAAGAAAGCAACTGATTTCTGTGCATTGATTTTGTATCCTGCCACATTACTGAATTGCTGGATGAGTTCTAGTAATTTGGGGGTGGAGTCTTTTGGGTTTTCCACATAAAGTATCGTGTCATCTGCGAAAAGAGAGAGTTTGACTTCTTCTTTGCCAATTTGAATACCTTTTATTTTTGTTGTCTGATTGCTGTTGCTAGGACTTCTAGTACTATGTTGAACAACAGTGGTGAGAGTGGGCACCCTTGACGTGTTCCTGATCTTAAAGGAAAGGCTCTCAGCTTTTCCCCATTGAGGATGATATTTGCTGTGGGTTTTTCATAGATGGATTTTATGAGCTTGAGGAATGTTCCCTCTATCCCTATACTCTGGAGAGTTTTAATCAGGAAAGGATGTTGTATTTTGTCAAATGCTTTTTCTGCATCAATTGAGAGGACCATATGGTTCTTCTCCCTCCTCTTATTAATGTGTTCTATCACATTGATTGATTTGCGAATGTTGAACCACCCTTGCATCCCGGGAATAAATCCCACTTGGTCGTGGTGGATGATCCTTTTAATGTATTGTTGGATCCTATTAGCTAGGATTTTGTTGAGGATTTTGGAATCCATATTCATCAGGGATATCGGTCTGAAATTCTCCTTTTTGATGGAGTCTTTGCCTGGTTTGGGGATTAAGGTAATGCTGGCCTCATAGAATGAGTTTGGAAGTTTTCCTTCTGTTTCTATTTTTTGAAACAGCTTCAGTAGAATAGGTATTATTTCTTCTTTGAATGTTTGGTAGAATTCCCCAGGGAATCCATCAGGCCCTGGACTCTTGTTTTTTTGGGAGGTTTTTGATCACTGCTTCAATCTCGTTACTGGCTACTGGCCTATTCAGGTTGTCAATTTCTTCCTGTTTCAGTCTTGGCAGCTTATAGGTTTCCAGGAAGGCCTCCATTTCATCCAGATTGCTCAGTTTATTGGCATATAGTTGTTGGTAATAATTTCTAATAATTGTTTCTATTTCCTTGGTGTTAGTCGTGATCTCTCCCCTTTCATTCGTAATTTTATTAATTTGGGTCCTTTCTCTCTTCTTTTGGATAAGTCGGGCCAGTGGTTTATCAATCTTATTAATTCTTTCAAAGAACCAACTTCTAGTTTCATTGATCTGATCTACTGTGTTTCTGGTTTCTAATTCATTGATTTCTGCTCTAATTTTAATTATTTCTCTTCTAATGCGTGGCTTAGGCGTCATTTGTTGCTTTTTCTCTAGTTCTTTAAGGTGTAGAGTTAGTTGGTGAATTCAGGATTTTTCTATTTTTTTGAGTGAGGCTTGGATGGCTATGTATTTCCCCCTTAGGGCCGCCTTTGCAGCATCCCATAGGTTTTGGACCGATGTGTTTTCGTTCTCATTGATTTCCATGAATTGTTTAAGTTCTTCTTTGATTTCTTGGTTGACCCAAACATTCTTGAGCAGAGTGGTCTTTAGCTTCCAAGTGTTTGAATTTCTGCCAAATTTTTTCTTGTGATTGAGTTCCAGTTTTAGAGCATTGTGGTCTGAGAATATGCAGGGAATAATCTCAATCTTTTGGTATCGGTTGAGACCTGATTTGTGACCCAGTATATGGTCTATTCTGGAGAAAGTTCCATGTGCGCTCGAGAAGAATGAGTATTCTGTTTTTTAGGGTGGAATGTTCTGTAAATATCTATGAGGTCCATCTGGTCCAAGGTATCATTCAAAGCTCTTGTTTCCTTGTTGATTTTCTGCTTAGATGATCTGTCCATTGCTGAGAGTGGAGTATTGAGGTCTCCTACAATTAACGTATTGTTATCAATATGACTCTTTATTTTGGTTAACAGTTGGCTTTTGTAGATGGCTGCTCCCATGTTGGCAGCATAGATATTTACAATTGTTAGATCTTCTTGTTGGATAGACCCTTTAAGAATGATATAGTGTCCTTCTGTGTCTCTTATTACAGACTTTAGTTTAAAATCTAATTTGTCTGATATAAGAATTGCTACCCCAGCTTTCTTTTGAGGTCCGCTGGCATGGAAGATAGATCTCCATCCCTTTCACTTTCAGTCTGGATGTATCTTTAGGTTCAAAATGAGTCTCTTGTAGACAGCATATGGATGGGTCCTGTCTTTTTATCCAATCTGCAACCCTGTGCCATTTTATGGGAGCATTTAGGCCATTCATGTTGAGAGTGATTATTGAAAGATATGAATTAATTGTCATCATGTTGCCTGTGAAGACGTTTTTATAGATTGTCCCTGTAAATTTCTGTTGTAGATCACTCTTGGGGTCTTTCTCCTTTTATAGAACCCCCCTTAATATTTCTTGCAGGGCCGGCTTAGTGGTCACATATTCTTTCAACTTCTGCCGGTCGTGGAAGCTCTGCATCTCTCCATCCATTCTAAATGAAAGCCTTGCCGGATAAAGTATTCTTGGCTGCATGTTCTTCTCATTTAGTACCCTGAATATGTCTTGCCAGGCCTTTCTGGCTTGCCAGGTCTCTGTGGATAGGTCTGACGTTATTCTGATGTTCCTCCCTCTGTACGTAAGGAATCTCTTCCCCCTAACTGCCCTTAAGATGGTTTCCTTGGTTCTAAGATTTGCAAGTTTTACTATTACATGCCGGGGTGTTGGCCTGTTTTCCTTGATCTTAGGAGGCGTCCTCTCTGCCTCTAGGACTCGAATGTTTGTTTCATTCCCCAGATTAGGGAAGTTCTCAGCTACGATTTGCTCAAATACATCTTCTAGCCCTCTCTCTCTCTCTCCACTCCCTCCAGGATTCCAATTATTCTGACATTGGAACGCCTCATGGTGTCACTTATTTCTCTGATTCTATTTTCATGGATTCGGAGTTGTTTTTCCCTGGCCTCTTCTTTTCCCTTTTTATCTATTATACTGTCTTCCAGATCGCTTATTCTCTCATCTGTCTCAGTTACCCTAGCTGTTAGATTATCTAGATTGGATTGGATCTCACTGATAGCATTTTTAAGTTCTGCCAACTCACCTTTCATTTCTGCCCTTAGAGACTCTATGTTGCCATTAATTGATTTCTCCATTCTAGCCATTGTCTTCACAATTGCTAGCCTGAATTCCATCTCCGACATCTTGGTTATATCTGCAACCATTTGTAAATCTGCAGCATAAGTCAAAATCTCTGAGTCTTTTCTGTTCTGGGGGCTCCTCCTCCTAGTCATTCTGTTGATGGGTGTTTGAGGGAATGTATAAAGTCCAAATGTTTGACCAGAACCCAAGCAAGATGCACCTGTTTTCTTAGGACCTTAGGGTTGCTGGCCTCTTGTTTTCCCAGCCTGTCTTCTGCGGGAGGGGCCTGCCGCGCTGTTACTCAGGCAACCCTGTTTGGGCGGAGTTGCCCTGCACCCCTGTGGCGGGGGATGGGCTCAGTGGGAATCAGTCTTTGGGGCTTTTGTTCTCTGGCATCTTTCCCTGGTGGCTTTCTGCGTCTCTTCCTCGAGTCAGAGCAGAAGAGACCGTTTCCAACCCTCTGCCTCGGAGCAGAGAGACCTCAGTCTGTTCTTCAGTGAGCTCTCCAGGCCACACCGTCTCCATTTCTGTCCGTGCTGCTATAAACTGCAGCGGCCTGGGTCGTGCGCCCCTCCGCAGCGTTCCCAGTCCTGCCTCCAGGTCGGGGCACGTCTCTGCCCTTTGTGCTTCTAAAACCGCCAGCCGCTCCCAGTTCGCGTGCGCGCGACTCCGCTCCTTGGGGTTTCCACCCCGGGGGTTGCAGTTCACCTGCGGGACCCCGGCGCACTGGGTTTCCGCCTCCGAGGCTGCAGTTCGCGTGCGTGCCACCGTCGCTCCCGGTTTCTGTCCAGGGGGCTGCGGTTCGCGTGCACGTGACCCCACCGCACTGGTTTTCCACCCCGGGGCCTGCCCTAAAGTCCTTTCCCCGACGCTACCGGTCTGCGAGTCTGTGCCCTGTCCGCAGCGCGCGAGGCTGTCACTCACCGGCGGTGTAGGATCCCCACGTCCAGGCACCCTCCCGCCTCCGTTTATCCTCCGATATCTGCCCACAGAATCACGGCTCTCCACTTCCTACCTCAAAACCAACCGCCTGCGATATTCTGTTTGTAGAGATCCAGATCTTCTTACATCTCAGGCTGGTTTCGTGGGTGCTCAGAGTGGTCTGGTAGATATCCAGCTCAATTCCGGGACCAGTTGAAATAGGGTCCCCTACTCCTCCGCCATCTTTCCCCCCTCCAATCCCCTTCTTTTATTATATATGAATTGTTAGTACCAAATATAAGGAGTATTTAGGGTCATGCTAGAGACTATAACTATGGAAAATGGGATGAAATTAAATGAAGGGGCTTGAGACTTCAGGAAAAAAGACCATAATATTGAGCTCTGTGAGACAGGATAATACTCAGTTTCCCAAAGGAAGTAAGTGCTGCCACATTCATTCAGTGACCCAAAGCCAGTTTAAAAATTGCACAGAAGGATGTTCAGCATCCTTCAGACACCTAGAAGCCCCTTCCTTTTTCATCGGATGACTGAGTTACCGGAGATTCAATGTCATGGGCCAGACCATCATGCCATCTGACCGACCCAGCAGTTCCAGTGGCCCTTCATCCTCTTAACTAAAAGTTAATTCACTCAAAAGCCTGAATATTGTTCACAAGCTGGCTGAGACTGTGTTGCCCAGAAGCAGACCCCGAGATGAGGATTCATGCCCATGTGGTTTATCACATACATGCTCCCAGGAGAGATTGGCAAGGGAGTGGGGAAGCAGAACAGAGCAGAAGCCACAGAAAGGTGCGTGCCGGCAGGTCCGACAGAGGGTAGCTTCATCCGGGTCCCTTGGGGGATGAGGACATGCAATGTGTGCCTCAGAGCCGGGCAGAGGAGCTGGGCTTCCTTTCCTACTCCCTCTCCCACCAGTCACTGCTTCTGGGTTGCCCCAGAGGGATGTCCAGGCACCACGGTCCCTCCAGCTGTTCGGGCAAATTCTAGCCATCCAAGAGCAGTTTGTCCTAGAAGGAGCTTCAGGTCTCTTCTCTTGGCAGTGAAAACACATCAAAGTCGTGGGGGGCGGGGGCAGGGGCAGGGGGGAAACACAAAAGGCATAAAAAGAAATTCAAGGCGATCTACACAAGCACACACACCCTAATTCCATAAATCTACTAAAATATACACAAAGGAAAAAGTCATGGGTGTGTACAACGACTTAACTTGGTATGTTGTTCTAGTGCTATTTAAAATGCACGTGTCACCTAGCAGGATTTTAGTTGCAAGCACCCGAAACCTCCACCCAACCTGGGTTCAGTAATGAAGCAATACGTTCATTCACATACAGCAAAGCCCAGAAGTACTTGGAGTCTCCACCATAGTTCTGTGTGCACCCAGCTTCATTTTCCACCACTCTCCCTAGCTCCTCTGCCTTTCTCCATGTGCTTTGTCCTTAATTTGGCTTCAGCAGCACTTAAAAACAACAACAACGACAAAGGCTCTAGCTGTTCTAGAAGCAGGGGGATTTTTCTCTTTCCCCAGCCACAGAACACAAATACTGAGGTTCATTCCAACTGAATTAACTTGGGTTCCTTGCTCACTCCTGAACAAATCACTGTGGCCAAGGGCATGGGGTCACACAGAGTCATTTAAGTCAAACAGGGCTAATTTGAGGGGAGGGAGGGAAAGAGAAGGAAAATCCCACCCAAACCACATCACTGATTAACAACGGACAAGAAGTATTAGACAGCCACCAAAGCAGGATAAAACTGACCACCACTGAAATACCCTGCACAGGGCATTGGTTTTACAAGTTAGAGTATCGTTCAGTGAATTGCTACACATCCACTTAAAAAGATGTAACAATACAAAAAGATGTCCCCAATGTGCTTTATATGGAACGAGTAGATTACAAAACTCTTGGAAAGATATACACCTATTCATTAATGGAAGTCTTCTCGATGCAGGGGCATCATGCTTGGTTTTCATGATTTTCGTGTTAAACTTTTACTTGTGCTTCTTACTTTCCCAAAAGTTTTATAATAAAACCTGTTACTTTGTGAAGAGGAAAAAACACCCATTCTGTTACCTTTCTGCTTTTTATGGATCTGCCTATTTCTCACATCATTTGCCCTTTCCTGTTAATCCTCCAATAGAGGCAGGGTTTTGTTTTGTTTTGTTAGGGAAATAGGTCCAGCAAAATAAAGTGACACGCCCAGATTCTCACAGGACCTTTTTACAGGCATCAATATGAAAATCAAGTATCTGGGTTTCTGTTACGGTACTGTTCCACATCCCTGTTCCACCTTGCCTCCCCTCCGATGAGAAGGGCTATCACTCTTTACACACCTCCACCAAACAGAATCAGTGCTGACAGAAGGACCTCTCCACTAGGCACCAGGAAGCTTCACCATTTCAAGGGACTGCCAATACTGGTCACTGCAGAAGGCGATGAGGGGCCCCCTTCTGGAAGAGGACCGTTAGTGACATGCCGTCCATGAACTACTCCCAGGAGCCCCCAGAAGTGGTACGTGGCTACCAGCTGCTGCCAAGCCTGTTGGAACACGAAGCCTGACTCCATTTCCACTGGTTATTTTGTCCCGCTTTAATTACCGGTGCCTGTGTGACAGAGAATGGATTCAACTGTCAGGGAGCAGGAACTCTCTTGGCCAACAGGCCCAAAGACGTGCTGGGCTGTCTTTCTGATCGCTCTATCAATAGCCAGCATCAGTGCTTCCCTTGGAAAAAGGGCATTAAGGGAAAGATCAAAATGCCAGATCTATGCCCTCCGTGAACCTCGCCAGATGGGATTCAGACAAATAATTGTCACACCCCCACCCTCATTACCAGAGTCAAAGCTCTCAAAGCTGCTAGGAACAGTTTCTTTTGTCCTTCATGCATTTTCCATGAAGCAGCAGCCTTTCTCTAAACTTGGACTAGTATTTCAGATTGCCCAGGCCGTACGGAATCTGAGAATTCTCGGACTAATGGAAAACTTAAGGTCCTTTTAAGGGGACTGAAAGCTTCAAAATTCTGTGATTCCAACATCAACAGACTTCTTGGAGGACATTTTCCTGATCTATGGCTACACTGAGGGCTGTAGATTTTTCTATGTGGCGACACTGAGTGCTGGACTCCCAGGAAGATCAGGTCTCTGCTTCTTCTACCTCTGGGTCATGTGACTAATCCTGGCCAATTCATTGTGAGTGACAGTGGCACTGTCATTTCAGAGAGAAAGCACGTCACGGACAGGGAGATGCTCCATTACCCCCACCTGCACCCTCGCCATGCAAATACACATCGAGACAGGCGTGCTGCAAGTCAGAGTGGCCTTTATCACTGAGCCAACCCTTGGAAGGGTCTCCCAGACCCACAGCCAATACTAAGTGAAAGAAAAATAAGTGTATTTTGGGGCGCCTGGGTGGCTCAGTCCGTTAGTGGCTGCCTTCGGCTCAGGTCATGATCCTGGGATCCTGGGATCGAGCCCCGCATCTGGCTCCCTTTCTCCCTCTCCCTCTGCCTGCTGCTCCCCCTGCTTGTACTCTAATAAAAAATTAAAAATCTTTTTAAAAATTTTTTTAAAATAATAAAAAAAAAATAAAAGAAAAATAAGTGTATTTTAAAGATACTTAAATCCAGGGTGCCCGGGTGGCTTAGTCAGTTAAATTTCCGGCTCTTGATTTCAACTCAGGTCATGATCTCAGTGTCCTGGGATCGAGCCCCCACCGCAGGCTCCATGCTCAGTGTAGAATCTGCTTGAGGATCCTCTCTCCCCCTCTCCCCCTACCCCCACTCGTTTTCTCTCTCAAATAAATAAATTTTTAAACATCAAAATAAAAAGTAAAGATACTTAAATCCTGTCTCGATTTTTATAACAACACCTTGACTCACATAAGTGTTTAATATGAGACAGTGTTGGGCACTTGACATGCATTATCTCACTTTTTCTTCAAACCAACCTGGTAAGATATAGTCCATTATGATTCTACTTCACTGAAGAAACAAAGAAGTAACTCATCCAAGATCACACAGCAACTGAGTCATGAGACCAGGATGAGACTCCAATATTTGCACTCATAACCACCACATTGCTACTGTGGAATGGAGTTTAAAGAGAAATGAAATAAAGAAGCCAAAGGTAAGCTACATAATAAATAGCAGAGTCAGAAGAAGGAGTGAAGAAGGGAATAAGAAAGCCTTAAGGTATTGACTTAAGACAATTGACCATTAGAAGAAAAGTAGGCACCTTTGGGAAAAGCCCCCAAGATCATGTTCAGCAATTTATACCAGGAGAAGGATCACCAGTTAAAAACCACAAATGAAGAAATAAATGAGCAGTTATCTTAACTGAAAAACATTTGTGTAAAAGGAGCATATCACAATCTATAGGAAATCAGTGTAGGAAAGTTTTGCCTATTTTTTCAAAGATTTATATATTAGAGAGAGAAAGAAAGAGAGAATGAGCTGGGGGCAGGGGGCTGGGGAGCAGACACCCCACTAGGCAGGGAGCCTGACCCAGGGCTCGATCCCAGCACCCTGGGATCAGGACCTGAGCCAAAGGCAAACACTTAACCAACTGAGCCACCCAGGCACCCCAAGTTTTAAATGTAATAATCTTCACCTATTTTCCTATTGAGTAGGAGACTCAGCAATTTTGCCCTCACAAAATATTTTACTTCTACTAATGATCCAGATGCCAACTTTCACAGAATCCCAAGAAAATGTCAGAATTTTATTAACCATTCATTTGTTTAGAATATCAGACTTTGTGTTCCACTGGACAGTAAATCAAAGGACCCAAGTAACATTGAACCAGAGTTACTAAGGCCTGTCATAAGCTGCAAATACCTACATTTCCCCTTTTAAGACATTTTTCAGGATAAATAGACATCTCCAGAAGTTAGTAAGGAACATATATCCAAAGCCACAATTTCAAGCAGTAAACCTGAAAAATGATTCTTTGATAAATTAAAATTTACATTTTCTAATAATGTTGACAAGAATCTACATATATACACACTTACATATTTTATTAGGCTTTGAGGGAATCCAACTGGAAGAATCAAGATAAATGTACCATGTCTCAATATTTCCAAAGCTTAACTCCTCCTAAGTACTAACAATGAAAATACCTATCTTAGAGTGTCGGAACAGTCTGCCAAGACCGGATCCAACCTCGTGTGCCGCTGACGCCCGCCCCACGTGCACTCCCAACTCCTTTTGGTTCTAAGTCCAAAATGGCAACTCTCAAAGATCAGCTGATTCAGAATCCTCTTAAGGAAGAACATACCCCCCAGAATAAGATTACAGCTGTTGAGGTTGGTGCTATTGGCATGGCTTGTGCTATCCCAGTATCTTAATGAAGGACCTGGCAGATGAACTTGCTCTTGTTGATGTCATGGAAGACAAACTGAAGGGAGAGATGATGGATCTCCAGCACGGCAGCCTTTTCCTTAGAACACCAAAAATTGTCTCTGGCAAAGATTATAACGTGACTGCAAACTACAAGCTGGTTATTATCACAGCTGGGGCATGTCAGCAAGAGGGAGAAAGTGGTCTTAATTTGGCCCAGCGTAACGTGAACATCTTTAAGTTCATCATTCCTAATACCATAAAATACAGCCCAAACCGCAAGTTGCTTGTCATTTGCAATCCAGTGGATATCTTGACCTATGTGGCTTGGAAGTTAAGTGGCTTTCCCAAAAACCATGTTATTGGAAGTGCTTGCAATCTGGATTCAGCCTGGTTCCATTACCTAATGCGGGAAAGACTGGGAGTTCAGCCATTTAGCTGTCACAGGTGGGTCCTCGGGGAGCACGGAGACTCCAGTATGCCTGTATGGAGTGGAATAAATGTTGCTGGTGTCTCTCTGAAAAATGTGCACCTTGACTTAGGCACTGATGCCGATAAGGAACCGTGGGAAGAGGTTCACAGACAGGTGGTTGACAGTGCCTATGAGGTGATCAAACTGAAAGGCTACACTTCCTGGGCCATTGGACTGTGTGGCAGATTTGGTACAAAGTATAATGAAGAATCTTAGGCGGGTGCATCCAATTTCCACCATGATTAAGGGTCTCCATGGAATTAAAGTTGTCTTCCTTAGTGTTCCTTGCATCTTGGGACAGAATGGAATTTTAGATGTTGTGAAGGTGATGGACTCCCGAGGAAGAGACCCATTTGAAGAAGAGTGCAGATACACTTTGGGGGATCCAAAAGGAGCTGCAGTTTTAAAGTTTTCTAATGTACCACTTCACTGTCTAGACTACAATGGGATTTTAGTTGGAGGTTGTGTATATTGTCCTTATCATCTGATCTGTTACTCAAGTTATATTAAAATGGCCTAAGAAAAAACATCAGTTTCCTAAAGTTCCAAATAGGAATGGTTCACCAAACCCTGCAACTGTATCCCGATGCTGGATGATACCTGGCTTTGTAGTCCTAAGCTGGTCAGTGTAAGTTAGCCCCACCATCTCAGAGGTACCACTGTCAATATTACATAGCTGCAGTTGCTCTTCACACCAGATGTGTGTTTACCGTGTGTTGTCACTTCTGGTTCCTTCACCCAACACCCAACATGCCTAGTCCATCTTTTTCAGTCCATCACATCCTGGGATCCAATGTATAAATTCAATATTGCATGTGTTGTGCATAACTGTCCTAAAGGATCTTATTTTGTGTACCATATATGTCAGAATATAATGTACATGGCCATATGATGTAAAAAGACAATGCAACCAACTATCTAAGTGTCATACCAACTAAAACACCAAATAAATTTTGAACAGTGACTCCTTTTTTTTTTTTTTTGAAAAAAAGAAAACACCTATTTTAACTTGACCCACAACTATGGGTTTGCTTTAGAATTTACGAAATTGTCAGTTTCAGGCTCTACCTGCCTTCCCATTCTGCATTTCATTCCTGGTTTCAATTCCCCTCCTTTTCTAGCCTATAGCATTTTCACTTAGGGCTGAATTTCAGCAGAGGACAGAGCCCCCCACTAGGAGAGGGGGGTGCCATCTGCAATCCTTAGTAAGCTGTGCCTCTAAACACATAAAAGGAATCAACCAACAAAAACAAAGACCAGGGCAGCGGGGGGGGGGGGGGGGGTCACCCATGGGACAGTTACAAAAGGTCATGTCCATTGAGTATAAACACTCTAGAAGGATTCCAAACTTCATGATTCATCTGGTGTTTTTTTTTAAGCAACTGAAAGCCAAAAAAATAAATAAATTTTGGAATGGGAGGAGACACAATAAAGAACTCTCCATCCATCATCCTTTCCCACACATGACTCTCTCTCTCTGGTTTGACTTCTCAGGGATCCCAACACACACCATACCAGTACTTATTCCCAACCCCTCACAAATGTTCTTCCCAGATTCTTTTCCTATTCAGATCCTATGCATCCTTCAGAGCCCCATTCAAGTGCCACTACCACCATGAAGCCCTCATGAAAACTCAATCCCTTGGGATCTTTCTTCCTCTAAGTATCTATTGTTCCAATCTTCTTTTACCACACACTTAGGATAGGGTTGGTTTGCCAACATCTCTATAGGATTAGTCTTGTTCTTCCACTTAGAATCCTTAACAACGGTCTCTTACAATTGTTTATTCCCCTGTGTATTGATCATGATCCTGATTACATAGCATAGGCTCCGTTTAAGTTAAGAAAATTATGTATATTATTGAAAATGGAATGACAAAAATAGAAACTTAAGGATTAAAGTCCAATTTCCTCAACATAAGCAAATATCAGTCTTAATGGTGACCAACCTAACCCCCATGACCTGATTCATTTAAGAACCTTCATTTAAGAACCCATAAATAAATAATTTTTAGATATTCATTCTTTCTGGGAGAAGACAAAAGGTTACAGCCTTGGGCTTTGACAGTAACCTTCTAATCCATTCTCTGGAGTAATGCGGCCTGAGAAAAACAGCTCAAAAATCATGCCAAGACTGGGTTTCTTTAGGGGAGATTAGTATGGAAGCAGGGGCTCCCCTGCTGTAGGAATACGGATTTTCTAGAACCCTTGGCTTCAGTAGTAGCAGCTTTTGACCATTATGCAGCAACCACTGCTGGGCATGTCAGACACAAATTCTGAAAACCTAACATTAATACACATTCATGAGAAATTTTGAAATTCAATTTAGTTATGTTATTGAACAGAAATCTATCACTGAAAACAAGCTGACTAGCCAGTGATAGGGGATAGGTGAGTTCAATCTAATTCACACTGTTAATGCCTTTCTTCCCCTCCCATCTTAAATAGCAGCCACACTGCTTGGACAGAATTTCCCTCACCCCCAAAACAAGCCACTCCACGTCATCTCATTCCCCCCCATGCCTTGCTACAATGATGCTATCAGTTGTGGGCAAAAACTCTGCTCCTCAGTTAGCAGTAGCCCTGGCTACCATAACTGGTTGAGTTTAGTCCAAAGTGAAAACAGCTTTTGTATGATAGTTTGGGGAGAAGATCTCTGCCTGCGAAGTCCAGTGCTGTGGAGTGAACTGCATTCCCCCAAAATTCCTATGTTGAAGCTCTAATCCCTTATGTGATAGTATTTGAAGATGGGACCTTCAGGAGGTAATTAGGTTTATCTGTAATGAAGGGGAGGTCCTCATGATAGGATGGGCACCATTACAAGAACAGACACCAGATAGCTTGCTTCCTCTCTTCCTGAGGATGGAGACCTTTGGAAAAGGACAGACCTCTTGAGAGAAATGGAAACAATGGCCTGATGGTATTACACCTAATCCCACTTGAAGTTTGGGTTTCTTTCACTTGCAAATAAAAAATCTCTAAACATGTAGAAACTATATATGCACAAGGTTAAGGTTTAAAAGATTGAGGAAACATGAAAGCATTGAATTTTGAGGATAGCAAGACGGATGGATTTTCTCTTATTTTGAAATCAGTTAACCTTCATTAAGGTCTTTAAAAAGGTCAAATATATGCATTATCTCATTTAATCCCCTTTTTACAAGGAGCAACCTGTAACTGCTGCTTTATTTTATTACTGTTTCTTTAGAGAGGGGAAGAGAAAGAGGGAGAGAGAGAAAGGGGGGACGGGCAGCAGGAGAATCTTAAGCAGGTTCCACACCCAGCACAGAGCCCAACACGGGGCTCGATCTCACAACCCTGAGATCATGACCTGAGCCGAAATCAAGAGTCAGAGGCTTAACTGACTGAGCCACCCAGGTGCCCCTGTAACTGCAACTTTAATGTTGTCTGTTCCATAATTTAAAACTTGCACAACAATTGAGCTGTTAAAAAGATTAGTTTGTTTGCTTCTGGAAACTATCCGTCTACAGAATATAACAATACAAAGGTTGGTTGATACGAAAGAATCACTCTCTACAACACATGAAGGGCAGAGGGACAACCTCTTATCCAAAGAAGTTTACAAAGGAAAGGTAGCTCCAACCGCTACCAACGTAAGTATCATTTAATCTTGCCCTCTATTGCAGTAACATCAGTATGGCTCATAGAAAAGATGGCCACAACACCAGGAGTATGGTAAAGATGCACTAAGTATTTGTTGAACTTGATGAACAATCATATAGTTAATCCCTTATAAGGAATTACATTCCTTTAATAGTGTTTATTCAAGTGCTTCTTTTCTGAGTAGTTTCAGTTTGAACGTTCCAATATGGAAATGCTAAATATTACCTGAATCTAGAGCAAGCTGGCACCTCATGACTTTATCTAGAAGTCTATGAGCTTTTAAAATGTTGATCTAGATAGCTTCCTTTGTTTTCTCCCTACCCACTCTCCACTCTTTCTACCCTGTGACCCATATGGACAACATTGACAACTTCCAGTTGGGTTTGGTCAATAAAGAGACCAGACAGTAGATAGGAGAATGAGGTTGGAATACTTCCCTCTCTGGCTCTTCCTCTGCAAGGCTGCTCAGGCTGGGTGTCAGTCACTTCCAGACAGCCTACCCCATCTCCAAACTCTGGGAGTCAGCGCCTGTAGTAGCCACAGACCCCGACTAGTCCCCACTGTTTCTAACCCCAGCATACTACACAATCACCTGTAATTCTGCTCTATGCATTTATAAACTATCAAATTCACTACAAATTAGCCAACTACATACAATGTAACATTTGGCTTTTCCAGGACACTAACAGGCACAAACATGGTACCCAGTTGATTTCGTAATGCAACTTAAGATCAGGAAGGATATAGACACTCTTCTGAAAAAATAAGATCTAAAAGTTATGCAGTTGTGGGAGATGTGTCTCATATTTTGGCTTAGTGGCAAGATATTAAATCTTACACTAGCAGTATCTAAAAATTTTTTCAGATCTCCACAGAAACCAAAAAGAAGGGGAAAAAAAATTTAAGTCACCACACCCAATAGAAAGGCCACTCTGAATTCTTTTCTCTCTTCTGCCACTTTCAGAATTTAAAGTCTCACCCTTACCCCGGAGTGCAGATAGGTCGGAGGAAGAGAACTTATGTGATTTACACCCTACTTCGTAAGTCAAAGATGGAGGGATCTGGGGAAAGCAAACCTTGGGAACAAAAGGAAGATGATAACTTGTCAGGGAAAGGGAATGCATTAAAAGAACCTAGCCCTGGGGCGCCTGGGTAGCTCAGTGGTTTAAGCATCAAACTCTTGATTGTGGCTCAGGTCCTATCTCAGGGCCGTGAAATGGAGCCCCACATCAGGCTCCGTGCTGGATGTGGAGCCTGGTTAAGATTCTCTCTACCTCTGCCCCTCCCCCCTGCCCACTTAGGGGACACAGGATATTAGAAAGCAATACTGTCCACAATCAAACACCCATTGCCAGTCAAAGGAACTTTCATGTGCAGATGCCTTGATACAAAACCACTGTGGACGCAGTGTTGCCAGAAGAGCCAGAAGTTACGCAGCTTCTCTGCCATACAACTCCCAGGAGCACCATTCACTGTGCTACTGAATGGAAAGGCCTTTTAAGAAACAGTCCTACTTCATCTGAGTCAGATCCCACATCCTTACACAGTACCTCAGAATGATTAGCTAGACCAGATGTCATGCCCTGCTTTCCAACCTCAAGCTTCCGTAACGGAATTCCATCACAATAAACATGGAGAACAGATAAACCCTTTGGAGGGTTGTGTGTGTGTGTATACACTCCCTCAGCTTATTTCCAAATATCCAAAGGCTCTCAAGTCTTTCACATGAGTAAAAAACAGAAATTGGGCTACTATATGACTAGCTTCAAAAGCTGTTGGGGTATGTGTGTAGATAGAATTTGAATTGTCTGCCACCATAAAAATATGTGGATCTCTAGTTGGAAAAATTTCTAAGATCTGGCAACACTGGTTTCACATCCCCAAAAAGCTACCATCCCTGGGGCTAACAATATTGTCCTTTAGACCAAGGCTTCCACCACCTGCCTCACTCACCTATATTAAATGATGGCTTCTAGAACCATCTGAGTGGGCCAAGCCTGAAAATTCACAGTGAGTTCCTGACCTGCCCCTTCACCTTCCCCAGGGAAGAGCTATAAGACACTCATTGTCGGCTGATACAACAACCTTCAAGGCTCATGCTGATGAGCCCTGAAATTTTCAGACCCTTGTGAATGAATGACAATCTCTTTGATCCTAAGTGACATCATCTTTACCCTAATGACACAAACAAACAATAACTTCCCTGGATTATAGAAAGACTTCTAAAGAAGACTGTAAATTCCATTCTCTCTACATTTCAAAAGTTCCAAGTTCACAAAGAGCCATTGAGTGAAAATCCCTTAACTTTTAAGTGGCATGTTGTTTTAGGTTTTACTTCACACTAAAGTCAGACTGGGTCTCTGACTTCCCAACTCCTTCCTCTACCCCATCCCAATCCCATCCTGATGCTGAGAAAATGTGCTCTCAACCTCAGTTCAGCCCCTTTGCTTTGAGAGGTCCAGGTTTGCCCCATATTCATCTGTCTTTGGGGCTTTATATCTAGTTCCATTTGGCCTCTGATTGGAATAGAGGGGGGAAATACAAGAGCTTTTCATGAAACAGAGGGGGAGCTTCCCCTTTTACAACTCTGTTAGTTAGGCTACCATGATGAATAGAAACAAGTGGGCCCTGAGGAAGCCTTGGTTAACTTCTCAGCCCATTAGCCTCTAGAAGTGGAGAGGAAATCTTTTAGCATTTCAATCAGGCTGACATCAAGCACTGAAGACTGTTGCTTCTAAGGCAAGGTAGAAAATGGGAATGGGAAAATGTCAGCCTGGCAGTAAGAACCGGAAAGAAGTTGAAAGGCACTTTAGGAGTCCAAGGGCTCAGTTTCTTATATATCATGGATGGCGAGAGCTGGGCAGGACGTGAAATCTCATCTAACCCCAATTCCAAGATGGAGAAAATGGAGCCCAAAGCCATTAAATGGTTTGGCTGGGACGTCTGTCTTGTTAACCCCTGCTCCCCAGCACTCTGCCCAGTGCCTGGCACATCGCGATGGCTGGCTGATTAGCTGGTTAGTTGGCTGAATGAAAATATGGTGGAACCTGAACTGAAACTCAAGGGCTTTACAGCTGCTGTTTCCCAACCCCAGTAACCATCAGAATTACCTAAGGAAACTTTCTAGATCAATGCCTGGAACCTATCCCAGGCCTCTTGAATCACAATCCTCCCATGTGGGAGTCTGGTGATGGTAACAACCTCCCCCCTGTTCATTCCAGTGATCATCCAGGTTTAGGAACCACTGTCCTAAACAATGCTGCCTCTTCATATCTAACATACCTCCAACAGTTTGGTATTTGTTACTTGTTCCACCGTGTCAGATTGCTACACACAGAGCCACATCCCTTATACAGTTAGGATGTCAATGGTCTCCCAAGTCATCACTGAAAAAAAAATTTTTTTAAGATTTTATTTGAGAGAGAAAGAGACAGAGAGAGAGCACAAGCAGGGTGGGGAGGGGCAGAGAGTGTGGGAGAAGCAGACTTTCTGCTGACCACAGAGCTGGACCAGCTCAATCCCAGGACCCTGAGATCATGACTTGAGCCAAAGTCAGATGCTTAACCAACTGAGCCACCCAGGTGCCCCTGAAAATTTTTCTGAATAAAAGGACACAATTTTCGGGCACCTGGGTGGCTCGGATGGTTAAGCATCTGCCTTCAGCTCAGGTCATGATACCAGGGTCCTGGAATCGAGTCCCACATCGGGCTCCCTGCTCCTTGGGAGCCTGCTTATCCCTCTGCCTCTCTCTCTTTCTGTCTCTCATGAATAAATAAATAAAATCTTTAAAAAAGACACAATTTTCTGGGCAGTTGCCACTTTTAACCCAAATTGAATTATGGGGTCAACGTCGACATTGAAACAATACAATTCCATGGCACTAAAATGGCATAGGATTGATCAGCATGGAAAAATATGTATGGTGTGGATACACCAAACTTAAGGAAACCATTGTCACCCAGCCTGACAATAAGGCACCACATGGTGTGCATGGAAGGGGTCTTCACAGATATCCTGGTTTAATGGGGATGCTATGGCCAAGGATTCAGAAAATAACATATCTGAATTCAGTCTTCATTAATATGACAAAGAGGGTATTTTTTCATTCAAACAATAACCAAGTTTCACTTCAGTAGCAAGTTTGCGGGGTGGGGGGGCCCTACCTATTAAAATCTTTGTCTCATATAAAGTCTAGCAATCATGAGCTTATGCAGACCTATCTGGGATCTGTTCACAGGAAAAGCAGGTAAGCATGAGCCATGACAAGTCAGAGAGTAACATGTTAATTAATCAAGCACCATTCTCAAAGGTCCATTCCAAAGATAAACACATTTATATTCACAAGGTTCTTTTAGCTCCCCAAAATAAAATGCGCTGTGTCTCTGGTCCTATTCATAACTTCCTTGGTTCTCATTTGTGCTCCTACCCACCATAATACAAGGTGCTATATAGCCTGCTTCATTCATTCGTTCACTTTAAATTTATGTAGGAAGATAAATAGGGGGTCCTCTCCCCCCCCAAAGTCTACATTCCTACACTTAAATAAAAGGGGGACAGAAACCAAACAAAACGTCTTTCCATCCTTGCTTAAAGCTAAATCTCTAACTCCTTGTAATTAGTATATTCCAAGAGCAGGTGTTTTTCTGGAGAACTAATTGTACAGAATGGTGACTATAATTAATACTGCATTGTATATTTGATATTTGCTGAGAGTAGGGAAGTATTTTCACCACACTCAAAGTTGACTTTGTGAGGAGACAGAGGCTAATGAGCTTGACTGTGGTCATCATTGCACAAGGTATATGCATATCCAATAATCACCTTAGATGCCTTAAATATATACAACTTTTGTCAATTATAGCTCAAAGCTGGGGGGGGAAGAAAGGCAAATATTCCAGCAGAAAGAGCTCTGTCCTGCAAGCATCACCGATAACGGCCCCCCTTCCTGGCAACTGTCTCCAGGCCTCAGCCCACTACCAGAACTCTACAAAATCCAAACACAAGTTTTTAAATTATCCAGCCCTCTCCACTCCTGAAAGATAGGAAAGATAAAAAATGAAGGGAGGGGAGAGCCTACGATGGTAAGCCTATGCTAAAGCAGAAACACAAACCAATAAACACAAGTAAGTTCAGAGTCGGGGCCACCATGGAGTCTTAAACCAGGTCCATTGTGTTTTGATCTTGCGGAAGCCCATATGGTCTTCCATTAGCGGGTCTCAGAGCAGTGGGCGACGTAACCATACCATATGTGCTGATCACAAAAACAGGGCTGATTTATGTTAGTGAGCACAAGGTTTATTCTTTGTATTTCAGCCCCTTGTTATTTCAAGAGAGATGTAAGGGTAGATTTATTCTGCCATTATGAGAAGCTTCCTAGGGTTTGTTTGTTTAAAGTTGATAGTTTCCAGTAGGGTGAAGCAGATCTGTTTCTTAGGAAATTTGGGGGAAAGCTAGGAGTTGCTTCTCCTCCGCCCCTAAAATGAGAACAGATTTAGCCTCATCCCCACCGCCCCCTAAAGCTCATTCTAGAGCCATGGACAAAGAGCCAAGACAACACCAGAGAACAGTCACTCTGAGTTTAATGCTTACATGCGGCCTCTCCTGGTTCCTCTACTTCTTTTCTCACCATGAGGATTAACTCTGGCCAGGGATGAATGACGTAACAGGCTAATCAGGGAAATCCGAAGGATGTCTAATTACTTGGTAGTAATCTTGGAGACCTTCATCTTCCTAGCAGAGTCTAGGATCTTGCCTCTCCCCAGCCCTGAACCCCGGGTCAATAATCAGTTGCCAAGTGGGTCAAAAGGAAGAAGCAAGCAGGGGATCTCTGGCACACAGAACTAGAGGCCACCATTGCTTGTACCATGTGAAAATAAGGTAGCAAGAGCTGTTTCCACCTGCCCCAAAGGATTCATTCACCTCTGGTCCTTTGAGACTGGAAAACCATTTATCTTGGTTACCTCTATGCCTCTATCCCACTAGATGTCACGCCCCATTTCTGAACCCCAACTAACCATCACCCTCCTACAGCACAACAGCCTAGAACTTCACCTGCCCTCCCAATGCAGGTGTCCAATTCTCTATCAGATCATCTGTTTCCTTTAATCAACACACATTAAATAGGTGGAAAGCATTCTAACAATTAAACCAACTGACCCTGATGTACGAGTGACTAATAGCTATTCTAGAGCTAGTTAGTGGACTGTCAGTAATGATCTTTTCTTTTTTTTTTAAGATTTATTTGAGGGGCACCTGGGTGGCTCTGTCAGTTAAGTGTCTGCCTTCAGTCAGGTCATGATCCCAGGGTCTTCCCTCTCCCACTGCCCTGCCCCCGCATTGTGCTCTGTCAAAATAAATAAGTATTTATTTGAGAGAGAGGGAGGGAGGAAAAGAGGAAGGGAGAGAACAGGAGCAGTGAGGAGGGAGGGAGGGAAAAGCAGACTCCCCGCTGAGCTGGGAGCCCAATGTGGGGCTGGATCTCAGGACCCTGAGATCATGACCTGAGCCAAAGGCAGACACTTAACCGACTAGCCACACAGGTGCCCCAATAATAAATTTCTTATAAATACAGAATGAAATTCTAACTGGTAGGAAGGCAAAATATGACACAAAGGGGAAATAATCTTTTTAGGTATCATGAAGAAGCATATTTTAAAACTGGACTCTAGGGGTACCTGGGTGGTTCAGTCCATTAAACCTCTGCCTTTGACTCAAGTCATGATCTCGAGGTCCTAGGATGGAGCTCCACGGCGGCTCCCTGCTCTGCTCTCCCTCCCCACTGTTCATGCTCACTCGCTCCTTCTCTCTCTCACAAATAAAATCTTAAAAAAAAAAAAAAATGGACTAAATTTTATCACATTATTTCCACCTTCTGTGTGTACCCCACTCACCTCTCTTCTTCTCCTCACTACTCTTTCCTAAAGGATGAGGAATAGGATGGAGGTCCAAGTTAGTCATAAAGTCAAGAGCAATGACCCAGTGTTTGGAGGAAACTTTATTTAGCTAACAAATCTCCTTGCCCTACAATAGAAAATAAAGTTCTCTTTCCCTCATCTACCTCTCTAAAATTGAGATGATCTAAAGAACCAAAACTAGCTTTTTTATATAACAAAGATCCTGAAAAGCAAAATAAGGTGTTTGAAAACCTGTGTTGTTGAGGGGTTACAAGTTCAGCTTTACATTCAAGCAGACTTACGTTCAATTTTGGGCATTGCCATTTACTCCCTGTGTGATTTGGGATAGTTACTACCCCTGTCTACTTCAGTTCTCTTATGTAAAATAGGGTTATTCAGACATGTCACAAAGTGTTAAGAGGATTCAATGAGGTCACGTAGACACACTTAGTCAAGTACGTGGCATATTGTCCTCAGTATCATGTGGTTGCTGCTGGGGTGGGGATTGTGGTTACTGACATAACCCCTCCCCACCACGTTAAACACCAGCTCAGAGAGGTGTCACATCTCACCCCTTTCTCCTTCACCATAGTCCCATTCACAAAGAGTATGTACAGTACTAGAATTGAGTAGAAAGCACTGTGGGCACAATTAAGTCATTCAACAAGTATCTATTAGGCACTTACTAGGTGTCACAGAATACCTGAAACTCAGGAGATAAAGCTGTGAAGAAAACCCATCAACTTCCTGTGGAGGTTACATTCTAGTGGTGAGAGGCAAACAACAAGCAAACTAACCAACGATAATTTCAGATGGCGACACAGCAATATGAGCTATTTAATGTCGAAGAGATTTAGGAAGTGGAGAATGACACAGGGGTGACCTAGGATAGAATCATTAATGAAATCATCTCTGAAGAAGGGGCATGAACTCTGAGAATTAAAACCCAGGGTCAGGCACAAGCTTTAGTATCTGAAGCACAGAAAAGAAGCCAGTGTTGGCAAAAACCCAGTGAGTGTTAGGGGACTAGATAGCATGGGGGTCTAGGAGAGCCGAAAATCAAGGACAGAGGCTAATTTGATTCTGATTATGCTAGGAAAGCATCAGAATGTGTTAAGTAGCTTCTCAGAAAAGAGACCTGGTGGGGGCATGATTATGTGATGGAGCAAATGGGGCTATTCTAGCTCCTGCATAATTGTTTCATGCTCATGTAACACCTAAGACTACCAAAGCAACCAACTTCTGTGGCTGATGTTCAGAGCTATATCCATGGAATGTGCTTTCCTCAATGGGCAGGAGGAATCAGGACTTGCCTCTAACTCGAGAGAGTAGAAAATTAGGCCAAACCTATCAGTTTGTTCAATGGAGAAAGGCTGTAAAGATTTAAGGTAGTGAGGCGGGCCATCTTGCCTTGGATCCTAAATGTCTTCTCAATCAAATGTAGAAAATTTTATTTTTGATGGATAAAGACCATTTCTCTTTGTATTAGAATTCAAACACCACAGTTACTAGGATTTATACTCATCTCTGGGAAGAAAAATTGTTTAAGAATTAATCTAAACCTCAAGAACCCAGGAATCAACATTCCTGGGAAAGGGAGTGTGCCATACTTATATGGTGTCATTCCATGTCTCATCAAGAAAACAAACCACTCTAGGTATCTCAGAGGGAATTTAATACAGGAAATGGAAAAATCTGGGAAGAGCCGACAGAGAGAAAAGCAAACAAGGGTAGTCAGAATATTTGCAAGTATTTGCAAGTATTTGCAAGAAGCCATTCCCATCCCCAGGACTGGGGCACCAGAAAGGACAAGGCCTCTCAGAGTCCATAATCTCCACTCCATTGCCAGAGCTCCCGCTGCTGGTCCTGTTCGAACCACAGCTGTGATTTCTTTGCAGAAAGTGTGGAGCCTAAAGTTGCCCACAGCAGTCACTGCTGGTGGTGGAACCAGGATCCACAGGTGCTTTGTTGCACTGCCCGGCAGGATGCCAGGAGTCCAGGCTTTTCTACCACCACTGTTCCTTCTGCAGCACTTCAGAAGCACAGAAAATACCATCTCCTTCCTTTCTCCTGCCTTCACATCTCCACCAGGGCCTCCTATTTGCAGTGGAAGCCATGTGGCGAGGGAATGTCAGTAATGGAGTTTGTCGACTTCCAGCCCCCCAGAAATACACAGAGCATGGAAGAGGGGGAATGAGCCAGGAACCGACAGACAGATAAACAACACTCCTCATCCTTGTCTTCACTGTCAGAAGTCCCAGGAAGCCACAGTAAATCCAGGCTGCCTGGAGACATTCTGAAATGTGTTTGAAACTACAGAGAAAAGGGAGAATATCAAAATCCAGAGAACGGAAGACGAAAAGCTCATGAGACCATCGACAACTTTAGCGCCTCGTTTTTGTTTTTTTTTAAGATTTCATTTTTCTGAGTAATCTCCACACCCAACGTGGGGCTCAGATTGACAACCCCGAGGTCAAGAGTCACATGCTCTACCAACTGAGTCAGCCAGGCACCCCTTCCATGCTCCCTCCGTATCCCAGCTCCCTTCTCAATCTCCTTTCCTATGCCAATCAAGCTGTTCAAGAAGCCAACCAAGTCTCATTCACTCTAATGTGGAAATAATTGATAATAGTTTCAAGAACAAGCTAGGCTCGTAGGCAAGAGAAACTTAAAACATCAACAAAAACCATTTAAAAAAATAAATAATGCTTAAGATGTTCTATCTGCCAGGATAGAAAATCTTGACCTCCAGTTCATACCATCTAAAGGGGAGAAACCTATGGTTCAGATGACTAAAATGCCGTGTGGAAAATATCTAACAGGTAAATAGGAAGGAGTAGTAGTTGCACAATGAAAACTTGAGGTAGTTTCTCCATCTCAGCACTGTTGGCATCTTAGGCCCGCTAATACTTTGTTGTAGGCGGGGGAGGAGGGGGCCTAGCCTGTGTATTAGAGGATGTTTACCAGCATTCCTGGCCAGTAGCACCCAAACTTGTAACAACCAAGAATTTCTCCAGCCATTCATTACCCAATGTTTCCCGAGGAGCAAGATCTAAAGTATCTGACACTTAAGTGGGGAGTGAAGTATCTGAAGGAATTGCCCAGTGAAGGAGGAAGGGAGGGATTCCAGGCAGAAAAGCCAATCACAGGCCAAGGCAAGAATGCAGAGGCAGCGTTGGGCTGAAGCACAGGGCGTGAGGAGGGGCCTGGAGAAAAAGCTGGGAGGCAGAAAGTATGCCCTCTGGCAAGCTGAAAGTGTGACCCTTCGTCTCTAGACGGTGGGAGCCATTGAAGGACTTTGAGTACAGCAGGGATTTATTCGGATTTTGCATTTTGGAAGCCTGTCTTTGGTGGCTGTGTGGTAACAGAAGAAGGGTAGAGGAGGTAAAAGGAAGCAACACAGCTAACTGGTTGCCATCATCCTGACAAGAAGGATGGATATGAAGGCCAGCAAGACAAGATGAGAGATACTTGGGGAACCCCTGGGGAATGTTCGGAACAGGCAGCAATTGATATGCCCATGAACTGCCACCAAAGAGAGACTACAGACAGCAGGGGCCAAGACCTAAGGACAGACTTCTGGGGAACATTAACATTTGGGAAAGAGAAATCTAGAAAGAAAACCTTGAAGTGATTCTGCATAGAAACAGAAGGATACAAGAAATAAGCTGGTCGAAGAGTAGCAGCTAAAGAAACAGGTGGAGAGGTTAAGAGTGGTTAATGGTGCAGAGAAAGCAAGCAAGAGAAGGACAAAAAATGGACTTTCAGATAGCATGATCGGAGTCCCGATAACCTTCACCGAGGGGACATCAGGAAGGTCCACAAGTCTGCCTGCAAGGAGCAGTAAAGAAGATGAAAAACAAGAGTACAACGGGCAAGTGTATTCTATACATGCTGACAACTCTTTCAAACACCAGATTGCTATTATCGCCCTGGTGACATTGAGCACGTTTATAGGTTGAGAGAACGGACCCAGAAAAGGAACGATTAGCAGTGGTCAGTCCCTGAGGAACAGAGCAGACTGAAGCATGGTGGGAGGACCGATCTGAAAGGAGGGGAGGGCATGTCTGACGGAGAGGGGTTTTGAAGTCGCTGTGTGCAGACAACAGAACATGTGTGTTGCCTCTGAGAAACAGAGGGCAACGCCACCCAACAATCACATCAAATGAGATCTTTTGAGAGAAAGAACTAGATTCAGCATTCTGGGAAGGAGTGAGCATTTCTGAGAACTACCAGAGAGAGTTGGAGGGAAATCGCCAACACAGAGAAGGTGGACCAGGCAGCTTTGAGGACCCAACTGAGATCTGAACCCACCTGTTGTCAGAGGGTCCAATTTGTAAGGATGTGCAATTTTTCTGGGCTGCACCCAGCAGCTCAAGTTAGGAGTGGACGGAGCTTAGGTCGATCCTGCCCACACCACCCAATAGATACAGTAGAAATGATGCTATGAGAGCTGCTAGGTCATACCTTTAAATATGGGCAGCTTCTACTTCCGGTCTTTGCAATATTCACTCTTGGAGCCCTGAGCCACCGTGTAAAGTTCAACCACCCTGCTGGCGGGACCACGTGGAGAGGTCGAGACAACACAGGAGGAGGTGCCCAGCTAAGCCCAGTGTTCAACCACTTGCTGCCATCAACGTGACAGGCATGTGAGCGAAGCCAGCTTGGACCCTCCAGACTACCTGAGCACTGAGTGACCCAGTCCATGCAACGTGGAGCCGCTGAGTCTTGTCCAAATTCCAGGCCCACAGAATCATGATGGAAAATGACGGGAAGTTGGGGTCTCAGTCAAGCTGGAGACTCCCGAAGTATGGCTGTCCCAAGTTTGGCCGGGGTCTTACCCTGGGAATGGGCTGCTGGGCCAGGGGGTGATCAAGATCCTGGAGGTGTTATAAATGTGGGGAGAGAACAACTATTGAAAGAGTTGGGGGGGGAGGGAAGAAAAAATATTACCTCGGTTCAATTTATTGCTAATCATTTCTGGCTGTTACTTTAAAAAAAAAAGTAAGGACCCAAAGAGGAAAATTGTTCACTACCAGTCACCTCAGCTGCCACGTGATGGTTGGTGAAACGTAATTAGAAAACAAATGACAGATTAGTTTAATAATATTCATTAACAACTAATGAAACTGACAGTGTTTCCTACTGAAAGCAGGTGGGCTGTGTGTGGATTTTAAGCAAATTCTGCTCCTCCCCTCCACCCTGCATGCCCCTCCCCTATCGGCCTTTCAGCTCCTGAGTGAGGGGAGGAGGGAGCACTGCAAAGGAGTCACAACACAGGGTGTCAGGGGTGAGATGGTTGAGGGGACAAAGAGAACAAGAGACAACATCACAGTGGGAGAGGGAGGTTCCTAGGGGTCCAGGGAAGAGGAGAAAGAAGGAGGTGAGTTTAGCCTTCCCCCCATCCCCACCCCCACCCCACCAGCTGTCTCAGGACATCCAACCATTGTCAGAAACACAATTGCCATTTGCCTCAGGGAGGAAACGGTTAACAGGAAAAAAAAAAAAAATCAGTGCTTCTTTTCAGGCATTGTTTTTTTTTTTCTTAAGAAAAAAATTATCCTAAGTAAGAATTTTAACGATATGCAGAAATCATAGCTGTCTTGCTGAATCGCTGTAGGACTGACCCCCCTTGACAGTTCTTAAATTATTCAGCTATCAAGGGCCTGCTAAACATTAAATTAAGCATCCTCTCTCCCCTGTCCTAAACCATTAAGTTATGCAAATGCACAGATAATGGGGCATATGACAGCTGGAGGCATTAATCACGCGGCTCTGTCTCTGGGCTGTTGTTATGTAGAAACTGCATCTGCCAACAGACCGAACAGCCACAATTAGATCTCACTTAATGGAATGAGGAGACGCTCCTAGCCCCTCCACGCTCGCGTTAGGTTGTAGACCCCGGAGTGAATAAGGCACCTGGGAGATCCGGCTGCTCTCATTCCCCCCTCCCCCCGGCTCTCTTTTTAATACCTGCTCCTCCAATTGAAATGAAAAATTACCTGTAATTGTTAACATTGGCAAACAAAACCTGTCAGAAGACAAACCTGCTGTTTACAATGGATGTTTTTGTTGTTTCCCAGTAAGATTCTTTGGGGAATTTCCTTCATTTGTTGTTTTTTTGTTTTGTTTTGTTTTGTTTTAAACTAATTCTGTCTTTGAGAGGAGGCTGGGGCCTGGGAGTGGGAAGAAGCAAACAGACTTCCCAGTCCAGCCTCTAAATTGCCACCTTGAAGACGCAGACTGACTCACGCCGTGAGGCTGTTTGCTGGAACGTTCAGCAGCCTACCTTGTGCTCTTCGGTGCCTGCTTTGCTGGAGTCGGCCCCTGCCCAGAGGGAAAAGGGAGACATCATCTCAGCCATGCTCCACCCGTGTCTCCCCCAGGAAGCCGTGAGTGAGATGCACTGGGAGACAGCCCATCCTCTTCCCAAGAACTGTTCATTTCACTTCCTTGTGATTTAAACATTCACTTTACAGCTTATGTATTTTTTTAAAGCCAAATTGGCCACCACGTAAATGTTGTTTGTGTGTGTGTTATTTGGCGGGGGGGGGGGGGGGGGGGGGGTGGTTGTTTAGGATACAAAGACAATAGGGACTCTGTAGGAGTATCTATGATTTGCTAACAGTTGCCATCTGTCTACTGAGTTGGCATGTCTTTTTTTTTTTTTTTTTAATTTATTTGACACACAGAGAGAGACAGCGAGAGAGGGAACACAAGCGGGGGGAGTAGGAGAGGGAGAAGCAGGCCTCCCGCTGAGCAGGGAGCCCGATGTGGGGCTCGATCCCAGGACCCTGAGATCACAACCCGAGCCGAAGGCAGATGCTTAACCAACTGAGCCACCCAGGTGCCCCTGGCGTATCCCCACCATCCCCATCCGCAAACAGAACAAGCACCACTTTTAAGTGTTTCGCATCCTGAGCTTTTGTGTTAAGTGCGGGGGATAAAAATTCTTCTGTTTAAAATTAGTTTGGGGCACATGTGTGGCTCAGTTGGTTAAAGTGTCTGCCTTCAGGGCGCGTGGGTGGCTCAGTTGGTTAAGCGACTGCCTTCGGCTCAGGTCATGATCCTGGAGTCCCTGGATCGAGTCCCACATCGGGCTCCCTGCTCAGCGGGGAGTCTGCTTCTCCCTCTGACCCTCCCCCCTCTCATGTGCGCTCTCTCTCTCTCTCAAATAAAATCTTTTAAAAAAATAATAAGTAGTGTGGGAAACCACTTGGTTCTAAAACCAAGCCAAGGAGACATTCAGACTTGGACCCTGGCAACATTCAATCTCTGATCTGCTGTTTGCTAAAATTAGAATCCTCTTAACTGCTAACAGTCAATGGCACTTGCCTCCTTGCCTCAAAAGTTCTCCAACACTTTTAGAAAGTTTACACATATTTATGAGCAAAAAACCAAAAGTCTAAACTAGGGCTGATGACCTCTCTCCCTCCCCCATTAAACTCCACTAATCCCCTTTTAGAGCCAATTAGCTCCAAGCTGGGTGAGTGCACCCCACCACGCTCTAGAAGCTCTGCTATACAGAGAAAGAGAGCAATCCGGTTGGAGGAAATCCATAATTAGTACTGAGGGAAAGACACATGCATGTTTTTCTGGTAAGATTCAGTGAAGCCAGCTTGAGCATCAAGAGGATACATCATGCTCCTGCCAAGCTTTCCAGGTCTGCCCTGTTCCATGCTGTCTTTTCCTAAACCTTCCAGCTATTCTTCCTCCTAGGGCCATTCCCAAGTCTGGAAGAATCCAACCACATGGTTTCAGGTTCTGCTGGTCTCGTCGGGAACACTGATCTCCTGGGTTCTGTTTCACCCTTCCCCAGCCCATCTTCCCACAAACACAGAGTGTTAGGAGTGATTTGGACAGTTAGGTAGTTAGGACTGGGGTCCCCAACAAGGAAATAGGGAGTAAGGACCGCTAAAATAAAACAGCACTAACATCCTGTTTTGCAGCTTAGACAGGACCACACTAGCATCCTGCTTTGCAGTCTTTGCAGAAATGACTTCTGCAAAACGTCCTAAAATAAAACAATTAACCACAAAGCATTTGTCACTATCACGGACAAGGGGTAGTTAAGATATAAGCCTATCAGCAAAAAACACCATCAGCACGTTGACATTAACCTAAGAGGTAGACAGATACAGGACCAAGCCCTGAATGGCATGACTCAGCGCACCCTGATTGCTTAAGATAGTTCTGCCAAAGAGCTCATAGAAACCCCTTAACTTAGAAACTCCAGGGGCAACCTTCTCGGAGCCCCTCTCCCTCTCCGGAAGCTTTCTACTCTTGCTCAATAAACTTTGCTTTGCTGCCCACCACTCTTCATCTGGTTTAGCTCTTTATTCTTCAAAGCGGCGTGACCAAGAACCACCGGCACTAAAGGCAGAGAATGCCTACGAGTAGTACCACCTCAACTGCAAATCTCTGTGACCTTCCTCCACGTAAAAATCCTGTATGCATTTGACCAGTTCTTCCTCTTCTTAGCTGCGGTGCCATTACCCTGGGAAGCCCTCCTGAAGCGTCTTCCCAGCCCCATCACACCTACTCCAGTTGAGCATCACTCACACCCACTTTTGCGCTCCTTGCCCTTTGTTACCTGCTTGTAGCTTTCATAGTGAGTAGTCCTGTATTTGCATGTCTGTCCATCCACAAACTTGTGACCCAGCCAATAACAAGTAGTTTGGGAAACCATTCTTACATAACCATTCTTGCCTCTGTTGCCTAAGCCAGTGCTTCTCAAGGTTCCTCAATCATGATTCACATATCTTATTTAGAAAGCAGACTAGGGGGGCGCCTGGGTGGCTCAGTCATTAAGCGCCTGCCTTCGGCTCAGGTCACGATCCCAGTGTCCTGGGATCAAGTCCCGCATCGGGCTCCCTGCTCAGCAGGAAGCCTGCTTCTCCCTCTCCCACTCCCCCTGCTTTTGTTCCCTCTCTCATTAGGTCTCTCTGTCAAATAAATTAAAAAAAAAAAAAATAGAAAGCAGACTAGGTGGGTGCCTGGGTGGCTCAGTCGGTTGAGCGTCTGCCTTCAGCTCAGGTCATGATCTCGGGGTCCTGGGATCGAGCCCCATGTGGGGCTCCCTGCTTAGCGGGGAGCCTGCTTCTCCCGCTCCTGCTCTCCGCTCATGCTCTCTCCAATAAATAAAATCTTAATAAAAATTAAAAATAAAAAGACTAATACTGTGATCTCAGGGTTGTGGGATCCAGCCCCATATCGGGCTCACGCACTGAGCATGGAGCCTATTTGGGATTCTCCCTCTCCCTCTGTCTCTGTCTCCCTCTCTTAAAAAAAAAAAAGTAATCCACCAAGTGTGGGATGAGGCCTGAGATTCTGCATTTCTCATGGGTTCCCGGGGAATGCCACTCTTGCCCATCCGTGAACCACATCCCAAGTAGCCAGGCCCTGAACAATTTTCCAGCAGGGCCTCTGTCATAACCTTTGTGCTAAGAGGACAAGGCTGGAATGATTACCCACCTCCCACCACTGGTTGTTAAATGACCTACCGCCAAGTCTACCTAACAAGGCTTGTCTCCAGTAAAGCCACAATAGGACCTCATCTAATTAGGCTACTTGTTACTAGAAACAATTCAGGTATGTGGACAAATGGCTAATTAGCCCCCTATTCATCTCCAGGCTTCTCAGGCTAACCTCCATAGGAAGCAGACTCCTCCCCTGACCCAGCCTCCCAACCCTGCCACTCCCAACAGGATGCTCAGCAGTCGTCTCCCTCCAGGCACTATTAGAAGGTTTTTTTAAATTGAGTGATGATGCTCAAACAAAACAACAAAATCTATTCACAGATCTCTTTCCTTGCTTATTGTCCATCTTCCCACTGCAGGGGAATGCCCACGGATACAGGTCTGTCTCCAGGCCCCGTCACCTCAGCAGTGCAGAACACCGTGCCTTGAACTGAGTCTTCAGAGAGCAATTGGAGCAGACAAACCTCCGGGGCACTTGAACCATAGTCTTCTACAAGTTCAATGTGCCCACCCCTTCTTTGCATGGAGGGTTTTTTGGTTTTTTTTTAAAGACTTTATTTGACAGAGAGAGAGAACAAGCAGGGGGAACGGCAGGCCCCTCACTGAGCAGAGTCCCACATGGGGCTCAACCCCAGGACCCAGAGATCATGACCAGAGCCGAAGGCAGACACCCAACCGACTGAGCCACCCAGGTGCCCGTGCATGGAGGTGTTTGAACTACCCTTGTTCTTCCTGTTATCAACACTAAGCCAAAAAGGCAGAGATTCGATTGAAAACATCATGTCTTCACCTTGAAGCAGAGGTAGGGATTTATCCGAAGACCATTTGGTAGCTTTAAACATCAGCTGGTTTTTAAAATGTTGGAGTCTTCTGGAAATGCTGATTTGCATGGGGGGGGGGGGGAAGCATCATTCTTTCCTGATGATCTTTATTTTTGAGGATCCTAGTACCTCCTGTGCTGTTAACATGTGTTCTAAGACAGAAAGAAGCATTCCATTTTTGTCCCAGGTGTTCGATGTAACAAAGCCCACACCCATGAAGCCTGGCTTGGGGGGAGATGTATAAATTTGGAAGATGGTTTCATTAAGGCAGCTCTAAAATTTAGAACAATCCTTAACATGGCAGTAGAGGAGATTTGCATTTTCTGGCAGTAAGAACTGGGCCTAGATTAAAATAGTGAACATTCGGGGCGCCTGGGTGGCTCAGTCGTTAAGCGTCTGCCTTCGGCTCAGGTCATGATCCCGGGGTCCTGGGATCGAGCCCCGCATCGGGCTCCCTGCTCGGCGGGGAGTCTGCTTCTGCTTCTCCCTCTCCCACTCCCCCTGCTTGTGTTCCTGTTCTCGCTATCTCTCTGTCAAATAAATAAATAAAATCTTTAAAAAATAAAATAAAATAAAATAGTGAAGATTCTACTATTTTCCATAAGCATTAAGTTACATAAATATCAGAAACTGTTTAGTTGAAAATTAAGAAACAAGGTAAGAGAGACAAATATAGGCTCATCTACCCTCCCTTCTGTATTTCTAGTACTCTATTTTGTTCAGGTGTATTTTTAGAGTAACAGTAAGGAACGCAATTCATATCAGCTTAAGCTAAAACGTAAAATGAGGTGGCTCATATAATGGTCAAATTCACAGCAACAGCATCAGGAATAGCTGGATCCAGGGTTTCTACAAAGGTCAGATGTTAGATCTGTAACTCACAAATGCTTCAGCACAAACAGTATGAAATCATGTATATGTTGGTTAAGCTTTAATTCTAGAGACAATGTGCAGCCTTAATAGAAACATTACATAAAAAGGGAAACCCACCAAAGGCAACAACTGCATGCACTTCTATTATCTGTATCTCTGTGGACACCAAGGCTTTAGCAATTAACAAAGTAAGTGTAAGAAAACATGGGCTAGGGGTGCCTGGGTGGCTCAGTCAGTTAAGCATCTGTCTTCAGCTCAGGTCATGATCCCAGGATCCTGGGATGGCCTGTATTAGGCTCCCTGCTCAGTGGGGAGTCGACTTCTCCCTCTCCCTCTGCAGCTCCCCCTGCTTGTGCTTGCTTGCATGCTCTGTCAACTAAATAAAATCTTTTAAAAAAAAAAGGGGGGGGGGGCTAGTTAAGTAGCATGATGAAAGTTAGGAGTGTGTTTTTATTTAAGATTTTTATTTATTCGAGAGAGATGGAGAGAGCACAAGCAGGGGGAGCAGCAGAGGGAGAGGAAGAAACAGGCTTCCCACCAAGCAGGGAGCCCAATGCAAGGGCTCGATCCCAGGACTACAGGATCATGACCTGAGCCAAAGGCAGACACCCAACTGACTGAGCCACACAGGCACGCCAGGAATGTGTTTTGTTTTGTTTTGTTTAGATTTTATTCATTTGACAGAGAGAGAGACAGCGAGAGAGGGAACACAAGCAGGGGGAGTGGGAGAGAGAGAAGCAGGCTTCCTGCCGAGCAGAGAGCCCGATGCGGGGCTCGATCCCAGGACTCTGGGATCATGACCTGAGCCAAAGGCAGACGCTCAACAACTGAGCCACCCAGGCGCCCCAGGAATGTGTTTTTAATGGTGAAATTTTAAGTTATGTGTGTTGGCCAAGTATTTTTGAGATGTTCCTATCCCTTATAAGAATAGTATACATCATTTCTGCCAGACCTATAGCTTTTACGCCTAGTGATGGATCCCCAGAGCTTCCCTAACCAATCTTGCATCAAGCCATGGGTTTGGAAGATTTCTCGTTATCGGATGTTGACCTTAAGGTAAAAGGTCACTTCTGGAATACCAGTCTCTGCCTCCAGTGAATATTCCATGTGAAAACTCTGATGGGGTCACTCTGCAGAGGATGGCCCCCCCACCCCAGAATTTGGTTCTGTTTGTCAAGACTGAAGGAAAAGACACTGGCCTGAGTTTTTATTATGATTAGGGGGTGGGGTTGAGGAGCAGGTTCACACAAGGGAAAAGGCTTGCATGGTTTGAGTTTCCCCTGCACCAAAGGAAGGAACACAGAGGCTTTCTAGTCAACTTGCCCACATGTGGGGCAGAAGAAGAGAAAGACTTAGAAGTTGTCAGCAAACATCAAAAAATGAAGTCAGACTTTCACTGCAGGCCCAAAAGAATAGGAATTTTGAAGTTCATAAATCTAATAAAACAAATTGATCTAATTATTTGGCTCCTGTCTACACTTAAATGTTACTTATTACTTGTCTGTATATGTGGTAGAATTTGTGTCAGACCTGCTTTCCTTATAATTAAGAAGCAAGGTTCTTGAGTAGTCAAGCCTACCCACCTTAAACCTTTTGGTCATTACAATTACTAGACAAAACCACCTAAGGGAGTGTCCATCAATAGATGAAAGGATAAAGATGTATGTATACACGTGCACACCCTGGAATATTAGCCATAAAAAAGAATGAAATCTTGCCATATGCAACAACATGGGTGAATCTAGAGGGTATTGCATAAGTGAAATAAGTCAGAAATATGCCATAGTATTTCATTTATATGTGGAATCTAAAAAAACTAAACAAAAAAGCAGAAACAGACCCATAAATACTGAGAACAAACTGATGGTTGCCTGAGGGGAGGGGAGATGGGCAAAAGGTGAAGGGGAGGGAGAGATACAGCCTCCCAGTTATGGAATGAGTCAGTGCTGGAGAGTACTGTCCCGGGGACTGTAATAGCATCGTATAGTGACCACACTTGTGGTATGCACGGCATAGTATGTAGAGTTGTCAAATCACTATGTTGTACACCTAAAGCTAATGTAACCTTGTGTGTCCACTATGCTTCAATTTTAAAAAAGTAAACCTATCTCAGGTTTTACATGATAGGTAGGTTTACAAGACCTCGTTTTCTATCCACTCAAACAGATCCTCTCCAAGTTGTGACAAAAAGGTCAGCACACTTGACCACAGTGACCCTAATCAGGGGACAGGCTTCTGTTCCTATAACTCCAGGAATGGGGTGGATCACAGATCTCAACTAGAACCGCACCTCTGACAGGCCAAGCCTGGTTCCCCTCCCCTAGCTTGAGGACCAGGTTCCTCCACTGAAACCACATGGCCCCCGAGTAAGGAGCGGGCATGTAAAGACATCCACCTCACACCCTTCCCCAGTCACAGATAAGACAAGTCCTCTCCTACTTTCACCATCCTTTCCCAAACTGCAAATGCAAGACACATCCAACAGTGGAATACTATTCAGCCATCAAAGGAATGCAGTCCTGATACATGCTAGAAGATGCGTAAACCTTGAAAACATGTTGCTAGTTGAAAGAAGCCAGGCATAAAAAACTCACATACTTTGTGATTCCATTTATACGAGATATCTTAGAATCAGCAAATCCAAAGACAGGAAGCATATTGGTAGTTGCCAGGCAGTGGGGGTGGAGGGGGACAGGGGAATGACCGCTAATGGGCATGGTGTTTCTTTTTGGAGTGATGAAAATGTTCTGGATTTAGTGTGATGGTTTTATTTTTGAATATCCTTATGCTAACCTTATGAATAACCTAAAATCCCTGAATTGTATAAAAGGTGAATTTTACGATATGTCATAATTTTACGACAAGTACGATAGGGGAAGGGGAAGGGAAAGTGACCTTACAGATAGAATTAATTCTAGGGGCATCTGGGTGGCTCAGTTAAGCGTCTGCCTTCAGCTCGGGTCATGATCCCGGGGTCCTGAGATCGAGCCCCGCATCGGGCTCCCTGCTCAGCAGGAGTCTGCTTCTCCCTCTGCCTCCAGCTCCGGCTCCCCCTGCTTATGTGCGTGCACTGTCAAATAAATAAAATCTTTTAGGGGCGCCTGGGTGGCTCAGTCCTTAAGCGTCTGCCTTCGGCTCAGGTCATGGTCCCAGGGTCCTGGGATCGAGCCCCGCATCGGGCTCCCCGCTCAGCAGGGAGTCTGCTTCTCCCTCTCCCACTCCCCCTGCTTGTGTTCCCTCTCTGGCTGTCTTTCTCTCTGTCAAATAAAATCTTTAAAATAAATAAATAAATAAATAAATAAACAAACAAACAAATAAATAAATAAATAAAATCTTTAAAAAAAAATTCTAGTAGAGAGGACTTTGGGCCACATAACATGGCTTTGGTCTCTTCTCCTTTGACATCTAGGATGACCTAAAGAAACTCTGGATGCCACAAAGGAATTGGTACTTTAATTATGCAGTGGCAGCTTACCCATGTTCTGGTTTCTCCTAAGGCTTTCTTCCTTCAAATCACAATCTCCCATACTGGTCTTTTGCTGATGACCATTCCTCAGGAAGTTTGGAAATACTGGATGGATTTAACAAGTTAAAAACCTTCCTTCTGAGGTGCCTGGGTAGCTCTGGTTGAGCATCTACTCTTTTTTTTTAATTTTTTTATTGTTATGTTAATCCCCATACATTACATCATTAGTTTTAGATGTAGTGTTCCATGATTCATTGTTTGTGCATAACACCCAGTGCTCCATGCAGAACGTGCCCTCCTCAATACCCATCACCAGGCTAACCCATCCTCCCACCCCCCTCCCCTCTAGAACCCTCAGTTTGTTTTTCAGAGTCCATCGTCTCTCATGGTTCCTCTACCCCTCCGATTTCCCTCCCTTCATTCTTCCCCTCCTGCTATCTTCTTCTTTTTTTCTTTTTTTTCCTTAACATATATTGCATTATTTGTTTCAGAGGTACAGATCTGAGATTCAACAGTCTTGCACAATTCACAGTGCTTACCAGAGCACATACCCTCCCCAGTGTCTATCACCCAGTCACCCCATCCCTCCCACCCCATCCCCCACTCCAGCAACCCTCAGTTTGTTTCCTGAGATTAAGAATTCCTCATATCAGTGAGGTCATATGATACATGTCTTTCTCTGTTTGACTTATTTCACTCAGCATAATACCCTCCAGTTCCATCCACGTCATTGCAAATGGCAAGATCTCATTCCTTTTGATGGTTGCATAATATTCCATTGTATATATATACCACTTCTTCTTTATCCATTCATCTGTCGATGGACATCTTGGCTCTTTCCACAGTTTGGCTATTGTGGACATTGCTGCTATAAACATCAGGGTGCACATTGCTGCTATAAACATCAGGGTGCACGTACCCTTTCGGATCTCTACTTTTGTATCTTTGGGGTAAATACCCAGGAGTGCAATTGCTGGATCATATGGTAGCTCTATTTTCAACTTTTTGAGGAACCTCCACACTGTTTTCCAGAGTGGCTGCACCAGCTTGCATTCCCACCAACAGTGTAGGAGGGTTCCCCTTTCTCCGCATCCCCGCCAACATCTGTCATTTCCTGACTTGTTAATTTTAGCCATTCTGACTGGTGTGAGGTGGTATCTCATTGAGGTTTTGATTTGGATTTCCCTGATGCCAAGCGATATTGAGCACATTTTCATGTGTCTGTTGGCCATTTGGATGTCTTCTTTGGAAAAATGTCTCTTCATGTCTTCTGCCCATTTCTTGATTGGATTATTTGTTCTTTGGGTGTTGAGTTTGATAAGTTCTTTATAGATTTTGGATACTAGCTCTTTATCTGATATGTCATTTGCAAATATCTTCTCCCATTCTGTCAGTTGTCTTTTGGTTTTGTTGACCGTTTCCTTTGCTTTGCAAAAGCTTTTTATCTTGATGAAGTCCCAATAGTTCATTTTTGCCCTTGCTTCCCTTGCCTTTGGCGATGTTTCTAGGAAGAAGTTGCTGCGGCTGAGGTCGAAGAGGTTGCTGCCTGTGTTCTCCTTTAGGATTTTGATGGACTCTTGTCTCACATTGAGGTCTTTCAACCATTTGGAGTCTATTTTTGTGTGTGGTGTAAGGAAATGGTCCAGTTTCATTCTTCTGCATGTGGCTGTCCAATTTTCCCAACACCATTTGTTGAAGAGACTGTCTTTTTTCCATTGGACATTCTTCCTGGCTTTGTCAAAGATTACTTGACCATAGAGTTGAGGGTCCATTTCTGGGCTCTCTGTTCTGTTCCATTGATCTATGTGTCTGTTTTTGTGCCAGTACCAGACTGTCTTGATGATGACGGCTTTGTAATAGAGCTGGAAGTCCGGAATTGTGATGCCGCCAGCTTTACTTTTCTTTTTCAACATTCCTCTAGCTATTCGGGATCTTTTCTGGTTCCATACAAATTTTAGGATGATTTGTTCCATTTCTTTGAAAAAAGTGGATGGTATTTTGATGGAGATTGCATTGAAAGTGTAGATTGCTCTAGCTAGCATTGACATCTTCACAATATTTGTTCTTCCAATCCATGAGCATGGAACGTTTTTCCATTTCTTTGTGTCTTCCTCAATTTCTTTCAGGAGTATTTTATAGTTTTCTGAGTAAAGATCCTTTGCCTCTTTGGTTAGATTTATTCCTAGGTATCTTATGGTTTTGGGTGCAATTATAAATGGGATCAACTCCTTAATTTCTCTTTCTTCTGTCTTGTTGTTGGTGTATAGGAATGCCACTGACTTCTGTGCATTGATTTATATCCTGCCACTTTACTGAATTCCTGTATGAGTTTTAGCAGTTTTGGGGTGGAGTCTTTGGGGTTTTCCACATAAAGTATCATATCATCTGCAAAGAGTGAGAGTTTGACTTCTTCTTTGCCGATTTGGATGCCTTTGATTTCTTTTTGTTGTCTGATTGCTGTGGCTAGGACTTGTAGTACTATGTTGAATAGCAGTGGTGATAGTGGACATCCCTGCCTTGTTCCTGACCTTAGGGGGGAAGCGCTCAGTTTTTCCCCATTGAGAATGATATTCGCTGTGGGTTTTTCATAGATGGCTTTTATGATATTGAGGTATGTACCCTCTATGCCTATACTCTGAAGAGTTTTGATCAAAAAAGGATGCTGTACTTTGTCAAATGCTTTTTCTGCATCTATTGAGAGGATCATATGGTTCTTGTTCTTTCTTTTGTTAATGTATTGTATCACATTGATTGATTTGCGGATGTTGAACCAACCTTGCAGCCCAGGGATAAATCCCACTTGGTCGTGGTGAATAATCCTTTTAATGTACTGTTGGATCCTATTGGCTAGTATTTTGGTGAGAATTTTTGCATCCATGTTCATCAGGGATATTGGTCTCTAGTTCTCCTTTTTGATGGGGTCTTTGTCTGGTTTTGGGATCAAGGTAATGGTGGCCTCATAAAATGAGTTTGGAAGTTTTCCTTCCATTTCTATTTTTTGGAACAGTTTCAGAAGAATAGGTATTAATTCTTCTTTAAATGTTTGGTAAAATTCCCCTGGGAAGCCACCTGGCCCTGGGCTTTTGTTTTTTGGGAGATTTTTGATGACTGCTTCAATTTCCTTAGTGGTTATAGATCTGTTCAGGTTTTCTCTTTCTTCCTGGTTCAGTTTTGGTAGTTGATACATCTCTAGGAATGCATCCATTTCTTCCAGGTTATCTAATTTGCTGGCATAGAGTTGCTCGTAATATGTTCTTATAACTGTTTGTATTTCTTTGGTGTTGGTTGTGATCTCTCCTCTTTCATTCATGATTTTGTTGATTTGGGTCATTTCTCTTTTCTTTTTGCTAAGTCTGGCCAGGGGTTATCAATCTTGTTAATTCTTTCAAAGAACCAGCTCCTAGTTTCGTTGATCTGTTCTACTGTTCTTTTAGTTTCTATTTCATTGATTTCTGCTCTGATCTTTATTATTTCTCTTCTCCTGCTGGGTTTAGGCTTTATTTGCTGTTCTCTCTCCAGCTCCTTTAGGTGTAGGGTTAGGTTGTGTACTTGAGACCTTTCTTGTTTCTTGAGAAAGGCTTGTATTGCTATATATTTTCCTCTTAGGACTGCCTTTGCTGCATCCCAAAGATTTTGAATAGTTGTTTTCATTTTCATTGGTTTCCATGAATTTTTTTTAATTCTTCTTTAATTTCCTGGTTGACCCATTCATTCTTCAGTAGGATGCTCTTTGCCTCCATGTATTTGAGTTCTTTCCGACTTTCCTCTTGTGATTGAGTTCTAGTTTCAAAGCATTGTGGTCTGAAAATATGCAGGGAATGATCCCAATCTTTTGGTACTGGTTGAGACCTGATTTATGACCTAGGATGTGATCTATCCTGGAGAATGTTCCATGGGCACTAGAGAAGAATGTGTATTCCGTTGCTTTGGGATGGAATGTTCTGAATATATCTGTGAAGTCCATTTGGTCCAGTGTGTCATTTAAAGTCTTTATTTCCTTGTTGATCTTTTGCTTAGATGATCTGTCCATTTCAGTGAGGGGGGTGTTAAAGTCCCCCACTATTATTGTATTGTTGTCAATGTGTTTCTTTGCTTTTGTTATTAATTGCCTTATATAATTGGCTGCTCCCATGTTAGGGGCATAGATATTTACAATTGTTAGATCTTCTTGGTGGATAGACTCTTATAAGTAGGATATAGTGTCCTTCCTCATCTCTTATTACAGTCTTTGGTTTAAAATCTAATTTGTCTGATATAAGGATTGCCACCCCAGCTTTCTTTTGGTGTCCATTAGCATGGTAAATGGTTTTCCACCCCCTCAACTTTCAATCTGGGGGTGTCTTTGGGTCTAAAATGAGTCTCTTGCAGACAGCATATTGATGGGTCTTGTTTTTTTATCCAATCTGATAGCCTGTGTCTTTTGATTGGGGCATTTAGCCCATTTACATTCAGGGTAACTCTTGAAAGATAGGAATTTAGTGCCATTGTATTGCCTGTAAGGTGACTGTTACTGTATATTGTCTGTGTTCCTTTCTGGTCTATGTTACTTTTAGGCTCTCTCTTTGCTTAGAGGACCCCTTTCAAGATTTCTTGTAGGACTGGTTTTGTGTTTGCAAATTCCTTTAGTTTTTGTTTGTCCTGGAAGCTTTTTATCTCTCCTTCTATTTTCAATGACAGCCTAGCTGGATATAGTTTTCTTGGCTGCATATTTTTCTCATTCAGTGCTCTGAATATATCCTGCCAGTCCTTTCTGGCCTGCCAGGTCTCTGTGGATAGGTCTGTTGCCAATCTAATGTTTCTACCATTGCAGGTTACAGATCTCTTCTCCCGAGCTGCTTTCAGGATTTTCTCCTTGTCTCTGACACTCATAAGTTTTACTATTAGATGTCAGGGTGTTGACCTATTTTATTTTGAGAGGGGTTCTCTGTGCTTCCTGGATTTTGATGCCTGTTTCCTTCCCCAAATTAGGGAAGTTCTCTGCTATAATTTGCTCCATTATACCTTCTGCCCCTCTCTTTCTTCTTCTTCTGGGATCCCAATTATTCTAATGTTGTTTCATCTTATGGTATTGCTTCTCTCTCGAATTCTGCCCTCGTGACCCAGTAGTTATCTCTCTTTTTCTCAGCTTCTTTATTTTGCATCATTTGGTCTTCTATATCACTGATTCTGTCTTCTTCCTCATTTATCTTAGCAGTTAGCACCCCCATATTTGATTGCACCTCATTAATAGCCTTTTTGATTTCTACTTGGTTAGATTTTAGTTCTTTTACTTCTCCAGAAAGGGTTTCTCTAATAATTTCCATGTTTTCAAGCCCAGCAAGTATTTTTAAAGTGATGATTCTGAACTCTAGATCTGACATCGTACTAATGTCCGTATTGAGTAGGTCCCTGGCAGTTGGTACTACCTCTTGTTCTTTTTGTTGAGGTGATTTTTTCCGTCTTGTCATTTTGTCCAGAGGAGAATAGATTAATGAGAGAACAAAATGCTAACAGGGTAACAACGTCCCCAGAAAATATACTCTAAACAAATCAGAAAAGACCTGAAGCACTGGGAAAAGAAAGGGAAAGAGAGAAAAAAGAAAAAAAAAAAAAGGAAAAGATAAAGATAAAAACAAAAACAGAACAAAACAAAAAAACAGAATGTGATCAAATGTGATCAGGCTGGTATATAGATTAGTGCCACACACTAGATTTTGGGTGTATTTTGGTCTGTTAGAAGAAAGTGCCTCCCAAAATTTTAAAGAAAGAAAAACTTATATATGTACAAAAATAAGGGTTGATATGATGAAGGGATGGAATATGACTGTAAAGATGAAAATTATAAAAAATTTTATAAAAGGATTGATAAAAAGTTGTTTGAAAAAAGAAAGAAGAGGATTTAAAAAGAGAAAAAAAAAGGGAGAGAATGTGATCAGGCAGGGGAGTAGAAAAAAACCATACACTAGAGATTTAGGATATATTTTGATCTGTTAGAAGAAACTATCTCAAAATTTTAAAGAGAGAACAACTTATATATATATGCCAAAAATACGGGTAACTACTATGAAGGGATAGAATATGACTCTAAAAATGAAAAATAAAAATTTTTTTTAAAAAAAGGGATTGATGTTAGTTGAAAAAGGGAAAAAGAAAAATTCAAAAAAAAGAAAGACAGTTAAAAAAAAATTAACTTTGAAAGACTAAAGAATCATGGTAAAAAAGCCATGAATTCTATGTGCATTATTCCCCTAGCGCTGGAGTTCTGCCGTTCTCATTGATCAGTAGACTTGGTCTTGGCTGGCTGTTCTCGCTGATCTTCTGGGGGAGGGGCCTGTTGCCGTGGTTCCCAAATGTCTTTGCCGGAGGCGGAATTGCCCCGCCCTTGCCGGTCCGGGCTAAGTAATCTGCTCGGGTTTGCTCTCGGGAGCTTTTGTTCCCTGCAAGCTTTCCGTACAGCTTTGGAGGACGAGAGTGAAAATGGCGGCCTCCCAATCTCTGCCTCGGAGGAGCCGAGAACTCGGGGCCCTGCTCCTCAGTGAGCCCCCAGAGAAAAGCAGTCAGTCACTCCCGTCTCCCCGGTCTCCGGCCACACTCCATGCTCACCCGGCCTGTGACCGAGCGTTTCTATCTCTGGCACCCGACCCCGTGTGGAGTCTCCAAACCCAGCAGATCCCTGCGGTGCGCTCCCACGCCGCTCCTCCCAGGGGAGGAAGGGGAGTCTCCCCGGATCTGCCACTTGTTGGGTCCCTGCTGGAGGAGCAGTGGCCCGACTGTGCCGTGGATCACGGTTTATGGCAACCCCGAGCTGAGAGCCCGCACCTCGGCTCCATCTCTGCAGCCGGCTTCCCTGCTCCGATACCTGGGAGCTCTGCCGCACTCAGGCACCCTCGGTCTTTCTGTGACCCCGAGGGTCCTGAGACCACACTGTCCCACGAGGGTTCCACCCCCCGCTTAGCCACTGGCGCGACGTCCCTCAGCGGAGCCAACTTCTAAAAGTTCTGATTCTGTGCTCCGTGGCTCTATCACTTGCCAGAAGCGGCCGACGGAGGCCCCTCCCCCGCCGTCTATCCTCCCGAATATCACCTTGGATTCACTTCTCCACACGTCCTACCTTCCAGAAAGTGGTCGCTTTTCTGTTCAGAGAGTTGTTGCTCTTCTTTTCTTCGATCTCCTGTTGAGTTCGTAGGTGTTCAGAATGGTTTGATCCCTATCCAGCTGAATTCCTGAGAGGAGACGAAATCCAGCTCTCCTACTCCTCCGCCATCTTGCTCCGCCCCTCCGAGCATCTACTCTTGATTTCGGCTCAGGTCATGATCTCAGGGTCGTGAGGTCAAGCCCTGCGTCAAGCTCCACACTTAGTGGAGTTTTCTTCTCTTCCCCTCCCTCTTCCCCTCCCCACACAGTCGCACTGTGTGTGTGTGTTTCTCTCTCTCAAATTTTTTTTTAATTTTTTTGTTATGTTAATCCCCATACATTACATCATTAGTTTTAGATGTAGTGCTCCATGATTCATTGTTTGTGCATAACACCCAGTGCTCCATGCAGAACGTGCCCTCTTTAATACCCATCACCAGGCTAACCCATCCTCCTACCCCCCTCCCCTCTAGAACCCTCAGTTTGTTTTTCAGAGTCCATCATCTCTCATGGTTCATCTCCCCCTCCGATTTCCCCCCCTTCATTCTTCCCCTCCTCTCTCAAATAAACTTTTAAAAACAAAACCAAACTTTCTTTCTTTAGTGCCTAAATGGTACAATTGGTTAAGCATTCAACTCTTGGTTTCAGCTCAGGTTGTGATCTCAGCGTCATGAGATCCAGCCCCGTGTCGGGCTTCCTGCTCAGTGCAGAGGTTGCTTGAGATTCTCCCTCTGTGCCCCCCCTCCATGCACGCTCTCGCTCTCAAATTTAAAAAACAAAAACAACCCCCCCACACACACACACACAAAACCTTCCTTCTACAAGATTTTTGGGGGGTCTCATCATGCTAATGAGCATTCTGAATCACTAAGAGGAAAATGGTTTGCTACTTCTCACATTTATTTGACCATAGAATTTGGGGGGTTCCCCCCCACCGAAGAAACATCTTCTGGAATTTAATTCTATGGAAAGTGGGTTGAAAAAACACTCATCTCCAGAGCTATCAGACTCTTCATTTCTTTGGATTCTGTGAGCTCCATACATAAACAGGTCTCATTAAGAATGACATTTTGTTTAGTTGACTTCAGGTTTGATTCCCAGCCCCATTCTTTATTGGCTATGTGACCTTAAACAAGTTCCTTTGCTGAGATGCAGTTTTCCAACCATCCAAAGGGGGACAGTACCTACTTCCCAAGGATGTTAGAAGAATCCAATGAGAACAAATGTAAACTGCCTAGCACACCACTTGGTACATAGCTGGTACTTAATAACTATGCATCCCCTCTCTTTACAAAATAGATCATAAATCTTTTGTGAAGAAGTAGGCATAGATCTCTCTAACCCGCCCCCCCACAACACTGCCAAGGAGCTGTGTCCACCATTGACTTTCACTATTTGCTAAGTGTATGAATGCATCTTCAATGCCCTGTCGGCTCCACATCCTGGAGCCACACAAATCCAGGAGAGACCGTCCATGACACCGTGATGATCACAAAAGGGTAGAATTCTGGAGCTTACAACTCCTACTACAATTTTCACCAAATCCCCCCAAAAATCTCTCTCTGCCTTGCTCTTTACAGATCTAAGCGTTCCAAATCTTTGCTTAAGGACACTGACAGATGACACAATGTTTTTCTACTGTGGACAGATGGATGATCCTACTGCAGACAGCCTTAAAGCAGAGAGAACAATCCATCCACAAGGCCAAAAAGAAAAAAAAAAACAAACAAACCCAGCACTTGGACTTTGGAACCAGACTACCTGGGTTTGAATCCGACTCAGTCACATGTGACCATAAGCAGGTACTTAACCACCTCAGGCCTCATTTTCTTGTCTGAGCACTTACTTGTAGAGTGATGGGGAGGATTAAAATTAGTAAATGAGAAGTGCTCAGATCCTAGTGAGTACTCCATAAATTCTGACTGCTATTTATAGTAGTTGACATATTATAAATTCTTCCTTGTAAACCCTTTTCAGCCCTGTTCAGCTCTTGTCTCATTTAACCATCCTCTGGTATCATGGTTGAAACCTAAGAGACTCAGCAATATAGAATGAATTACTGAAGAAACTAGATTCATAGAACAAGTGTGGAAATTTCTTTTTATTGGTATTAAAAGGGAATTTTCAGGCTGAAATACCGGCTCTTTATTCCTCAAAGAGAAGTAGTTACTGTAATGATGTACTTTGAGGCACACGGCTAGTTAGCACCTTCTCTCTTCATTGGAGAACCATGAAATCTATTATGTTCCCTTAGGAGGCCAGTATTCAATGAGAAATTGCTACATTTGTAAAGAACATATTGACCATGATGGAAAGATTTTATCCAAATCTACACAACGATGACAAAATTGGATGTGACTAAAAGGTTTGGGGCAGCCCAATTCTCAGGGACAAAACCTAGAAATATCAAGATACCCCAAAAAATGTCTCTATGTGTCACAGGACACCAAGCGAAGCCTTTATTCACACTCTGGAATAGATGGCCTCCAAGGTATTTCAGATGAGCAGTTTTCAAATGTTTTTGAACCCCTTCTCAAACAAGATCTTTGATGGAACTCAAGTATGTAAATGAGAACAAAATAGGGCTGAATCACTCTGGGTTGAAAACTATAGGATGGCAGTTCCTTCCATCCAGCAGTGACCCCTGAGCTCTTCAAAGAATCCTCCAGACTCCATGAGGGCACTATGAGGTCTCAGGAGCCCTCTCCTCTTAACAAACTCAGACACGAACTTGAAGGTCAGGACAAGTAGGGGAGGAGAGGGCTTGCAACCTAAGAGACCGGAATTATCCGAAGACTGATCACTCTCTAAAGGGACTTGCTAAATTCTTGGATCATACCAAATTCTAAAGTGCGTTAGAGTAAATAACATTCATTTTTTTCCTTCTAACTCTGTGTGGGGCTCTTGAGGAATAGCAGATGCATTCGAGGCAAGCTTAAGAAACTAGACTTTCTCTACACATCTCAGTTGTAGTTTAAATTTGCAACCCTGTGTACTCTCTAATGACCTTCTCATTCTAAACCAGGCTTTCCTCAACCTCCCGCATGGTCAGCATTTGGGCCTGGATTACTTTTGCGAGGGGCGGGTGGGAGGAGGGGTGTACAGAGGCGGGGAAGGCAGCGTCTTATGCATCCTGAGATGTGCAGCAGCATCCCTGGTCTCTGTACACGAGGTGCTGGTAGCAAGCACCACGTTATAACAACCTAAAATGCCTCCAGACATTGCCAAATGTCCTTTGGGAGAAAAATTGCCCAACACTCAGTTGAAAGCCTTGTTCTAGATTCACCCCTTCCAGACCATTTCCCATAGTGACAGGAGAAATCTAAGACCCAATCTAACCAAGGGCCTCCCTGGCCATGTGATAAGCTCTGATGAGCACCTGCTGTAAGCAGGAACTTCCAGAGCTCCCACAGCCTTCAGAGGGCACCCATTGACCACAGGTCTTCTAGGATCTGAGTCTACCTCCACTGGCATTTTGACCTCCAGCAGCCTCCACCATCCCCGACCCGACCATCATGTGATACCTAAAGACTTGTTCCTACTCTTGGCACTTTGTACTTCCTTTCTCCTGTGTCTAGAATCCCCTTTCTCAACACACCCATCTCCCTGAGAGCCTTTTCTCCTTTTAAACCATTGGACAAAACTCCCTCCATGTGCCAGGTTGTTAGGAGTGCAGTTAAGAGACCAGATACAATTCCTACTGAGACTTTGTACATATTGCAATTATTGGTTTACTCATCTGCCTTTCCCTGGAGATCGAAACTCCAAGGAGTTTCTACATGTTCAGCATCCACCACATCTGTTAGAATTTAGTAGGCTAGTATTTTCCCACTTATTCAAATTCAAACTTTTGAGGGCTACAATAATAGGGTTAAATGCCACTAGAGAGAGAGAAAAAAAAAAAAGGCAGAGACACATAATCCACAAAGGAATATTTCCATAGGAAAAAAAGACACTAAAACTTCTCCTATCTTGTAAGGACATCAAGACAACAATAGCTATACTTAGGAGAAATAAGTAATCAACTAATCTCAGTTCTTCAGATCTTAAGATTGCTGGAGAAAAAGAAGCCTGGTTGAACCTAATTTTGAGCCTTCTCTCCAAAAGCTTTGTACCAACCAAAAGCTCCGTATTAGATTAAATCTCTGCTGGCTTCTCTAAATTTGTGTCCAGACAAATTGCAAACATCACACCATCCAGTGGTCACGGAGTCTGCTTTTAACAGGCTGATTGATTTTTATAATGTTCCAGGCAATTTCAAGCTGTCAGTAAGAACTAATTCTGTCTCGTTACCGCCTTCACTCTGGGCAGCTCTGTGACCACTTATTGGTTTTTTTGTCTTCATGTTCATTTTCTTCTGCTAATTCTCAAGTCTTTTTTCCTCTCTCCAGCCCCATTCAAAGGTCTGAAGCTATAACCATAGGAAGCCCCCAGCACAATTATAGGTGAAAACGTCAGCTCTTCTCATGGCCTCCCAAGCTGAACCCTGAAGCCCCACATCCCACGAAACCCTCTGCCAAACCCCAACCCATTAGAGCCTGGGATGCTGTATTACTTCATCAATCCAGTGACTCTATAGTTGATGCCCTCTCTCGAGTTGATATTAAACCAACTTGTCAATCCGTAATTGTGGAATTCCACACTCTCATCTCATGTAGCTTGGGAATAGAATTGGACTGGCGCATACACGACCTTTCTACATGTATTTCCATACAATCTAAGATAGATATAATTTATGAACCGCTTTACTCAGAATCCCTATGGTGGGTAAGGCCTCATCATCAGGAGATCTCAACAACAGCATTTTACAGTAGCGGGATTATTAAATATATTCCTAATAGGCCTCACATATTCAGAATGAAACTCTTGCCATTAAGCAGAAACATAGGCAATTGTTCCCTTTATATCATACATACTTCTTAGGCAGTGGAAGCCACTGTAAGACCCAGACTCCAAAAAACACCAGTGGCATAGCATGCCCAATATTATAAATAAAACGCTCTATGCCTTTTCCCTAGTTGATGAGATCTAGGTTTTAGGAGGACAAAAAATGACAGATGCTCCAACGATATATACATCATATATATATATATGATATATATATCCCTTGGATTTATATTTGTGTATTTGTGACCACCTCTAACACATCATATATAACCCAGTGATGATGGAGAAGCCAACATTCTTTAGGTAGAACCAGTAAGATGAATAAAATAGGCTTGTGCCCTCGAGGAACTAAAAATCAACTGAGGCCCTTAAAACTGAGACAGTGCCATAAAAGCAGTAAAGACTATAGGGGTCCACAGAGGAGAGAAACATTGATCCCCCCTGGAACTGAGTGTCAGAGTGAATTCCACAGAGAAGAGGAGAGAGCTGTGCCTGGAAGGGAGGGAGGGAGGAGGGAACAGCCAAGACAGGGTAAGGCTGCAGAGCCCCTTCTAGAACAGCCAAAAAGGCCCGGGGGCATCAGTAGGCTACAGAAAAAGGCAGGATGGCTACAGATGAGGCTCTAGAGACAGACATTGAGAAAAATCTGATTATCCCGTACACCTCAAACTGTAAATACCTGATGTACCTGTTTTAGCAATCAAACAAGATGGCCTCAAAACTTCCCTCAGCTTGACTAAACTTCTTCCTAAGCACCTAACCTCCCTTTTCTTAGAGCATTTTCTTCAGAAAACTTGTAAATTCTTTCTCTGCCCCTTTGAAATGTACATAAATCTTGTTAAAAGCCTCTCACGAGTTTCCCTGGCCCAGGACCTGGGAACTAGCTCTTGAAATGCAATCAAAGGAGATCCTACCTGTAGGTAGCACCCAGTTCCTACAGGAGTTTAGGAGCCCAACACCTGCAGGCTCCTTGCTGCAAGTTGTAAAACTACCTCCTGTCACAAAGATACTCGAAATTAAACATTCCTTTGAGTAAAGTTAATTAGCAAACGGTTAGTCTTTATCTTCCTCACCACAGCCCTCAAAAACCCTACCACCCCCTGCTTTAGGGCAGTCAGCACAGACCACAAATTGCGGCATCTCTCCTCTATTGCAATAGCCTTGAAGAAAATCGTCCTCGTCTGTTTAGCTTTGTCCAGGATAGTTTTCGGCTTGACAAAATATTCTTTCTTCCTTGGACCCTGCATCCCCCTTCAGCTACCCCCCCCCCCACTTCTGTTTCCTTTTTTACAGCAAAACTCCTTCAAAGACTGGAGTATATTCTGTCCCTCTTTCTCCCTGCCCCACTGACTTCTGCACCCACCACTCCACCAAAACTGCCCTGTCAACCTCATTGAGGACCTCCTATTAGGACTTAGTTAAATTGACATTTGCTAAGTGGAGCCCAGGGTGCCCCTGGGTGAACTGCCGTTCAACAGACCAGAAGAGAAATTTAGATCAGGTTTATTACTCACAGATCCTAAAGGAGGCATATGACACACCTCGAAGGGCCATACTGGGAAGTCAAGGCAGAGTGCAGACAGAGAGGCAGGACTTGGGGCACATGCCTTTATTAGGGTCTCTGGGTGCAGTGCTTTGGGGTTCCTGGGCTATGACTGGATTGGTGAATTCAAACCAAAAGAGTTGAGTTTGGGTAAGCTCCACAGGGAGGGGTCTTATCTGAGGGGAACACAAGGGAAAGGCCCTGGGAAGCAGAGAAGACCACTGATCACAAGAGCTATTGGGGAATTCCTATCAGGAACTTATATGTTCTCATAACTCCATGGGCTGTTATCCAGGCCATGTGTTTGCATGAGGGGCTAGTGTCAGTTTCAGGTCCTATAGGTCACTCAGCTAAACAAAATGGATGCTGAGGTAAGGATGCTATGGAGTAGCTTAGCTAAATTCTCAGCACCTCCATTGCTAAAGCCAAGGGACACTTCTTAGTCCTCATTCAACTTGACCAACCAGCAGCATGTGACTCAGCTAATGACTCCACCCTTCTGGAAATATCTTCAGCTTCCATCTCTTCACACTCTTCCCTCTAGCTGCTCCTTCTCAGGCTCCTAGTCCCCCCGACCTGTAACATTGGAGCTGTACCTCTTTTCATATGCTCACCCCTAAGGGTTCTCTTCCAGGCCACTGCATTAAGTACAGTGTATTTGTGGCCACCTCTAAGTGCATGTTTTCAGCCTATACCTTGTCCCTGAATTCCAGATGTGCAATCCAATGGCTTATATACAAGTGACTACTAAATGTCTCTATTTGCAGGTTTAGCAAGCATGGGAAACTTAGCTTGTCCAAGACTGAGGTCCTGTTCCCCCCTCAAACCTGCTCCTCCCCCACATTCTTCCCCATCATAAAAGGCAACTCCCAATCCTCTAGTTGCTTAGTTAAAAATAGTAATTTAAAAAAACATGTACACACACCTAGAATCATCCTTGATTCCACTTTGATTCCATACTTTCCAAATGCAACCAGAATCCAGTCGATTCTCACTTCTCCCCCTGCAACCACCCTGGTCTGAGCAGTCACATTTTGCCTGGATGATTGCAGTCACCTGCTAATGGTCTTCCTTCCTGTGCCACCCCCACTCTACATTTAAAAAAAAAAAAAGTTGTACCTCTTCTCCCTTCCCTGGTTGGTTTTTCTCCAAAGCTCTTACTCTCTCATACCTGGCCTGTTTCTCCTTTGCGTTTCTTTACTGTAGAGCTCCCCTGACTAGAATGTAAGCTCCATGAGATCAGGGATCTCCATGTATCCTCAGCAAGTGGCACAGGGCCAGCACCGAGCATGTGCTCAGCTGGAGTGAAGGGAAGCAAGAGGAAAGAGTAGGTAAAGAGGGTGGAAATAATGAAGGGTGAAATACCAGAAATAAGGCTTCCACAGAGGTCCCAACAAGAAAGGGGTCCTGAACAAAGGCAGCGACAGATGGAAAAGACAGGACTGTAGACACAGAAGTGGTTCCTCTCTGAGAGGACGGCGATGCAGTAGGAGGGGTTACCAAACTTAATTGGCCATGGAACCCCTCTGGGTTGAAGAGTAGTATATGCCTGCAGTTCCACAGAACCTACTGTGGGAAACGTGGGATCAGATTCTCCCTCAAGTTTTGCCCCAGCACCAAAGTTTGAGGAGCCTGAATCAAAAGCATAGAGGATTCAGGGACACCTGGGTGGCAGAGTCCGAGCTGAGCATTGGACTCTTGGTTTCAGCTCAGGCCCTGATCTCAGGGTTGTGAGACCGAGCCCCACATTGGGCTCCACACTCAGCATGGAGTCTGCTCGAGTTTCTCGCTCTCCTTATCGTGCTGTGTTCTCTCAAATAAATCTTAAAAAAAAAAAAAAAAAAAAAAAAAAAAAGCATAGAGTATTCAGTGCACTTAGGCCATGTGATCTCTTGCTACATAACAATCACAATCACACAAACCCATACGCAGTGTGGACATCTGGTCTCAAAGACAAGGGCTAAAACTGCTCAATCAGCTGAAATCTTCCAGCCTCCAGCAACAGAGCCAGACTGACATAGGCTGATGTGAGCGACACCTCATCTTCTCATAACAGGGGAGCTATGAACAGGCCTTCCAGTTTTGGTGACAGCCTTCCAGTAGCTGGACTTCAACTAATTTCTGATTCTTTTTTCCTTCTTCTTAAATGTTTAACTCAGAGTTGTAAATGGGCTCCCACTGTTCCAGACATTGTATCATCACAGTAGTGTTCCACACTGGAAGGAAGACATAGGCAGAGAAGTTTTCTCCCCATAAGGCTCTTTTTATTTGGGAAGTGTTAAAAAAAAAAAAAAAAAAAATCTCTCCTAGAAACCACCACCCAACTCATTGGTCAGGACCAGGACCACATGACTACTTGGAGTAGCAAGGGAAATCGGCAAAAAAGGAATGGATTACAACTGGCCTAGCCCTTCAGGACCCTTTCCCCAGGGTGAGAGGAGAGACCTCTGGTTCCCTAACATCAAGGGATCTCCAGCCTACCAGAAGGGAGGGAGGGTAATGGCAGGTTGCTTGGGCAATAAACAGTTGGCCATGGCTGCCAGTGATTGTGGCTTTAAGACCACCATACCAGTCCCAGCAGTTCCTGATACAAAAAATGGCCATGACCCACCAGCCTTGACTGACTGCCAGGGGCAGCCAGCAAGTGCTGTGTTGTTGGTGAGTGCCTACAAATGAAGCACTTAGGATCCCATGAAAGCAGTGCTATGAAGGGGGCATCTGGGTGGCTCAGTCGGTTAAGTGTCTGCCTTCAGCTAGGGTTGTGATCTTGGGATCACCCACCAACCCACCCCAGTCAGGCAATCTCAATGTCCTAGGATCGGCCTGGGTTGGGCTCCCTGCTTAGCGGGGAGCCGCACTTCTGCTTCTCCCTCTTCCTTTGCCCTTCCCCACCCCCTCCCCATGTTCTCTCAAATAAAATCTTAAAAGGAAGTGCTATGAATTTGCAACAATGTCAATGTAGCTAGAGTATTATGCTAAGTGAAATAAGTCAGAGAGAGACAAATACCAGAGGATTTCACTCATATGTGGAATTTAAGAAACAAAACAATGATCATAGGAGAAAAGAGAGGCAAACCAAGAAACAGACTCTTAACTACAGAGAACAAACTGATGGTTACCAGGGCGGAAGGGGGAGGGAGGGGAAATAGGTGATGGGATTAAGGAGGGCGCCTGTTGTGATGAGCACAGGTGTTGTATGTAAGTGATGAATCACTGAATTGTACACCTGAAATTAATACTACACTATGTTAACTAGCTGGAATTTAAAAACTTAAAAAAATGCTATAGAGTTGACCCTTGCATACCACAAGTGTGAACTGCTAGGGTCCACTTATATGCAGACTTTTTATAAATATAGCACCATACTGTAAATATATTTTTCTTATGATTTTTTTTTGGGGTGGGGAGTGGGAGCAGACAAGCAGGCAGAGAGGCAGGCAGAGGGAGAGAGAGAAGCAGACTCCCCCACTGAGCAAGGAGCCCGATGCAGGACTCCATCCCAGGACCCTGGGATCATGACCCTGAGCCGAAGGCACTTAACCAACTGAGCCACCCAGGCACCCCTCTCTTATGATTCTTAACATTGTTCTCCAGCTTACTTTATTATAATATATAATATACATAACATACAAAATGTGTTAACCGACTGTTATCAGTAAGACTTCTGATCAACAGGCTATTAGTAGTTAAGTTTTTGGAGAGTCAAAAATTATAATGCAGAGGTACCTGGGTGGCTCAGTCGGTTGAGCATCTGAATCTTGGTTTCTGCTCAGGTCATGATCTCAAGGTCCTGGGATCGAGCCCCACATTGGCTCCCATGCTCAGTGGGGAGTCTGCCTATGGATTCTCTCTCCTCCCTCTTCCCCTCCCCCTGCTCACACATGCCCACACTCTCTCAAATCTTTAAAAAAAAAAAAAAAGTTATGTACAGATTTCCAACTGTGCGGGGGTGGGGGGCGGGAGGTTGGTACCCCTAGCCCCCCCACCCCCGATAGAAAGTACAGTTGACCTTTGAACTATCAAAAGCTGTGAGGACCATGGCTGGGAGCGAACAGCAAGCAACACAGGTGTCCCCATCACAAATCTTTTCTTCCTAACTAGAGTGTCCCCAGCCTATGACAGGTGAGGCTCAACGTGCCCTACTCTGATGGCAGTTCCTATTTTCTTCCCCAACAAGCCTAGTCTCAACCCCGCTCTAGCTAATCCTGCTTCCTGTGTCTGAATGTCAGGAGCTCACATTGAGGAGGAAAGGATAAAGCCCCAGAGAGAGGCCGGCAGATGGAACTCCACATTCGTCCTGACGTCTGATGGAAGCACAAGTGAAATGAGCCTTACGCTGCCCTCACCAAGTTCTAAATATGATGGACTGTACTATACACACAACCCTGGAATAAGAACTGGAGATAAATTGATCTGGAAAGTTTCTTCCTGAAAAATCGTCTCAACCTGAGAGCACCAGTTTTTCTGCACCATTTTTAGTACCTATTTTTACAAACCATTTTTCAAAAGTCACCATTAGCCATAAGTCTAGAGCATTCATTTCCAAACTTGAGCACTTTTACGCAAACTTTTCCTCTTCCTCAGCTAGAGAGGCCCAAGGAAAACATTGATAATATGGGCTGCCTGGCAAAGGCTTGCCCCACGAGAACACAAGCTCCATGAAAGCAGGGATTTCCGCCTGGTTGGTTCATTCAGTGTTCCCCAGCACCTAACCCAGCATGTCCACATCCAAAGCATCCAATAGACGTGGGTTGAATTAATGTCACAGGATGACAGTCCTTCTTGTGCTGTAGGGTATGTCCTGCATCACTCTCCCCTTGAGGATTAGGATACTGATGGAGCTTCCTTCAAGATCAATGGCATGCCCTGATGAGAAATAGGGAGGTGTAGGAGGAAAGCATATGAGCCAAAGCTATCTATTTAGTCTTAAGTGGAAACTCTCAAGAGACACGTACCAAAGATGCTGGTGGGACGCTCAAAGTCACAGCCCTCCTCAGGAAGAGCTGTGTCCTGCTAGGAAGTCACTTAACATTAATGGTGAACACTTATACAAATACCAGACTTTATTCAAGTGCTTCATATAAATTACCTCAATCTTCAAAACAAGATGTAAAGCAGATACTATCATGTCCCTTTAACAGACTGGAAAACTGAGGCAGTGAGTTCAATTAACTGCCCAATTTCACATGCCCAGTTTGGGTCAGAACCAGAATTTGAACCAGACAATCTGGCTTAAGTTTCTGGACTCCTGGCATCATCACTGTGGCCACATTGGCCTCCCGGGACCTCCAGAATCCCCATTTCCTGTCTCGAGGTGGGGGGCGCAGATAGGGGAACAGTGAGGAATGATGGATCAGTAAAACAGAAGTATTGCTGCCTGACGCAGTAGGGCAAGGGCCCAAGACACCAGCCTCTTGGCTGTTTTTCCCAGACCCTCCCCCCCCCCCACCGGAACAGCCCCTTAGGGCTCTAGGGCTCTAAGTATTGCCTATTTCATCCTTGTTTATAAAAACAAAGGCTAGGTGTTCAACCACTACCCCAGTGGGGAAGACTCCTTCTATCCCCACCTTAGTTGTGGGTGAGGTTCTATCTCTAGGCCACAGTCACTCCTGCAGGTGCCCAGTTCCCCCCCACCAGCCTCTACCCATCCTGGGGTCCTAACAAGAGTCCAGGACTGGGCGCCTGGGTGGCTCAGTCGGTTAAGCGACTGCCTTCGGCTCAGGTCATGATCCCAGGGTCCTGGGATCGAGTCCCACATCGGGCTCCCTGCTCTGCGGGGAGCCTGCTTCTCCCTCTCCGACTCCCCCTGCTTGTGTTCCCTCTCTCGCCGTGTCTGTCAGTCAAATAAATAATTAAAAAAAAAAAAAAAAAAAAAAGAGTCCAGGACTCCCAGATGGAACAGTAGAGGGACCAGCTCAGAAGAGACTCCGGCACAGAGAAGTTTAATGACACCCCATCCTTCCCTATCCCCCGGACCCCTGCACAGCATGGTTCTGAGCCTAAGGATCAGGGAAGGAGTGGATGTGGGCAAGGTAGCCTCTGCCATAACCAAGCCCAGAGCAATGAAAACCAAAGAACTCCAGCACCAAAGTAAGCAAGGGCATTGGCACATCTTTTTCATTTAAAAAAAAAAAAAAAAAACCTAACTAAAAGACAGAACAATACTCATCTTTGACTGAAGTTCTTTGCACCTTCCTTAGGTCCTCAAGTGACCTACTTCTAGCACACGTATGTGGCACAGGTACCTGAAACTTAGCTGAGCATTCAGGTTATATTCTGACCCAGTTTACATGGAGCTGACTGAAAGGAGGCACAGATCAGGAAAATAAGACATTTGAAAGGGAAATCCACGCTTCCTCGTTTAGATCTGCACCAACTCTTTTGCCCACCACAGGAAATTATTTGGTTCCTCATACAGAGAAACCCATTTCTCTTTGTTTGGGAACATGGTGATTATACTCACAAGAGGGAATAAATAAGATAAAGGACATAGCGCACACTGGATTTCTCATTTGGCGAACAGAATGAAAATCATTTGAACATATCCCTGTGGAAAAAATAATCAATTTTTCATAGACTTGCTATAGGTTTCATAAAATATATTGCACACATATTTTTAAAAGAAAATGGCTTTTTAATGATATTTAAAATATATGGCACAGCAAGAATTATTTAAAGCGCATCTCTGAAGCCCAAAGTTTGGTACTCCCTGCTAAAATATAGATGATTTGGATAAGTCTGTCTTCTTGGGATAAATGTGAAACCTCTCTCATCTTATTGTAAAGCTCATATGAAGGAACTTGGTATTTGGGCAGTTAATTGGTATAAATCCTCCCAAGATATTAGATCCCCTGAACCTCTACCAGTTAGCAGTTGCCCATTGGGCTGTGTGCATTAAAAAACTACTCTTACCCTGGAGGACAGCAAGCCATGGCGCTCACAGAAAAAGTCAACACAGAGCAGAACAAGAGGACGCAGAGCTGAATCCAATGGAAGTATGAACATGGCTCATCCAACAAGTGTTTCCCAAGTGCGTAGCAGGTCCAGGAATGTAGGGATACAGGATGCAGGTGGTCTGGGTTCTCAATCCCTGATCGAAGCACAGTAACTTCATTTTCATGAGCAAATGGCTTGATTTCCCACAGTGGTGAGCATGCTTTCAGCTGGCATACATGTCCACTCTAAGGGGAAGACTGTGCCCCTGTAAGCATTTAACATAGGTCTACAAAGCACAGGTAAGAATCGGAGAACAACCTTATCCCCGCAACTGGGGAAACAGGCATCTTCAAAGCCATGGCAGGAAGTCATGAGGGTCTTGTCCCTAGAGCATGGGCGGCCCCATTTATCACAGTTCCAGAAAATCAAAGTGTTTTCTCCACTCTCTGCCAAAGAGGGATGTGCCGGACATGAACCTGGCATTATGCATTCATGCACATGACAGAATGGATGGATGAATGGATTTTTAAAATCTACCTGAAGCAGATCCAGTATACAAAGACAAGTTTGGAAAAAAAACCAACCTTGGCTTTTTCTTCATCATGTAACAGGCTACTTAAACATTACACTATTTTTGCATCTAACATCTTCCTTCAAGAAGCTATGAAGGCATTCAACATCACTTATGTCAAAATTGACGATCTAGCTAGGATGAAGGGACATGCCCAAAACAAAGGTCACATCAAATATAGGACCCCAACTTTAAAGCTTCAGGAGTTTAACACAAGAGGAAGTCACTCCAGGACCAGGTTGACTGAAAGGACACGGAGCAGGGAGCATTAAGGGCATTGAAAGACAGTAGGCTTGAGATTACTGACGGGGTGGATGTGGCATTTTGTAGAGGCAGAAGAACACAAGCAAAGCTTTAGCAGCAGAAACAAGCATCCTGTTCGCGGAGAGCTAGGACAGCCCTTGCCCTGACCACAGCTGCAGGAAACCGGGCTCATTATAGGGGAGAGGCTTGTAATAGAGGAAAGGGTAAGAGGCTACCTGAGCAGTTGATTTGTTACATCAGGGAATCATTTTAGGATCTTCGAGGAGGACTAACGGGGTGTTCCAACAGTAAGGAGAGAACTCACCCTAGGATTGCTTTAAAGAACACGCTCCCCTTGACACGGAGTCCAGGATCTCATTTGCACGCGTTTTTTCAATATCCCGTCTCAGTGATTCCCAACTTATGGGCCACAGAGTCACGGCAGAGGTCCCCGAAGTCACATAAGCACGGCCTAGAAAATGACTTGCTCCCAGAACATTGCCACTATCTTGTTCTAATAAATGTAGATACAGCGTGAGACAAAATGCAAATTCACTCAAAAGCAACAGTAACCAGAATCGCCCCCAGGCACCAGCCGGTGGCTACACAGGGAGTCACTTTAACAACAACCCCAATGTCACTGGCACCAATCTCCCTGCTCATGCAGCACTCCAGCCTCCACCAAAATGCCCCTCAAAAATAAAGAGAATGCCCCTCACACATTTCTGGAAGTGTCCAGGGATTTTGTAGCTGTGCCTGCAAACAGGTTCGTTTCTCCAGACAGCCACTGGGTGGCGCTGCGTCCGCACAGCTCCGTCTCCCGCTCCTTCCCGCACCCCAAGCCTCAGACCCCAGCTAGACCGAAGCTGCAGGATGGTTTATACAGAACAGAGGGGAAACGCTGCATCCCTCTTTTGAGCTGCCATCCCCAAAGCAGGCATATTTGTGCCACACACACTATTTTGTCTTAAACAAAAGGAGTGCTTCCAGGTTTTACTTAAAGCTCCTGAACTATAACGGAAAACTGTATTTGAACGTGAATCCAGTGGTGGTTGGTCAGGAAGAAAAATACCAGGGACGGGTCCCATTCTGTGCTCATCATCGTCTCCCGTAATCTGCTGTCAAAATGCCCATCCTCTTTGACCCACATTAAACTTCTAAGTGTGCAAGTGAAAAGCGTGGGAGGATTTTCACTACAGATCATTAGCACGCATGAAAAAAAGCACATGAACATCTGGTACAGAGGGGTTAAACTAATTACGGCACTCATCCGGTAGGAGATAGGGGCCTGTTAAAAACAAGGAGGATGAATCACAGACCTGTACCTCGGAAACAAATAATACATTATATGTTAAAAAAAAAAAAAAAGATAGCAGGAAGGGAAAAATGAAGGGCGGGAAATCGGAGGGGGAGACGAACCATGAGAGACTATGGACTCAGAAACTGAGGGTTCTAGAGGGGAGGGGCGTGGGGGGATGGGTTAGCCTGGTGCTGGGTATTAAAGAGGGCACGTTTTGCATGGAGCACTGGGTGTTATACGCAAACAATGAATCATGGAACACTACATCAAAAAACTAATGATGTAATGTATGGTGATTAACATAATAAAATTTAAAAAACACACACACAATGAGGATGGCTTCTAAGTACTGCTCTGGAAGATCCAAGCTGTATTGAGTGAAACGAGTCAATTGAAACCGGTAACCAAAGAGTGAACAGGGCAGATGGGCACAGCCACAATTCTTTTACCCAAATCTGCAATTTTACCCAATGCTGTCGGCTCCCAGGTTTCTCTAATATTCTTGGTGACACCATGATAGCCAAGTATTAGGTTAGCTGTTTTGCAGAGACTTGAGGTTTCATGGAGAAGCTGGCCAGCACCAGTTAGGACCACTGACCTCCTCTTTGAGAACAAAATGAAAAAACCCTCCCCTACTTAGTAACTTCCTTTATCTGATTTTGAGTCACACAGCCCCTGTCCCCTTTACCCAGATCCTTTTCCAGAGGTGGATTTGAGGCTTGCTCTCCCATATTTGAGAGGCACCTTTGGCTGCCTCTCCAACCCTTCCCTTGTTTCATATTCCTGTCTCAGTGATTGGCTTTTGCTGCACAGGTGGACAAACGTGGGCTCGGTTCCACCATCAGAAGACATTAGGTATAGCATGACCCCATTTCAAGATGGGAGAGTCTGGCAAGGAGAAAGGTACACAGATATTATATGTCAAGAATAAAGCCTATTGTCCTATTGACAATCTTCCTCCCCACCCCCATTCCTAAAGGGAGGTGGTTTCTTACCACTCAGATCCATCTCGAAGTTATTTGGGAGATAGATACAGACAAGTGCTAGAGTCTGCAGTTGGCCAATTGTCTTCAATTGCTTAAGACCTGGACCGTGGTAGAGAAATCTGGCAGAAGTAACATTTAACCATCTACTGCTTGGTCATGTGCCGTATGTCCCAGGGTCTGCAAATAAACCCATGATCGAGATCTAGAACACCAGTGAGGTTTGGGAATCAGATTGGTTTCTTTTGCATGTTTCCATGCTGCCTATGAGGGGAGGATAAAAAGCCTAGTTGAAGGCAGCAGATGGAAGAAAACAGCAAGGAAAGACATCCCAAAAATTGTCCCAGTGGTTACCTCTGCAAAAGCAGAGTAGGTACTAGTGGACTTCGTTACAATGAGCACGTATTATATTTATGCCTTTAATAGACAGGTCTTTTACTCACACTCAGACAAGAACTTGGGTGAGGCAGGTAGGATTTCCTTTAAGGAAACACTGGTTCTCAGGGTCTTGCCAGCTCAGAGCCGGCAAACGCCCCTGTGAGGGACTGCTTACTTAAATTGAGCACCCTCGCACCCCTGCTTGCCTCACCCCCGTCCTGGCCCTGCTCACCCCTCTTCTAGTTCACTATCGTAGTTCTGAATCTCATTTAAATTCAAGCTGGATGCCATCTACCACACACACACAACATACAGAGGTGGCTGTCATTTCAAAAGTATTTTCACGTACGTGTTTCACTGATTCTTTACAGCAATCTTGGAGGAAAACAAGACAGGTGTGAGAATTGCCATTCTGCAGACGCAAGACTAGAAAGGTTAGGACACCTGTCCAAGGTCACACTGCTCAAGTGGTGGTAAACTCAACCCAGTTCAGCTGACTCCAATGATTTCCCATCCCCTAGTGTTTCCATGACACCAGGCACACACAAAAATTGATATTGTTCTTCTATCAAAGTGAACCTAATGCAAATATTCGTATCTTCCATCAAATAAGGCTGTGCATCCCTCCTCGCCCCCTTCCAAGCCACAGCAGGCAGAAGCCCATGGAAGATCAAGGCACCCTCTAGCCAAGACGACCGCCCCACTAGGAGCGGCCCCTCTGAGTTATCTAGGAGGGCAGCCTCGCATGGTCCCTGGCTGCTGGCTGGCACCAGGTGTGAGCCATAAACACTCTGGAAGTCTGGGGGAGGGTCGCATCTGCACAGGAGACGTGAACCTAAGAGAAATCTCTTAGTTAGAAAAAGCTAACAGGAATGCACGCTGCTGCTGGTGGTCAGCACTTCCAGCTTTTCTCCTCAAAATGAGCAAAAGGGATACTACAGCGCTGGTAGCCGCTAACCTAGAAGCTCCGCCAGGTGGCCTAGCGACCTGGAAGTTTGCTTAGGGAGTGAGTTCAGGCAGACGCTGAACCCCCCTGTCCAACCAGCTGTGTTTTAGAGTATAGCAAGGTCCCAGCACTGCATTTGATAAAAATGAAGTCCATCCCTCGCCCTGCCCTCTGAGGATTTGTTTCTCTTGGTTCCCAACCGGGATGGTCTTTTAAAGCTGAAGTAAAAACAAACAAACAAAAAATTAAGAAACAACAAAAAAACACTCTGGCTTGCTAATTGTGTTTTGTATTCATTCGCGGACGCTCCAGCATACCTGGCAGAATTCATCCTGTTCTTGTTTACCTACTCCTCTAAGAAGAAAATGGATTCATTTCTCTCTAGCCTAGGTTTTAGGTATAGTGTTTAAGCCAGGTCTTTGCCTCCCTCTTCTGTTGAAAAGAGAAATAACATGCAGCAAATTCAAATTCCGTATTTGAGAAAACTTACAGGGAAACTCTACCGTAGGATGTTTACATAAGCTGTGTAAAGCGGCTTTGAAGAGAGCCGGGTATTACAGGACTATCCATAGAACGCTCCGATTACTACTTCCCAGAAAAATAAATTTTAAATCAGAGCAAATCAGGATAAATTGCACACTACCTGAGTAACTGAACAAAATCAGTGCAGGGACTCCTCGGTCACTGGACTAAAAGATTCAAGATTGACTTTTCTCCCCCTTTTAGTAAAATACAAAACTCCCTGGTAACCCAACGCGTTACTGGAGTCCAGGATCTTACAAGAATTTACGTGGCAAAGGCATAACAATTTATCTAAAACTTTCTTTCAACAGCTAAACGGATGGTTGAATTTGCATTATCTCACCAGGCAATGATTTTTAAAAGCATTAACCTCACAAATGGGAGGAGGGGGGAATTCAAGTTTCCTGCTGTGTACCAGAAATCTCAATAATAAATTCTTTTGCAAACTCAGTTATATCCTAATCAATTACAACCTCTCACGATATTCAGTGATATGCAGGGAATGCTGAATTTTCTAAAGGGCCTCATACTTTCCAGAATGTAACGGAAGATTCCTTTAAGGGAGTTTTACTTTCTGGGTAAGACGCCCGTGCACTGTGGACTACTAGAAGTTTCTGCTGTGCCCCACTTAATGATGAGCTGTACCCACCGTGGGGTCGTCTGGTATTCATACGGTTCTGCCTCTCCCGCGAGGGTGACCGCTAGCGAGCATTGTATTAGGCACTGCGCATACATACAACAAGTTATGATGCTCTTCGTTTCTCAGGTTAGGAAACAGAATTTAAAGGAACTTACCGGAGGAGGCAGGTGAGGTGAGAAGCAGAGCGGCAGGACCGACGGGAACTCAATGTCTGTGCCCTTGAGGGGCAACCCCTACTGCGTCTTTTAAAAAGCTCTGACCCGCCAAGAAGGCACACCTGAGGCCAATATTTCTCTGGTGATAACAATCACCTGGGAAGCTTGTTCACCATAGCTTCTCAAACTCTCTACCCTGGAGATTCTGACTCAGCAAGCCCGTGTTCGGCCTAGAAATGGTGCTTTTAACAAATGAGCCAGGTGATTCTCATCCTCAGAGAACTATGGCGGTGGTCTTAGACCAGGGGGTCAGCAAGGTAAAGGGCCAGAGAGTAGTTCTGGTCTCTGTCACAACTATTCAGTTCTGTCCTAGTAACCGAAGTAGCCAGAGAAATCTCATAAATGAATGGCATGGCTGGAGTCTAAAATTGTATTTGCACAAAACAGGTGTCCGGCTCTAGTTTGCTGTCTCCTAGCTTAGACCCTTCATTATACCATTAAAAAGAGACACGAATGCTTGCTATTTGTCACCTTCCTAAGGTTGTTTCTCAAACGGGCAGCTGAGCCAATGAACATGTCCCCAACACCCACGAAACATCACCTACATCAAGGGGGGAAGACAAGGTTGTGTCTTCTCTCCCTCTTCAGGGAGCAGCACTTTTAATGTCGGATGCAGGTTTGTGACCAACTCTGTCAACGCAACTCATGACAGGAGGGGAGGACGTTCGTGGGTCAGGCACAGGCCGATAAGCTTTCACTTCCACCTATTACGACATGTGGTAGGCAGAATTCTAAGATGGCCTCCAAGTTTCCCAGCCCCGTGAATCCACACCTTCTTCCAATTATCCAATCACACAGGCATTTCAGTGCCACTCTGCAGAGATTTTGCAGATGTATCTAAGGCCCCAAATCAGGTGACCTTAAGATAAGGACATCATCCTAGTGGGCCTGATCAAATCAATTAAGCCCTTTAAACCTGAGTCCAGAAGTCATGGAGGAGTCAGAATCAACATGACAGGAAGGTGTGGCTTGAGGGAAGAGTCTCCATTGCTGGTTTTAGAGAGAGAGAGGGCCACGAGGCAGGAAAAGTGGGTGACCTCTAGAAGCTGAGAGTGCCCATGGCTGATAGCCAGCCAGGAAAGGTGTCCTCGGTCCTATGACCATAAGGAAACCAGTTCTTCCAATGACTCGTGATCTTGGCAGAGGACACTGATCCCCAAATGAGCACCGAGCCTTGGCCAACACCTTGACATCACCTGGGTGAGACTCCAGCAGAGCAGAGATCCAGCCACGTCATGCCTGGCTGGGCTTGTGACCTACAGAAACCATGAGAGGATAAAGTGACGCACAGCAAACTGCTGAGTTTGTGCTCATTTGTTACACAGCAATAGAAACCTATCATAGAGAGGCCCAGGGCTTTCATGTCTCCATTACTGCTGGAGATTTTTAAGTCCAATGATTTCTGGATTTAAATATAGGTGGATGTGGGGCGCCTGGGTGGCTCAGTCGTTGGGCGTCTGCCTTCGGCTCAGGTCATGATCCCAGCGTCCTGGGATCGAGCCCTGCATCGGGCTCCCTGCTCAGCAAGAAGCCTGCTTCTCTCTCTCCCACTCCCCCTGCTTGTGTTCCCTCTCTCGCTGTATCTCTCTCTGTCAAATAAATAAATAAATAGATCTTTAAAAATAAATAAATAAATAAATAAATATAGGTGGATGTGTCCCTTTCCAGCCATATTTATTCATCATGCCTGGATCCTCCTGGGACTCAGGCCTGTGTACACTGCTCGCCTTTCAGAAATATAGTTAGGGATGCCTGGGTGTTCAGTTGGTTAAGCGTCTGCCTTCGGCTCAGGTCATGATCCCGGGGTTCTGGGATCGAGTCCCACATCAGGCTCCTTGCTCATTGGAGAGCCTGCTGCTCCCCTTGCTTGTGTGCTCTCTTTCTCTCTCTCTCTGGTAAATAAATAAATAAAATCTTTTTTTTTTTTAAGGAATATAGTTAAAGATGCCTCCTGCAATGATGTTTATCCAAGGTCAACTTGCAGGCTTATTTTAACACACCTGTCATACACAAAGCATCAAATCAGATATTGGGCAGTGGATGGGTGATAGGGGATGAAAAGATAAATAAGGAGTTTATAGCTTGGATGAGGGACAGATGTTTGAAAAATTAACTGTCAGGCAGGCATTATAATTGAAATCTAAGGAAACTGTACAGGGGCTCAGAAAGCAGGACAGTTAATTCTGATAAAAAAATTTTAAAAAAAGATGGAATTTACATGAGAGGCCACTGTCTAAGCCAGAGAATAGAAGTGCACAGCATTTTAAAGAATTAGAAATAAGTTGTAAGTGTCAAATGTTGGAGATGTGGGGGGGGAGGGTGGCTTTAGACTATGTTATTTGTGTAATGGACCCCAAGGGCCCTCAAATCTCTTCCTGCATCCTGGGAATTAGTAGCTCTGATCACCATGTAATCTTTCAGGGCACCTGTTGTTATATCTTCTGTTTTGTTTTGTTTTACTCCTTCATCAGAATAGCTGATGCTCGGCTGAATCCAAAGGAGCGTTTGATTTGCCTGGTGTCCTCTGGGGATGCCCCCGCCTAAAGGCATGAAAAGTCACTCAACATCACAGATCATTCAGCCACGAGAGTGAAAGCCACTGTCACCTGATACCGCTTACAATAGCCAACGTCCTCTTAAGATTCTCCCCAGTGCAAGATACAGAGGTGGGAGGGTAGAAGGAAATGAGGGCGTGTGGCTTAATACAGTGGAATTTCTATTGGCACCAGCTCCCAAGCAACCTTTTAACAGAGATGTTTAATTGATCTTTATTGAGCAGAACCTTCCCTTCTGCTTATAAAAGAAATGATCGTTCTTCCCCCTGGTTGTATCTGGAGGACTTAATAGCCCCTGTTTTCTCTTATAGCGGAGATACTTAACGACCGGGAGACCATCATAAATAGAGTTTATTGTCCAAAATACAAGCCATGTTCCAATCAGCCTTCACACTGAGTTTGCCTTGCTTGTATCTGTTGATTTTTGCAGGGGCTTTTTCCTGACTGACAAGTGCATTGTTCTTGCCACTCTGGGTCTGCTGTCAAATTAACAAATGCCTTCAGCAAAATAATCTATAGGCCCTTGCCAAAGATGCTTGAGGATGCCATAATGTATATCGATTTGATCCCCTCATGCAGCGGCTCCTAGATGAGGCCCAAGAGCTGAGCCATAATCATTTGTACGCATTGTGCATGAATATTGTGCAGGTATGAAGGTGATCATTGTAACACTCCCAGGATTCAGAGATATTTCCAGGAGTCAGTACAAATAGAACCATTGCTTGGTGAGCTATGAAGAGTGACTGAGAGGAAAAGTAATATTTTCCAAGTTACTTTTGTTCATTTTTGAAGGGATTTATGGATATTAGCATTCCATTAATATCTTTAAAGCAGGCATAATACCTGGGCCTGAGGTCTCACCTGAAACATAAGGGGGAGAAGGGTTTATCCCTAAGCTGTTGGCTTTTTTTCCTAGTGTTAAAATATATATATATATATTTTTTATATAATATAAATATTGGAATATAATATAAATATTAGCATTGAAATAACCTTCAAACAAGCAAGTATTTATATTTCCATTTTAGGTAGGAAATTTTGTATTAAATGTTCCTACTAGTATGGCATTTAAGGAATAAACTAGAGGCTAATACTTGATGCCATAGAAAACCATTATTATTTGAGGATTTGTTCTGGAGTTATGGATTTTCTGGCTCTTTTTTTCTTTTTTCCTTCTGGCTGACCTCGCCCACTTGTCACCTGCCCCTCCCTCCTCATCCTCCAAGCTGCCATCTTGGCATGATCGGCACCATGGCCACAATTCCTAAACCAAATTTTGGAAACTGTTGTGTAAAAAATACAAGTGTTCTTAGATGGAAAAGAAGACAGAATTTTTGAAATCATGACTGTCCAGAAAAATCTCAGATATAGGATCACTCTAATAAGTGAGGCTCTAACATGTCCCCAAACGGCTAGCAAAAGAATATGTGGAGGGAAGCACCTGCCCTTATTGACATAGGAATATCTTTTTTTTTTTTCTTAAGATTTATTTATTTGAGAGAGAGAGAGAGAGAAAGAGAGCATGAGTGGGAGGGGGAGAGGGAGAGAGAATCCCAAGCAGACTCCATGCTGACTGTGGAGCCCTCTGAAGGGCTCAGTCTCACGACCCTGAGATCATGACCTGAGCCGAAACCAAGAGTCCCATGCTCAACCTACTGTGCCACCCAGATGCCCCGACTTGGGAATATCTTTAAAGCAGGCATAATACCTGGGCCTGAGGTCTCACCTGAAACATAAGGGGGAGAAGGGTTTATCCCTAAGCTGTTGGCATTTTTTCATATTTTTAAAATATATATATATATATATATATATATTTATATAATATATATATATATATTTATATAATATAAAATATTTTATAAAATAAAAATATAAAAATATATTTTATAAAATATATAATGCATAACATTAGTTTAAGTTATACAACATAACAATTTGATATATGTGTGTATTTGTGAAGTGACCACCACACTAAGTCTAGTGCATACCCATCACCTCGAGGTGCCTGGCTGGCTCAGTTGGAGGAGGTTGCAGCTCTTGATCTCGGGGTCATGAGCTCAAAACCCACATTGAGTGTAGAGATTGCTTAAATAAATCAATTAATTAAAAAAAATCCATCACCTCACATAGTTGCAATTTTCTTTTCTTGGGATGAGAACTTTTAAGATCTATTCTCTTAGCAAATTTCAAAGAAACAATACAATATTAATTACAGTCATCATGCCGTACATTACATCCCCAAGACTTATTCTATAAGTGGATGTTTATACCTTTTGACCCCCTTCACCCATTTCACCCACCCTCCCACCTCTGACAACCACCAGTCTGTTCTCTGTATGTAGCAGTTCCATTTTTTGAGATTCCACACTTAAGTGAAGACATACAGTCTTTTTCTTTCTCTGGTTTATTTCACTTAGCATCATGCCCTCAAGGTCCATCTGGCTTTTTCAGTTGGCATCACAAACATTTCAGGACCATGTTGGTGTTATTACCAGGCCCTTGTCAGGTGGTGAGGGCTGAACTGTGTCTCCCCAAAATTCATATGAAGCCCTAACCCCCGGTACCTCAGAATGGAACTGTATTCAGAGATAGAGCCTGTAAGGTGGTAATTAAGTTAAAAATTAGGCCATTAGGGTGGGTCCTAATCCAATCTGACTGGTGTCCTTCTAAGAAGAGGAGATCAGGGCCCAGAGACACCATGGATGCCCACAGAGGAAAGGCCATTTGAGGACATGGGGAGAAGGTGGTTGTCCAACAGCCAAGGTGGGAGGTCTGGAAAGATCCTTCTTACAGCCATCAGAAGAAACCGACACTGTTGACACCTTCATCTTGGACTTCCAGCCTCCAGAACTGAGAGAAAATAAATGCATTATTTACACTACACCAGACTGTGGTGTTTTGTTATGATAACCCTAGCAAACCAATACAATGCCCCAAAAATGAACATGGAAGGAGGCCTGGAACAGTTGGTACATGACAAGCATTGTTCTGAACATGTGCCCTGTGCAGGGGGCTCTACCATTCTCATCCCCTTTTACAGACACGGAAACTGAGGCACAGAGAGGTTCGGGGAATTGCCTAAGGCCATACATCTGGCATGTGGAAACACTGGAATTTGAACCCAGTTACCAGACTGGGAGTTCCGTTTTTCCTCAAATTTCTGCCTGTATCCCCCAACTGATCGTCTACAAAACCTTCCAGAAAAAACAGAAACCTTCCAAGACTGGTCTAGGAGGCAGCATGGAAGGCAAATCTGAGGATACTCTGCCCCTCTCCTGAGACGCAAGGAATCCCCAGTTGGAAAGTTTTGGAGAGGCAAGGAAAGTTGGTTCCTCTGAAAGGCCCATGCGATGGAAGGAAGGGATACGTGGGCCTCGTGAACTGAGGGCCCAGAGGCAGGAAGGTTTTTCCCACAATGGCTGTCATCCACAACCCTGCAGGGATACATCCCTGCCAGCAGGTAGCCCTGGATTCCTCCAGGCATGTTGGCCCCGACAGGCCCATACACAGGATGTGGAGTCAGAAAGGGCTCCGATTTCAAGCTCTATTACAAAGCAGCGATCACCAAGACAGCATGGTACTGGCACAAAAACAGACATACAGACCAATGGAACAGAATAGAGAACCCAGATATGGACCCTCAACTCTATGGTCAAATAATCTTTGACAAAGCAGGAAAAAACATGCAATGGAAAAAAGACAGTCTCTTCAATAAATGGTGCTGGGAAAACTGGACAGCCACATGCAGAAGAATGAAACTTGACCATTCTCTAACACCATTCACAAAGATAAACTCAAAGTGGATGAAAGACCTCAGTGTGAGACAGGAATCCATCGAAATCCTAGAGGAGAACATAGGCAGTAACCTCTTTGACATCGGCCACAGCAACTTCTTTCAAGATACATCTCCAAAAGCTAGTGAAACAAAAGCAAAAATGAACTTTTGGGACTTCATCAAGATAAAAAGCTTCTGCACAGCAAAGGAAACAGTCAACAAAACAAAGAGGCAACCCACAGAATGGGAGAAGATATTTGTAAATGACACTACAGATAATGGGCTGATATCCAAAATCTATAAAGAACTTTTCGAACTCAACACCCAAAAAACAAATAATCAAGTCAAAAAGTGGGCAGAAGATATGAAAAGACACTTCTCTGAAGAAGACATACAAATGGCTAACAGACACATGAAAAAATGTTCATCATCATTAGCCATCAGGGAAATCCAAATCAAAACCACACTGAGATACCACCTTACACCAGTTAGAATGGCAAAAATGGACAGGGAAAGAAACAACAAATGTTGGAGAGGTTGTGGAGAAAGGGGAACCCTCTTACACTGTTGGTGGGAATGTAAGTTGGTACAGCCACTTTGGAAAACAGTGTGGAGGTGCCTCAAAAATTTAAAAATAGAGCTACCCTATGACCCAGCAATTGCACTACTGGGTATTTACCCCAAAGACACAGATGTAGTGAAAAGAAGGGCCATATGCACCCCAATGTTCATAGCAGCAATGTCCGCAATAGCCAAACTGTGGAAAGAGCCGAGATGCCCTTCAACAGATGAATGGATAAAGAAGATGTGGTCCAGGGCGCCTGGGTGGCTCAGTTGGTTAAGCGACTGCCTTCGGCTCAGGTCATGATCCTGGAGTCCCTGGATCGAGTCCCGCATCGGGCTCCCTGCTCGGCGGGGAGTCTGCTTCTCCCTCTGACCCTCCCCCCTCTCATGTGCTTTCTCTCTCATTGTCTCTCTCTCAAATAAAGAAATTAAAATAAAATAAAATAAAAAAAAAAAAAAAAAAAAGATGTGGTCCATATATACAATGGAATATTACTCAGCCATCAGAAAAGATGAATACCCAACTTTTACTTCAACATGGATGGGACTGGAGGAGATTATGCTAAGTGAAATAAGTCAAGCAGAGAAAGTCAATTATCATATGGTTTCACTTATTTGTGGAACATAAGGAATAGCATGGAGGACATTAGGAGAAGGAAGGGAAAAATGGGGGGGGGGGATTGGAGGGAGAGATGAACCATGAGAGCCTATGGACTCTGAGAAACAAACAGGGTTTTAGAGGGGAGGGGGGAGGGGGGATTGGTTAGCCCGGTGATGGGTATTAAGGAGGGCACGTACTGCATGGAGCACTGGGTGTTATACGAAAACAATGGAGCGTGAATCACTACATCAAAAACCAATGATGTATTGTATGGTGACTAACATAATAAAATTTAAAAAAACAAAAGGGCTCACTCCCTCTCCAGCGCTATTTCTTCAGAACAAGCAGGAAAAAGATGCCAGTCTGAGAGGCAAGGAGGATTGCCTTCATCCTCCAGGCCAGAGTTTCTCAACCCTGGCTCTAGTGATGGTTGCAGCTAGATCTTTATTTGTTGGGGGGGGGGGGGGGGGGGGGTGGTGATTGTCATGTACACTGTAGGATGTTTATCAGCACCCCCCTACCAACTACATGCCAGTAGCACGCCACCCACTTGTGACAACCAAAAATGTCTCCAGACATTGCCAAATATCTCGTAGGGGACAAAATCACCCCCGTTGAGAAGAATTCTCTATCCTCTAAGAGGAATAGAAAAAGATACTTCCTCAAGACACTTATTTCCATCTGTCAGAAAGCCGTCATAATAATATATGCAAACGTTCTACATCTATGATGTTGTATAGTGCACAACCTGCCCAAATGCCCATGGCAGTCCTCCTCTTCCTCTCTCCCTCTCAATCTCACAGGAGAATGAGGCTAATCTGCCCTACACTTGATCATTCCTTTCTACTTCCTAGACTCCTGAGATACCATAAGGAACCCGAGGGCTGACTATATTGTCAAAATTCTAGCTTCCTGACCTAAGCTCGGGGTTGGGTTTGGGATTGACCTTTCTCCACCCTCAGGTAAAGATGAAGAAAATAAAACCCATACTAATCCTTCTGATTTTCTAGTCCAGCCATTAATGTGACAGGCATGAGGTGTTAATAACCCTTTTTCTCCCTCATTGCTGAAGCAATAGATAAAACAATTTTATAGCTGTGTTCCCCTATCCCTAAAGCAGGAAGTATTAATTAGGAAATAAAGCAGTGACAGGGTGTGCGTTAATGGGCTATTAATGCCTGCCATGGGTGCCCTGCATGGTCTGGAGCCAAAGGCCAGGCAATTTCTACCACCCAGTATGCACACTAATAGCCAATTAAAGTCTATCCTAAATCGGCTCCTTTCTCTTGGTCAGGAGTTTTTTCAATTTAAAAAGTGGTGAAGTTTCCAAGTAAGCACAGGTTTGTTTTAATGCATGTTCCTTTTCTCTTCTTGCAGTAAAAGGTGAATCCACCCACCAGGGATCAGGGGAAGGAAGAACTGCAAGAAAGAACAGGAATGACGGGGGCTGACATTCCGACCTTGAAAGCAGTCCTTTGAGCCTGGTGGCTGGAGGCAAGAGGCCCCTCGGTGTGGGCTTATTTACTCCCCCTGGTTCTTTCCCGTGTGTCCAAGCTGCAGGAGGGAAGAAGGCTCACATGCTGTAGGAGCTTTTGTTCTAGAGAATACTTAGTTCTGTTGACACCTCGTCTTCTAACAATACTTGTCTCCTGGTAAAAACCGGAGCTGAGGTAACGCAGACTGGGGGGTTACTATGTGGCTGCGCCATTTATCTCATTCAAACCCCATAATGGCCCCTGAGAGATTATGATGATGGAGAAACAGACACAGACGGTTAAATAATTTACCCGAGAGCACACAGCCAGAGGATAGGAGAGCCAGTTTTTAAACCCAGACTATCTGCCTCCAATTCCAGGTGTGGAGAACCAGACCCACAGCCTACAGTTTACCTCTGCTCCCCTTGACCTAGTGGTGGGAGGGAAGTGGGTTACAGAATTCCCATTACAGAAGTTTTCTCCTTCAGCAGCAGACATCTGGCTCTCCCAGGAAGCAGGGGCAAAGGCAAGAACTACAGCCTGGCTATTGCAAGTGTGGCCCACGACCACCACCTGGGAGCTCGTTGGAAACAGATCCAGACCCACAAGAGAACAATCAGGTCCCGAATTTTAATAAGATCTACAGGAGATGCATACACATCTTAAAGTTTGAGAAGCGCCAAGCTGGGGTCCAAGTATCCCATCCCTCGGGCCAAGTTCTTCTCTGCAACTAATTAAAAGGAAGCAGAGATTCATTCCATGCATTCCACGCCTACTCTGCCTCAGTCACCCGGATATTGCGCAAGCTCATTGAATCCTCCCTAGGACTGAAAATGGCCCTGCGGGTCAGAGTAGTCATGCACCCAAGGTTCCACCAAAGAACGTGACCAAGGCACACTGGAGCCCAGAGACCCCATCAGAAGAGCCCCTCAGCACAGTATCACATCACAGGAACCCAGGCCGTGGGTCTAGGAGGTTCACACCACTCGGCCCATGTCCTCAGCAGAGCACAAAGTGAAGGTGAGACATGAATTCTTTTTGTGGAGTCTGAATTTTGAGATTTAAAGAAGAAATAGTCTTTTTCTGGGCTGGTTAAAACAGTATTACCAGGGAGTAAAGAGATGGTGTCTCCAGGCCCCTTCTGGACTTAGAATTTAATGCCTATTTATTGAGAACCTCTCGGTGCATTTGCTCAGTACTACATCAAAATGGAGTTGTTCTCTGTGCCCTAAAAGCTTATGATCTAAAAAGGCCACAGAAATGGGGGAGACATAAAAAAATGCCAGAACAATACAACAGCCTTAATCAGACCGTCTTTGCTTTTCTTTGCTTATAAGTCACCGGCTTTAAATTTAATATAGTGTCATGTCTTTATTTTTCTTGAAGTTTTCTTAAAAGACCATATAAAGATTTTCTTCCATGGTAAGACTTTTATATTGTATTTTTCTTAAAATGGAGTATGGTACATTTACCCTTCATCAGATGATTGCTTATAACTCACCTTGCTTTATTAAGAACACTGCTAGAGGCTTCTATGCCCCTAGTAATAAAAATGTACTTTCAGGCCCATTCAAACCAATGAAAATCTGAGTTTTCAGAGCACAAGATAATGAAAATTCTCTAGATTGGTGTCTTTTACTACTTTTAATCTGTTAACAGACCCTGAGTTTCTCAGATGAAAGGTACTCTAGCGTGAATTGCTCTCGTTAATAGCATTCCACACAGGTAACTCTTGATTATTCCAATTCCTCACAAATTTGGACACTTTTACTACCTCTATAACATCTCTAGGGGGTGTGAAAGAAAAGAGACCTGTACAATTTATTTCTCAAAATATACACAGAAATATAATTGCACATGCATAGAGGGAACCTTATAAATAATGTATGAGGAGCAATAGAATGTCAATACTAGAACTCCTCATTTGGAATGACAGCACCGGTCCCAAAATGCCCCCCTCACCAAAAGTGATTGGGAATTTTCAGGGACCACCAAACCAGAGATGGAAAATGACAGGAATCCGAGAGGTTTGAAAAATGAAGGTTCCTGACGACCTCTTTGTGGAAGACAGCAGTTGTCTTCCAAAATGGCAAAAAAAGGTTCCAAATAATCTCCTTGTATCTTCATCCTTGGCGAGGTGACTTTTACAGTTTCTCCCATGGAGAGGTAGACTCAGTTTCCCCCACCCTGGAATCTGGGTTCACCGTTTTACAGGCCTTGGCCAGTGGAATGGAGCAGGGACGACGGTGTCCCACTTCGGAGCCAGGCCTCAAGACACGGCGTCTACCCTTCCGTCTTGAGCCCTGTCACCACCGGGAGCGCAAGCCCCGGCTCTCTGGTGGGGGATGACAGACACGTGGCCCCAGCCCCACGGACAGCCCGCCCTGAGCTGACCCCACCGGGATAAACTGGGCTTTGAGGGAGAATTAACAGCATGTACGTAGGCCGTATAAACTGCTCTGCATACGTAAGACACTACTTTCCTAAAGCATTTTTCGGTTGTCATGAATCCCTGCATGGACATCTTGAAAACACTACTCCAGTCACTGACAATGGAGAGTAAAGAATGCAAACTGAAATTAAGAGTAAAATATATTAGCATATTCAAAATCGCAGAAGATGTTTATAAATTAGTAGACAATCGTCGGAAGAGAAACAGACTCGGATGAAAAAACAGTGCAAAGAACAAGAAGGGTGAGAACAAGAAGAAACACGTCAGTGTAACACCCACTATGCATCAAGGGTATAATGGAAAGCATGTTTGGTTCTTCGTATTGTTTTGATCACAGAAGCATTATTGGATTTGTGCATCCTTGGAAGAAAAGAAAGCATTAAGATTACCTATGGGTTTGCAAACTGGCCCCCGCCAGAGGGCAGGGAAAGAGGGAAGATGGAGGCAGGCCACTGCACATGGGCAGGTGGCTGGGTAAAGAAGCAAGGGAACTTACCAGGCTTGCCTTGGGTGGCCGCAAAGTGAGAGCATCTCTGCACCCGCCAGAACCTTCAGAGTTAATACAGAAGCCTGAACGGGTTTCAGATGGTCGCAACGACACACTGCTCTGCCAGGGCTGTGTCCTTGAAAGCAGCTCCCTCTGTGGGAATGGCAGGCAAGAGGGAGTGCGGTGAGGCGCCTCCACTTGCCAAGATCCAGCTTGCGGGTCAACCTGGGGTCATGACCTCTCAGTGACCTCCGCCAACATTATCAACAAGAACAAGGAAAGATACCAGAAAAGATAGCCCAAGGCAGAAACCACTCTCCACGTTATATAGATATACACACACGAATGCCAGGGCAACCCAAGCAGGTAGATAGATACACAAGTCTAATTAGGGCTTGGAAGTAGGAAGCATCCGGGTACTAGCCCTAGATTGGTACCACCCCCCTCCCTTGAGGGACAAGGACAGCAGGAAGCTGGATGGGGTCAAAAGGGAGAACAAAGAAAGGCAAGTTTGGGTGTGCAGCGATCTGTGGATCCAAGCACGCATGCGTGTCTCGGTGTGGGGCACCGCCGACCTGCAATCTCTCCGTCTCCTGGCCCCCCCCCCGGGTGCACAGACTCTGGGTTGGCTCACTCGCTTGCCTCATCACCTCTGTCCACCGGTGTTGATGACATTTCCTTCCCACAGTGACCCAACCTGGCAGGACACGACAGCTGCCGGGGAGGGGTGAGACCACCAGGAGTCAGGAGAGAGAACAGGTTGTCAACAAGGACCGGGTGGGAAGGAAGAAGCGCTCAGGGGACTGCATGGCATGAATGGCGTGGGGTGCCATTCTGAAGAGCTATAAACACGGCAGGTGCCAAAACACAAAGGGAAGGGGATCCTGAGGACACCTTTAGTTTACATATTTTGCATAAATTCCATTAAAACTGCTCTGAATAAAAAAGGGGGAAAATATGATCATTTAAACCATGATCCATGAGCTCCCAGCCAGAGTGAGAGGGAAATGGGGGTGTGAGTCCTCTGTCCTCTCAGGAAGCCTCAGGGTTCTGAGGCTTGTCACTGCAAAGTGTCTCTCCTTTTGCATTTTTCTCTTAAATATTTTATTTATTTGTTTATTTGAGAGAGAGAGAGAGCTCGCACAAGCTAGGGGAAGAGGCAAAGGAAGAGGGAGAAGCAGACTCCCCACTGAGCAGGAAGCCCACAATGGGGCTCGATCCCAAGACCCAAAGATCATGACCTGAGCCAAAGGCAGTCGCTCAACCAACTGAGCCACCCAGGCGCCCCTCTCCTTTTATGTTTTTCAAGCAAATACCCACCAGAGCTGGTTTCTGCCCCACCACTCTCATGAAAGCGCTTTCCTTGAGGCTCCAGTGATTTCTCTGCTGATGAGTTCAAAGCAGTGCTTCTCAAGCCTCATCTGTGTGACCTCCTTTTATTATTTGTTTATTTATTTATTTATTTTTAAGTAGGTTCAAGGTGGGGCTCGAATTCACAACCCTAAGATCAAGAGTCGCACGTTGAACCGGCTGAGCCACCCAGGCTCCCCCTCATCTATGTGACCTCTAAGCAAAGTTACCATCTCACACAGGGTCTCTATCGGGACAGTATCTTCTTTCTCAGGTTTCTGTGCTGACCAACCCTTCCGAAGTTGTTCTCTCTCGCCCTGCCCTGCCAGTCTCTTTCTGAGACTTTGCCTTTGGCCCCTCTCTGCTCTCCTTCCCCTCGGCTGTCTCTCGGAGGATCTCACCCACTCCCCAGGTTTCAGCTACCCTGGAAACCTGTCTCCACCCAACCCCACTCACTGCGGCTTTCCACCCGTGTATGTGACTACCTGTTGAACACCCCCATTCCAATGTCTCATACAGGCACCTCAAACTCGACGCGTCCGTATTACTTGATGCCCACTCAGAAAAATAGCCCCAAGACAGGCAGTTCGATACAGCAAATTTCATACGGTGATGGAAATCTAAAAGGCCCGACGGGATGGCGAGACAGCCCAGAGCATCACGGCACTGGAAGCCACAGCTGCCCCCACTGGAGGGACCGAGAAGGGGATGGCGTTGCCAAGGCCAGAGCCAGGCTGCCAGGTATGAGCTGGAAGCTCAGCGGGAAGGGCTGCCTGGTGGGGGGTTGGGGGGGCACTCAGAGGCCCAGCCGCAGGTGCCTGAAGCGAGAACAGAGAGGGAGGGGGGAGAGTTACCTGGCTTCAACCTTTCTCCCCTCTCCAAACTCCTGCCAATGTTTTCCACCAGCTGACCCTACCTGGAAAAGAGTTGGCAAGGAAATCTGAGAGATAGAGGTTGCAGGGGCAGCCCCGGGGCCCTGAGTAGAGCAATGGAAAGGCAGGGAGCAAACAGGCAAATGACAGCACAGTACCCGCTTCTCCCTGTGTCCCTGATCCCATTGAGTGGAAGCATCTTTCAGTCATCACTTAAACACCACACTTGACCTTTCCCTTCCCCTCACCTCCCACATCTAGTCATTCACCCTGTAAGGAGCTCATTCATCCGTCTCCTCCCCACAGCCACCGCCGTCACTCACTGTCTCCCATCTCGACTCCCCCTCTCCGATCAGCCACTACACCCCTGCCAGGACTTTTCTCAAACGCACGTCTTACATCAGTCTGCGGCTTCATGTCCTACAATGGCTTCCCACTGTGCTTAGAATCAAGTCCAGATTCCAAGGTAGGACTTGGTTGCCTCTCCGTCTTCTTGTGGTGAAAAACTCCTCCACCCACCATATCCTGACCTTCATGCTTGCCCTTGAGTTCTCTGGGGCAGCTTGACTCCTGGTCTTCACACATGCAGAATAGCATGTTCTTCATGGAACGCTCTCCTCCCCCCACCTTCTCCCTCCCTCCTTACACCTGTTCCGTGGGTCTCAATGGCAATTCTCCTAGGAAGGCTTGCCCAGTCCCCCTTGCATGTGTTCCCTTGCGCCTGACCCTTCCCCAGGTGGTGGGGTTACCAGATTTAACAAATAAACCATGCAAGTTTAACTGGACGTCTTGTATTTTATCTGGCAGCCTAACCTGGTTTTATACTTGTCCCAGAGTATGACAATTGCATGTTCATATTTTCATTTCCCTACCAGGCTCCAAATCCCTTCAGGATCACGATCTTGTCAACACTATTCCCCATTTCATTAAATGAATAGGTAAGTGTGAGTGCCTTGGGTGGATGGATGAATGACTTGGGGATGGGAGCTTTACTCAAAATTCTATAGGACTGGACTTCAGATCTAAACAGGAAAGATGCTTCAGACACTGAAAAGAGATCAAGCTGGAGGGGTTAGTTCTGGGCCAGGCTTTCAGGCCATGAGAGCAAACTGTATACCGAAGGAAAATGACAAGAGGGTGTAACCGGAAATGATGATTTAATGCTTTCAGCCTGCACAGAGCTAAGGGACCAACATCAGCTGGTGGGGATTGCCCTGCTCCATTCTGAGAGTCCTTTGCACAGCTATAAAGCTTGTTTGTGCTTCTGAAGAGCTGAAAATGGCAGAAGAGGCCAGAAGGATGGTACCAAGGATGATAAAATATCTTACACTTTTTGCTTTGGGATGGTTTTCTAATAGAAAGCTCAAATCTTGCTATATGCAGACCCAGTACTCAAGGGCCACGTAGGTAAAAGGTATGACCAAAAAAGTGGGCAAGGTGGGGGGCAACTGTCGGCTCAGTCAGTTAAGCATCTGCCTTCAGCTCAGGTCATGATCTTGGAGTCCTGGGATCGAGCCCCATGTGGGGCTCCCTGCTCAGTGGGGAGTCTGTTCATCCCTCTCCATCTATGCCTCCCCTGCACTTAAGCTCTCTTTCTCTCTCTCCGTCTCAAATACATAAATCAAATCTTTTAAAAAAAAAAGTATCTGGGGTGCCTGGGTGGCTCAGTCGTTAAACGTCTGCCTTCAGCTCGGGTCACGATCCCAGGGTCTTGGGATCGAGCCCCGCATCGGGCTCCCTGCTCCGCGGAAGCCTGCTTCTCCCTCTCCTACTCCCCCTGCTTGTGTTCCCTCTCGCTGTGTCTCTTTCTGTCAAATAAATAAATAAAATCTTTTAAAAAAAAAAAAATATCTGCTGAAAATGTGCTACTGGGGGATTGGAAACGGCTTCATGGGGGAAATGACTGGGTGATAGCCAGTTGGAGCCTTAATTTGAGCATATTTCTTTAGAAAATGCGTAAGATTACCCAAAGTTTAAATGCATCAAAAATTCAGAAATATTTCCCCCAGTGTATATTTTATAGCAGAATGGTTGCTACCTGAGGTTATTAACCTGCTCACTTGTCATTTCCTAACAACTTCCGAAGATTTCTGCTTCAACCCCTGGACTTTCACGTTAAAGAAAGTACGGTTTTAAAGTGGGCAAAGCGAGGGGCGCCTGGGTGGCTCAGTCGTTAAGCGTCTGCCTTCGGCTCAGGTCATGATCCCAGGGTCCTGGGATGGAGCCCCACATCAGGCTCCCTGCTCGGCGGGAGGCCTGCTTCTCCCTCTCCCACTCCCCCTGCTTGTGTTCCCTCTCTTGCTGTGTCTCTCTCTGTCACATAAATAAATAAAATCTTTTTTAAAAAATTAAAAAATAAATAAAGTGGGGGAAGCGAGCAGGAAGGAGTATTGAGCCAGCAGCCACCTTTAACTCTGCTGGGTCAGATCATTATTTTTCCCCCCAGAATACCCTATAACCTCTTACATTTCTTACATTTCAACTTCAAGTTTTATTTCTCAGGCATTTAAGATGCTTTCAGCTTTTTACCTGGCTAGTTGGAAGCCAAGATTTTATTTTTCTCTTGGGGGCTATTCTGCTAGGCCAGAAACATCAGAAGCAACCTTAACTTTAGGTTGTTATATGACATCTTTCAAAGTATAATCAGGCTGTGTGGTTCATGATCCGGCTATTAGATTAAGGGTCTGTGTTGCCAAAGGGCTGTTCTTCTAAAAATATTGAGAATTAAAGAAACCTGACTGGACAGGGAGGGAAAATTCCACAAGTTGGTCCCTATATCCTGATCAGGAGATTCTTTTCCTTCTTTCCTGTTTCACCAAAAAGCACACTTGCCCATACCATTCACATTCTCAAAACACATTTGTTACTCTCAGGGCTCCTGGGATCTATAACCCCAACTGTTGGCTTTTGACTTCTCAATGTACTTTTGTTTTTTTACACACCTTTGCTTATATTTTAGGGCTTCTTTTCCCTGTGGGAGAGAGAGGAGTAGGTTATAGAAATACTGGTGGAAAATAAGCCATAAATCACTCTACCTTCTCCATCATGAAGAACCGAATAGTGAGAGCCTCGAAATCTCTCTCCACAAACTACTTATTAACTACAAAGGGACAAATAATAACTTGACCGTGGAGAATCCTCATGGACACCACCTTAAGCAAGACACCAGTGAGACAGACGGACATCAGGTGCTTCCTGTCAGGATGCACAGAGGACATCACTTCTGTGGTACCCCTGCCAAAACAGGAAACAGGACCAACTCAAACCGACTCCATCATTTTCAACTACAAGCAGCCTATGCTCTGCCACGGTCAATAACGTGAAAGACAAAAAGGCTGAAGAACTGTTTTGTATTTAACTTAAGGAGACATGAGAACTAGGTGTGTGAGTGGTCAATTAAGTGTCTGCCTTCAGCTCAGGTCATGGTCCCAGAGTCCCAGGATCGAGTCCTGCATTGGGCTCCCCGCTCAGCGGGGAGTCTGCTTCTCCCTCTGACCCTACCCCTGCTCGTGCTCTCTCTCTCAAATAAATAAATAAAATTTAAAAAAAAGAGAGACATGAGAACTAAGTACCATGCATGCTTGTGGACTGGTTTTTGGACTAAAATAAATAGCTATGAAGGATGTTACTAGAATAATTGGCAAAATTTGAATATGGACTCTAGAAGAGTCAACAGTATCAACGTTACGTTTCTGATTTAGATCGTCATTGCTGTGGTTACACAGGAAAATGTCCTTATTCTCAGGAAATCGTCACTATTTGGACGTAGAGGAGCACAATGTCTCCAGCTTATCCTTAAATGGTTCGGGAAAAAAAAAAAAGTATAGATGGAGAGTGAATACCAGGGACATGAAGCTAAAGTTAATAATTGGTGACTCTAAGTCAAGCAAATACAAGATCTCCTTGTACTCATCTTGCAACTTCTAAGTCTGAAATCAGATCTATCTACATCTCTACACTGACAACTAGATAGATATATAAAATGAACCACACAATTCAAAATAAATTCATCACCCAGGGCATCAACCTAAAATCCAGCCTACTGCTCAGGTTATTCTGAAGAAACCTGTACAGAAACAAGGCTGGGATACCAACAGCGACCGGGTCGGCAGACTCACTAATTAGTCCGTCTACATTTCTACTAGCTTAAATTATGTTTCGTTTGAATAAAATGTATCAGACTTCCTTAAACTTAGTGCTGATGACTTCTACGCTTAAACACTCAAAGTACAAATTCCATACTTTTTCTCCCAGTGAGGCCCAAGGTTGTCAATATTCTCACGCACTAACAAGTAAGCAAGGCTAATTGCTAGAGCCCGATTGTAGAACTTCTGTGTACATAAATTTTCTAATATGCCCAGTTCCCTATTTTCCTAGAAAATCCAATTTACATCCCCAGGATGTCAGATACCACAAATACTATGCTCTTGTTTTTGTCACATCAAATGAACCATTTTATTCTTTACCCTTCTTAAAAAGAAATTCAATAAATCTTTGCTCACTGCTGGCTTTTCTCTCTCTTCCCCAGCACCTCCTTCTTTGATCAAGCTTTTCCATCCACTCTGGAATAATCCAGGGGTAATTAGAACTTCTTACCTTCTTTAGCCCAACAGGAGCCAATTTATCACAAACTGTCATGGATTCCGAATCTAAATTACCAAGAGTCCAATTACCGACAGAGGCAAGGAATCTTCTTTCCAATTAAAGTGATTGATTTCTTCCCAAACCCAGTAGCATTTCACTTTTTAATTATGTTCATTCTGATCGAATGTGAGAAAATTCTTCCTCATTTTATTTTCCTTCCAACGAACACGTTACAACAAACATTAATCACAAAGTGATACAGGCCAGACCTGCTAATTCCTCCGGCAGAAATGAACATCTAATCTATCTGTGGGTTCTGTCCACTTCATGGGTCTTACTGCCTCCTTCAGCTCCGAAGGGGGGAAAAGGAATAATTATGTGTTACATCACCTAGTTCACCAAAGGGCTTGTCAAAACTTCCAGCATCAGCTAAATTGTGATGAAGCGGCACTGGATATTTAGATAAACATAGACTAGTGGGGGGAATGAAGACTTGGAGACAGAATATAATTTCTGTTTCTTGTGCAAAGAACAGAACCGCAGTGTTGGGAGACCAAGTAGTGTGTGGAGGTAAACATAAGGAACATGGAAACAATTGTTTTTTCTCACCGGAGCAACATTAGAATGATTATGTACTGGAAGAATTTTGAAGGAGAAAAATAAAACTTCAAATTCAGTTTGGCGGGGGGGGGGAGTAGAATTTGGGAGTATCTGAAGGAACGTGAGGACAGACTCCCCAAGGCCTGAAAGACACTGGTTTTATCTACTTTGCTTTTCATCTTCAAGGGAAGGATGGCTGGTTCTGGTTCCCACGGCCTGCTGACCCAGGAGCCTGCAACCTTATCTTCCCTCCCACCTCTCTCCACGTGGTCAGCAGATTGGCATCAGTTCATTCACCTGAGACATACAAAGGCCAAGGTTTTCACTCGATGAGCATCTTCCAGCAATCTGTGTCCTAACAAGTGACTACCCTTTGTACTTGCAGGGATGCAATCGCTGACCATTTTCCAAAAGCATTCACAGATTGATAAAGATGAGTCTGGGAGCCCTCCAAGACTTTAAATTCCCCTATTCAACCACAGAGTCCTATTTGACCATTGTAGTGGAAAATGAAATTATATTGTATACTAAGCTTTTAAAAATTAAAAAAAAAAAAATCCATATATGTTAAGATGGTACGTCTGCCTCTATTCCAAGTTCAGTTCGTGAAACTCAGGAAGACCAATATGACCTGAGTAAGACTTTTCATTCCTTAAACAGACAATTGTTGAGTACCCACTAAGGGCAAGGATGCCAGGTGCTGGAAGTGGAGAAACATGGCTCCTTCCATGATGCTCTAAGGGGAGGGCAGAGAAGCAGACACCTCGGTAGGGAATGCAGGCGTGTGACGGGCAAAAGGGTCACCCCCGTAAGAACATTGTTCCGAAGGAGGCACAAACGAGGCAGGAACTCCAGGCCAGGAGTATGTCACAGCACAAGCAAACGCATGTCCCATTCCAAGAACCATAAACATAAGAAAGACAAGCCCAGGCCACATGCTGCAAAGCTGCCGATACCAGCCTGAGAACCCTGGATTTTTAACATATCATGGAGGAGCATGAGGGAAGTAGTAGTCCAGCTGGCTGTGTAGGGGTGGGGGCGGGGGGAGACGAGGCTGCAGAAATAATCCGCAGAGGGCAGACATCAGAGCGGGCCCTGCGACAGGAATGGAAGTAAGTGGAAATTTGAGACTTGGGGTTGGTACAACGCACAGGGGCTTGCGCCCATCAGGAAAGGATGAAAAAGGTGAGGTCGACTCTTGAGCACTCTTCCATGTGAACACTGAGGAGGATTCCATGGACCGGCCGGCTTTGCTATATAAACATTTATTGTAGTCATTATTCATATCCTGCCGTGAGCCCTTGTTTGAAGCTCTTCAACATCTCTGGGACAAGTGGGGGAGTTATTTCAATCTTTCTTTTTACAGATGAGAACTAAGATGAGGGAAGCTTAGCCCTGACCAGGGGAACCCAAATAACCCAATTAATTGATGGTGAGCTGGGATAAGAGATCTGTACGGTCCTTATTACACAATCCAACAAAACAGAGATAGCTCAGAACTGTCCTATTGGCATGTTTCCGGCCTACGTGGGACAGAGTTCATAGACCTTTACACCATGAGCTATGCTGTACGGTGGTTTCTTGATAATGGCCATTCCAAAAGCTGATGGAAGCCACCACAGTATACCAAATCACTTAAAAAAAAAAAAAACGGATGCACAGGACTCAAGACTTACACCTTTGGTGGAACTAAATTCCCCTTATTAGATGCTACTTTCAGACTCAAGTTCTTCCATCATAAAATTTTTAACAGAACAATCCGTCTAAAAAGCAGGTAAAGTAGGGGCGCCTGGTTGGCTCAGTCAGTAGAGCATGCGACTCTTGATCTCCAGGTTACAAGTTCGAGCCCCACATTGGGTGTAGAGGTCACTTAACATATATACATACGCTACTACATAGCAGGTAAAGAAATTTATTGACAAAGGTTTAGATGTTTTAGGACTTTCATGTCCTCCACACAGTCAAGAGAAAATACTGACAATGGATAAACAAGAGGGAAAAGACTCTTCAGCAAAGATCTTCCGGAACTCACAGCACCACTGGTCAAACACTATAAAGAGAACTGTCAAGTGAACCAACAAGAAGGGAGTTTAACAGAGAATTTTAATTTAACAGCCTAACTGAAAAATAAAGAACAAAGGGCAACCAACCAACCTTCTACCCACTAAAAGGAACGTAAAAGGGAATCAGGGAACTTCGAAATCTGGTGAAGCAGTTTTTTGAAGAGGGAAGGGGGAGGGGAGAGACACCATTGAAAGGGTTAACGCGTCATATGTGAGGTCAAGGATTCTAACAAATTCTCTTAAGTCTCTACATGCATCACCAAGAACCATATTATTAGAAACAGATTGCATAGAGATATAAACTATTTGGTATTAAAAACAGACTTTGCTATATGAACATAGCATATGTCAATTTTATCTCTTTATGAGAAGAACAGGATAAAGAAAGATCCCCCAGCTTGCCCTTCAGCCTGGAACCCCGAAACACTCACCACACAGGCAGTGTGGACCTGAATTAACAGGTGCAGAACCCAGGAGACCCCACTGCTGTCACTGTGGAAAGGATCAAGATTCAGCACCCAGAGGTCCCCACCCAGCCTCCATGCCGTGTTTGTGTGTCTCCAGAAATAAGCAACTTCAATTTGCATAATTAAGTCCACAGGCAAGTTTGAATACTGAGATCTAGCTAGAAAAAGTAGCAGCAAAGACAAAGTTAGCCGGAATTCGCTAGAAAAGCTAAAGGAAGATTAAAAAAAAAAAAAAAACTTCCAGTTCAAGTCAGAATTAAGGTGGGGGCCGTTAAGTCCCACCAGCTCTGCAGAGCTGTGGATGTTTTGTTGTTGTTCTTTGAAAAAACATCTATAATAAGCACGTTCACTCGAGAAAAATAGCGTGTTCGCTAAGTTTCTGTCACCATTCCCAAGTTACTTTAAACGTTATACACTGTTCAAGGGCAGAGTATACACTGGTTAAGATGTGTTCATAGCTGATGCATCTCCAGAAAGTTCTTCATGAAGGCCGCCAGCTTCTGAACATCCTCAATCGTGACGGCATTATACAGAGAGGCCCGGATGCCTCCCACAGACCTAGGGTGACCAAAGATGCAGCCAGTGAGAACAAAACCATCTCATTCAGCATCAGGATGACCCTCTTCCCAGTCACCTGCTCCTGAGAGACACACTGCACCTGAGGCCATCATGTCCAACCCAGGTGGCCAGCAGGTTCAAACGTCTAATCACTAGGAAATTCTCCCTAATGCAGTGACGGCCCATCGTGCTCACACAGCCTGGATTAACTCAGTCACGTATCTGCTGGGAAGCGGGGAGCAGGCGACCACTGAAGGGCCGGTGTCTCGCCTCCCCCGTGGGGAGGACACATACTTCTCACAGAGCGTGCAGGATTAACTATCTGATGTTCAGCTGCAGTGATAGCGATCCGTCCAGTCGTGGGATGGCAACCTCAGGGCCATAAAAGCCATTGCAGAGATTTTCAAAGGGAATTTTGACAAAAGCCTGCAGAGGTGGCCCCACTGTGCACCCAGCCAGGGAATCATGCTAAGGGCCCTGTAAGCAAGAGGAGAGGGGCGCCTGCCTGGCTCAGCTGCTAGAGCACACGACTCTTGATCTCGGGTTGTAAATTCAAGCCCCATGTTGGGTGTGAAGATTACTTAAAAATAAAATCCAAGGGGCGCCTGGGTGGCTCCATTGGTAGAGCATCCAACTCTTGATTTCGGCTCAAGTTATGATCTCAGGGTCGTGAGATCAAGCCCCATGTTGGGCTCTGCGCTGGGCGTGGAGCCTGCTTAAGAGTCTCTCTCTCCCTCTGCCTCTGCCCCTCCCTCCACCCCTGTTCTTATGCTTACATTCTCTCTTTCAAATAAATAAATAATAAAATCTTAAAAAGGCCGGGGGGGCGGGGCGGCCTGGGTGGCCAGCCAGTTAAGCGTCTGCCTTTGGCTCAGGTCATGAGGTTAAGCATCTGACCCTTGACTTTGGCTTAAGTCATGATCTCAGGGTCCTGAGACAGAGCCCCGCCTCGGGCTCCTGCTGGGCATGGAGCCTGCTTAAGATTCTCTCTCTCCCTCCACCCCACCCCCATCCCACTTGTGTGGGGGCTCTAGCTCTCAAAAGGAAGGAAGGAAGGAAGGAAAACAGAAAGGAAGGAAGGAAGAAGAGAAGGGGCGCCTGGGTGGCTCAGTCATTAAGCGTCTGCCTTCGGCTCAGGTCATGATCCCAGGGTCCTGGGATCGAGCCCCGCATCGGGCTCCTTGCTCCGCGGGAAGCCTGCTTCTCCCTCTCCCACTCCCCCTCCTTGTGTTCCCTCTCTCGCTGTGTCTCTCTCTGTCACATAAATAAATAAATAAATAAAAAGAATGAAAGAAGAGAAAAACTAAACCAATTCTCTGATAAGCTTCCGGATTGGATGTATACGCACCTATGCCCTTTCAAGGAGATCATATTGAGTTCAAGAGCTTTATCAAGAAACCTTTTTTCTAAAGCATCGTCTCCTTTGGCATTGCCAATGCGGAATGGAATATTCATCTTGCTTCTATTCTTGGGCTCCACTGGACATCTGAAAAACATATTGATTATTCCAGTTACTTCTCTGAAATGTGCGACAACCATTAACAAATGAACAGAAAAATCGCTTTAAATATTTTGTCAATACAAATAGAAGATTTAAAAAAATCTGCCGCAGGACATTGATAATTTTTACTTAAGGAGACCACTCTTGCATATGGAACAGTGAGTTAGCATTCCCTTGTATGGCTTGTACTTAATTTCCATGAGCCTCAGTTTCCTCACTGAATAATGGAACTAATACCTTCATTCCAGACTAGCTGTGACAGCTCAGTGGCACGACATATATGCAGCTTCCAATAAATGGCAACCACACGGCGATGTGAGTGACCCTCTCTCTACAAGCCTAGAGGAAAAAATATGCTGGTCCTAACAGTGGCTGAAGGACTCAGCCATGAAGAGCTTTCAAAGCCCTTGTCACATTGCACTGTCCCAAGCTGTGTGACCTTGAGCAACTTACTAAACCTCTCTGTTGTGTCTCACTTTCCTCATCTACTGAATAGTGGGAAGAGTAATGGAACCTACCTTCTAAGGTTGATGTGACGATTAAGTGAGCCAGTATTTATAGGGGACTTTTGTGGCTTTTAAATGGCCACAAATTCTCTATAGCCCTGCAGGAAAGAAGTGGGGTCAAGTTCTCCACACCATTTTTTTCTTTAGATTTATTTATTTATTTATTTGAGAGAGAGCACAAGCAGGGGGAGGGGCAAAGGGAGAGAGAGAAGCAGACTCCCTGCTGATCTCAGGACCCCGAGATCATGACCTGAGCCAAAGGCAGCCTCTTAACCGACTGAGTCACCCAGGCGCCCTTCTCTACACCTTTTGAATCCAGCTGGCCTTGCGACTTGCTTTGACCAAGAGACTGCAGCATCAGGGTCGCTATGCAACTTCCAAGCCTAAGCCTCAAGGGGAATAATACAGCCTCCCTACCTGCCCTCTTAAAACATGGCCTCCACGTAGGCAAGCCCGAGCTAGGCTGCTGGAAAAAAGCCCGGCAAGAGCCAGCACCAACTCCCAGACATGTGAGTGAGGTCACTTGCAGACCACTGGCTGCAGGTGAATTACCATTGACTCTGATTGAATAAACATCCCAGGTGAGAGCTGCCGAAGAACCACCCAGCTAAACCCAGCCCAGCCTGCTGACCCAAAGTCATGAGCGAAAAAAATGGTTGTTGCTCTAACAACTGTCTTGTGTGTTCTGTGATGCAAAAACACATAACTGATACAGTTTAAAACAGTGTCTGAGGGGCGCCTGGGTGGCTCAGTCGTTAAGCATCTGCCTTCGGCTCAGGTCATGATCCCAGAGTCCTGGGATCGAGCCCCACATCAGGCTCCCTGCTCCGCGGGGAGCCTGCTTCTCCCTCTCCCTTTGGGTCTACCCCTGCTTGTGTTCCCTCTCTCGCTGTGTCTCTCTGTCAAATGAATAAATAAAATCTTTAAAATTTTTTTTTAAATAAAACAGTGTCTGGAACGTATTAAAACAACCTAAGTATCCGTTAAATTCAACAAATGCATCTTTTTGGTCCCAACATTTTGCACAAGGCTTATCCAAACTCTCAAAAACAAATGACGTGTGAGTTTTTACCTAGGAAAGGTTAGTATTTTGACTTCAGTTTCCGATTTGAAAAATAAGCAGCCAAAATTATGTTCCATGGACAATCAAAGGAGACAAATGGAAGAGCGGACATCTATTCCAGAATAAAAGAGGGAGTAAAATATGTAATAACCCCTTCTCCATTTTCAAGCTCGCCCTGTTTTATTCTTACACTTGTACAGGGTGTGATTCATTAAAATTAAAGAGCAAATAAAAGCAGTGTGAGGAAGCCCCCATGAAAAGTCATGCTCTCCCCTAAGGGCACATACATAATTCCTGCTAAAGTTAATAAGAGTCAAGTGCGCACCTACAGGCAAAAGAAGGGAAACCAAATATCTGGTAATGGGCTTTGAGCCTGAATTCCGCACACCTCCCCCTTTCACGAGGTGGTAGGTTTCATGGCTGACATTTAAATTAAAAATTCATTGGCTACCCTCCTGATATCCTGCTCCCACAGGAGGGTCCAATTATAGAGGTGGCACGGCAAAGAGCACGTCTAATTTAAGAAAAAAAATTAAAAGGAGGAAGAATTAAACAACTTATTTACAGTTCAGCCCCACCCCAAATGGACCCATCCTATCATGAAAGTGGATGGTATCATGAGAGCTGTGAGTCGGCACCCGACAAATGTTTACATGGCACCCAAGAAGGTCTCTGGGAGAAGGCTCAGGGAGGGAAACAAAGATTCAAGGGGATTAACTGCTCCCAATCTAGGGACACAGCTGTGTAGGGAATTAATATGCCACGTGAGAGGTCTGTAACAGCAAGAAGCACAGAGCTGAGCAAGGAATTCTGCCCGAGAGAAAGTGGGAACGTGTCTGAGGGACGTGGCAAGGTTTGGACGGGTGAGCCAGAAGGAAGGCCATTCTGGCAGAACTGCGTCTACAAAAGCCTGGGGGGCCCCCAGCAAGAACTCCAGGAACTGGAGTGTTGGGTTTCCCGGCCAGGGGTACGGCCCGGACGGTGAGGGGCCCTGCAGATACACCGATGAGAACTAGACTGGGTCCTTGAGCCATGAGGAACAATCAGGTTTCCACAATATGAAATGTGAATTTTAGAAAAAGAACAACAGTACACAGAGGAGAGAATGGAGTGTGGGAACACCAGAAGGTGGAGAGACCTGCTAGAAAGCTCTTCTAAAGAAGTTCCCTGGTCAGGGGGCGCCTGGGTGGCTCAGTCAGTTAAGCGTCTGCCTTCGGCTCAGGTCATGATCCCAGGGTCCTGGGATCGAGCCCCGCATCGGGCTCTCAGCTCGGCAGGGAGTCTGCTCCTCCCTCTGCCTGCCGCTCCCCCTGCTTGTACTGTCTCTCTCGCTCTGTCTCTAACAAATAAATAAATAAAATCTTAAAAAAAAGACCCTGGAACCAGCCCCCCATGATGCTCCTCATGTGCATATCCTGGCTTGCTCCCATTTCCCAGCTGTCACCTTAACCTGTCTGTGCCTCTGGAAAATAGGCTTAATGTCTGCTTCACAGGGCTGTGCTGACAATAAAGCATTAGTATCTGTAAAGTGCTAGGGCTCTGCTTGCTTCCTTTTATGTCAGGGTTATCGCTAGACCCATCACACGCTCCCCTCTTTCCTAGGGTCTGGTCCCCACATGAAGCTAGCAAGAAAGGTGACCTCAGGTCTGGATATGGACACTATCACGTGGACACCTTTAGAAGATCAAAATTCAGCATTCTGAGTGCTTTCCATAGTAACCCAAAATAATATTAGGAACTAACTCTTAAGGAATGCTCCCTAGATGCCAAGTACTGCTTCTCATGCTTTATGCAAATTAACCCCCACCGGAGCCCATGTTCTTAAGCCCTGTTTTATATTCTTTATTCACATGGATTTTCACTTAAGTCCTCAAGGCAGTCATAAGAAGTACGTACCATCATTACGCCCACTGTACAGATAAGGAAACGGAGTCTGGAGCAGTTAGGTCATTGGCTCAAGGTCACACACTAATAAATGGCAAAGAGGGGGGTTCTCTGCCAAGAATCCTGCACTATCCACGTGGGCTCAAGTCAGGGTCGACCAGCAACACGTGGGTGGTTAGGCCATGGGATGAAGGCGGGGACTTCACGGCTGTCTCATCTAGTCTCGATATCCCGGCCAGGCTCACTGGTGCAGCCCCCAGGAAACTGCCCAGAACTGTGTTCAGTATTCTAATTCTAGGTTACTTGGTATTCCTCTTTAAAATTTTCACCTCCCAGGGCGCCTGGGTGGCTCAGTCGGTTAAGCGTCTGCCTTCAGCACAGGTCATGATCCCAGGGTCCTGGGATTGAGTCCCGCATCAGGCTCCCTGCTCAGCGGGGAGTCTGCTTCTCCCTCTCCCTCTGCTTGTGCACACTCTCTCTCTCTCTCTCAAATAAATAAGATCTTTAAAAAATTGTTCACCTCCCTTTTGGCGCCATATTTCTATAGATCGAAAGAAAAGTGGAGAATTTCCTGAAAACCCAAGTGACCCCAGGAAGAGCTAGCAAGCACCCAACTGTGAACTGACTCCAGTAACAGCGTCCCGTAGGAACGTCAGGCACCGGGGTGACATTTTCTGGGCGGGCAGCCCAGGGAGGATGGAAGTTCCCAGAAAGAGGTTTACTCTAGAAGATGAAAATTCTGCATCGAGGCCATCCATAAGTAAAAGAGAAGTTTTGGGTGGGAGGTGACCTGATTTCCCAGGAGACAACCCACCTGCCATGTTGGCTGCAGCACGCTGCCTTCTGGGAAATGCCAGGTTGGGTGCTTGGAGTTTAAGAAGTTTGAGGGAAAAGGAATTCCAGGGATTCCCAGAGTTCCTCCTATGCTTTGTTTTGTTTCTAATTCCTGGAGTTTTCCAGACGCATTATCATTCTTTCTGTCCTTCCATTTTGTGCCTACCCATCTCCTGAGAAATAAATGGAGCCAAAAGCTAATAGCAAATTTGGTCTCCTCTCCACAATAGCCAAGTGCTTTTACTCACATTCAGGTTCTGAGCACTCTTTGGGAGTCAGAAAAGATACCCTGTTCTTCTGGGTAACCCAGGGCCTAGAACACAGTTAGCCCAGAGTAGGTGCTCAGGAACATTTACTGGATGGATGGATGGATGGATGGATGGATGGATGGATGAACAGACGGATGGGTGTGTGAGTGGGTGATGGATGGATGGATGAGTGCGTGGGTAGATGGGTGGGTGGATGGATGGATGAATGGGTGCATGGGTGGATACGGATAGATGGGTGGGTACGATGGGTGGATATGGATAGAAGGGTGGGTGAGTGGGTAGATGGGTGGACAGGTGAACAGAGGACTGAACAGGTGGACTAAACATGTCTTCAGACCTTTCCAGACCTTCCTTCTAATCCAGCACAATCATCCCCTCCAGGCAACCCACTCTTTGCTCCCCAAACACAATACACTTTCTTTCCTCAGTACCTTTGCAGGGGCCATTCCCTGCCTTCCTAAAAATTCCTAGAAGTACTTTTGCCCTCCTCTAACTCTACTCATGCCCAAGCCTCAAGCTCATTCAAAAAAAAAAAAAAAAAAAAACAACCAAAAACCCCTACACCCCCTACAGGCAAAGCCGTATCATCTTACTGCTCCAAGCTCATAACTACTATTTAGACCTTGGCTGTGAACTCCTTGGACCATCTACCAAGCCCCCAGTCTGCACTTGGCTCTGTCAAACAGAACCAGAGCCCGCAGAAAGCACAGTGTGCACCCCTTCCCCCAGACTGCACGTGGGAGAGGAGCCTAAAGGCTAAGGCGTCCAGCCAAACCCAACTCCCCACAGGGCCTGTGGCTGGAGGTTCACTGCACTCCAAGAACTCAGAGGAACAGGCAACAAGCATTTTAAGGGCAGAGGTAGCAGTAACAGGCTGCTTTATCCTATCCGCTACGAAAGTACGCCCCCATCCCCCACCCTTGGGTGGTCACGGGGATGTATTAAAAGTTAGGCTCAAAGCATTGTTTTGTCCACCCCATGTGGCACATGAATTGTCAAAGAAGAATGTACATTCTCCCACTACTAGCAGTCAGTTACTATCATTGAACCCAAAGAGTAATGGTCACTAAGTAGGAGGTCCAAGGCTTGGTAAAGGAGTATGTGTGTGTACAAATGTGTACAAACACAAATATACACATGTGTGTATGCACACACGCACACACGCACACACACACACACAGCATAAAGCCTCATACACCTGCCACTTTGAAGGCAGGGAAACGCAAATGAAAACATCATCTATTAAGTGTCTCGTGTACCAGGCACTGTACCAGGTGCTTCTAAGCAGGCATTTTGGTGAGAGGTCTATGGTGGGGGACTGGACAGCAGCCCCCCAAAAGGTATATCCATGTCCTAAGCCCCAGAACTTGTGGATGTGACCTATTTGGAAAAAGGGTCTTTGCAGATGTCATTAAGTTACAGGTCTCTAGTTGAGATAAATCATCCTGGATGATCTGGATAGGCCCTAAATCCAATGACCAGAAGTGAAGACACACAACAAAGGTGAGGCCAGAGACTAGGGTGATAACACCACAAGCCAAGAAATATCTGGAGCCAGCAGAAACTGGAAGAGACAAAGAATGGATTCCTCCCTAGAGTCTCTGAGGGAGCAAAGCCTAGCTGACGTCTTGCACTTCAGGCCTCAGAGGAGTGCGAACAGATTTCTGTTAAGCCACCAAGCTACTGCATTTTTGTTCCAGCAGTCCTAGGAGACTAAGGCAAGACCCATACGTGGTCAGTACCCCTCCCAGGCGTTCGTCCCGTGGTCAACACACATTCACGAATCATAGAAGACTCCTCATACCATAGCCAATTCCCTTCACAGACGGCAGGCCTATGATGGTAACATTTGTCCTGTAATAAGGGAAGCAATGAATTTTCCTAAAAAGGTAAGTGACCTAGGGGCGCCTGGGTGGCTCAGTTGGTTGAGGGTCCAACTCTTGATTTTGGCTTGGGTTGTGATCCTGGGGTTGTGATCAAGCCCCAGGTCAGGCTCTGCGCTCAAAGTGGAGTCTGCTTGAGATTCTCTCTCTCTCAAATAAATGAAACTTAAAAAAAAAGGTAAGTGACCTGGCTGAGGGGCCCAGTGGAGTCCCTGGGTAAAGCTGAGAGCTTCTAGCAAGTACACGTGTTTTTTCCCAGGAGACATATAGAGGAAGCAGACAGGGAGGAACTGAGATTTCCCAGGACAGATCTTTGGTGTGAGAAACATCACCACTCCCTGGGATTCCCCGGGTGGGGATGCACAAAGGAAGAGCCCACCTGCCCTGTAATCCTGGGGCTCAGGACTACTCAGTTCACCGCACTTCCAACAGCTCAAGAAAGGGTAATACATCCACTTCTCAAAGGCACATGACATATACACATTTTTTTAAAATTCACAAGCAGTAAACTGTGAGGCAAAAGCCCATCAACTTACACATAGAATCCTTGAGAATTATCAATAACATCATAAATCATCTGCGATTTGATGGTGCTGAGCTTCTCCATGGTTGCTGCACCGCCATTGTTCTTAATCCACTCCAGGACCAAGCCCATGACGTAGATGCTGAAATAAAGATTAAAAATCCATCTAGTTCTGCTTTGCAAAACGGCAATGACATTCAGAAAAAAGGTTTTAATTAGACTCCTCTCTGGAGCTTACACCGGTCCCCACCTGTCCAGCCCCAGCCCTAATGCAAAGTCTCCACAACACCTGGAACACGCTTACCTCTTTCATTGCCGCAAGGGTCCTTAGGACCCTGGCTCCCCACCCCCACCCGGTTAACCCCTTCACTTCCTACACTCCCAGAGCCCTCTGCCCGTCCTTCCCATAGTTTATACCATTCACACCCTTACTTTCTATTTCTCTGTGCCCACGACGTGGACTCTATGGTTGTGGAAGACCTGAAGCACAGTGTTCACCTTTTCTACCCCGAGCCCTCACCTGGGGCCCTCTACTACCTGGTGGGAGGCAGTGCGGCATGGCGCTAGGAGCACGGGCTCTAAGTCAGTCCTGACTCTAGTCTCACTGCTGGTACCACTAACTAAGAGCACCCAGGATTAGTCACCTTGGGAATCCAAACCTCGGCTTTCCCACCTGGAAAGAGGGAGGCCTACCACCCTATGGCGGACACCAGGCATTTTAGCTGCCCTGATCCTCCTAACCCCACTCCCACCCAACAGGCAGATCCAGCTGGGTCCCTTGTCCCCTGGTCTCACAGCTGGGCTGGGGACCTAAGTGGGCCAATCAGAGTCCTCCCTGGGACTCTCTGACTTGGAGTGAGGACAAAGAGGCAGACCTGTGTGTTCGTGACAGTGTGAGACATGAGTAAGAACATCCGAGGGAGACTCATCTGAGAAAATGAAGCCAATATTCCAGCAGAAAGAAGCAAGGATCAGAAAGAGAGAGGAGACGGGGTGGGATCTGTGTCCCTGGTTCCAGAAGCCACAGCCCCTCGGCCGCTCATGGAGCTTGGGAGGGTTCCTTTCTGAGCCAGAATGTCAACTCTGCCACCTGTAAGACCCTGGGGCTCGAGAGGACTATAGGAGACAGACTAGGTGACAGGTTGGGTGAAGCGCTTAGTGCAGGGCCCAGCACGTGGCAGGTAGGTCACACAAGTATAGTTGGCGGCATCTTCGTTACCAAGTGCTCCAAACTAACCCAAACACACAGTGAAGAGCAGTGGGTGGCTTCCCAGCGGTCTTCTGAAAGCCCATCTCTTAAAAAGGTGCCCAGGGCTCCATGTGCCCCTCACCGAAAGCTTGTGGGGGCAAAAGCACAGGCCTCCAAGGGAAGAGACTCCATCCTCTTGAGCTGGGAATCTGAAGATCAGCTCTCAGCTAGGCACTCTCCAGGGGTGGGACAAAGGCCCCCTATGGGAATCTGTGCAAACTGAGTTGCCAGGAGTCAATGCCCAGCGAAAATCCAGCATGGTAACCCCTGGGCAAGAGCTACCTTGTTTATTAACACCATGGGTCTCTTTCCACCGTGACAGATTGACACAGGAGATCAATGGATCTGGAAAAACTCTAATAGCCAGAAGCTGGTGCCAGGGGAAGCCCAAGGCTCTGACTGGTTCATTCACTGTCACAACCTGGTAGGTAGGGGACCCAGGTGTTTCCAACCCCAGAAGTTAGCAGAAGTCAATGCCGGGCTGCCCAGTAGGCAATGGGCACCCAAAACCATGTAATAGGTTCTCCAGAAACTTCCCCAGCTTTAGGAATGAGAAATAGTAGCCAGTGGCAGAAAAGGAAGGAAGAATAGAGCAGAGAACAGGCCCTGAGTAATTTACAGCCTCAGCTGTAGCTCTCTGGATCAAGACTGAGAAGGGGCGCCTGGGTGGCTCAGTCGTTCAGGTCTGCCTTCGGCTCAGGTCATGATCTCAGGGTCCTGGGATCGAGCCCCGCATCGGGCTCCCTGCTCCGCCGGAAGCCTGATTCTCCCTCCCCCACTCCCCCTGCTTGTGTTCCCCCTCTCGCTGTGTCTCTCTCTGTCAAATAAATAAATAAAATCTTTTTAAAAGACTGAGAAATCAGAGGCACAAAGAGAAAGAAGAAAGAGTCAGGAGTATTTCCTACCATCTATTATGGGGCCAGGCATCCGGCTAACTGTTCTCCCTTTTATTGATCACAATAATCCTGAGGTCAGAGGTACCATCAGCCCATTTTACAGATGAGGAAACTGAGGTTTGGGGAGCTGAATTTGGCTAATGTCATCCATTAAGTGGCTGATAAAGCCAAGATTACAACCCCAAAGCTGACTTTGGTGTGACTCCAAAGCCCAAGCTCTTTTCACAGTCACCAAGGCATCTGGTTTAGGAGGGGCTCCAGGACCCTCCACCACTACCTCCCCTGCTCGTGGGGCAGCCAGGCTGGCACCAAACCTCACAGACACAGCTGCCAAGTGCAGGGGCTACAACAGCTTCACAGCACACGCATGTAGATGTGTGTTCCAGACAGGACGCTGCCCACCCACCCCTCTGTTCAGTAAATGCTCTCGAATTCCCATCTAACCCCAAACTGCTCGCTCCCCCACGAACCCTGCCCCATGATCCAAGCAGAGCCACTTGGTGCCCATTCACTGACAGTACTCTTCAGAGGCCACATTTTGCTTCTACCCATAGCTCTGTGACCCTGGAGTTCCCTAAGTAGTGGAAAGTAGTGCTTTCTCACTACTCAAATCCAAGGCCGCAGCAAGGCCCAGGGCAGGTCCACAGTCCCAGCCCGTCCTCAGCACCAACACACTGCCCTCTCCGTGGCTGTCACGCTCAGACTCAGCCCATGCGCCCTGCCGAGCTCAATGCGATCTGAGCAGCCAATCAGCAGAAAGCCCTCCCACTCTACACACTCAGACTCACAGCCCATGCGCCCTGCCGAGCTCAATGCGATCTGAGCAGCCAATCAGCAGAAAGCCCTCCCACTCTACGCGCTGCCCAGAGCCCGCACCGGGAGCCTCGGCTGGGAAGCCTCAGCAAGAGGCAGACTCCTCGCAAGGAAGCAGGTTCTCCCAGTGGCTTCTCATTCTACCCCCATACAATCCAAACTCTTCAAAATACAGGGGACCTCATGGCGCCTGGGTGGCTCAGTCGTTCAGCGTCAGCCTTCGGCTCAGCGTCATGATCCCGGGGTGCTGGGATCGAGCCCCGCATCGGTCTCCCAGCTCAGCGGGAGGCCTGCTTCTCCCTCTCCCACTCCCCCTGCTTGTGTTCCCTCTCTCACTGTGTCTCTGTCAAATAAATAAATAAAATCTTAAAAAAAAAAAAAATACAGGGGACCTGGATGCTTATGCAGCTCTGCAACTTAGTCTCAATTCTCCCCACTAACCAATGGAACATGCCTGATGGCTGCCTTCACTCCTAAAAGGCCACCTGCATCACACAGCAAGTTTACCATCTAAAGCCGGCCTATTAATAAGTAACTAAATAAATCACAGTAGATCCATTCTGTGGAATACCTTACAGCAATTCAAAGGGAAAAAAAAAAAAGGCAGACATTTGAGCTGACAAGGCAGAGTATAGTGTACGTGGCGTATTGCCGGGGAGAAAAAAGAAATTCACAGAACAGTCTATATGGTAAAGTTCCACTTGCATAATCTATGGCTCTGTATACTTGCACATGCCCGGGACACACAGCAGTTAAGAGCGGTTACCCCAGCAGTTTCTGCTCACTTCAGAAATCTTTGCTAAGAACACATGTTAATTTTTGGGGGCGCCTGGATGGCTCAGTCGTTAAGCTCTGCCTTCGGCTCAGGTCATGATCCCAGGGTCCTGGGATCCAGCCCCGCGTCGGGCTCCCTACTTAGCGGGAGGCGGCTTCTCCCTCTCCCACTCCCCCTGCTTGTGTTCCTTCTCTCACTTTGTCTTTCTCTGTCAAATAAATAAAATCTTTAAAAAAAAAAAAACACATGTTAATTTTTTAAAGCAATACAAAGTACTCTGTGTGCTGAGGCTTACAAAAGCAGACCAGAGGGGCGCCCGAGTGGCTCAGTTGGTGAAGCGTCCGACCCTTAGTTTCGGCTCAGGTCATGATCTTGGGGATGTGAGATTGAGCCCCATGCTTCCCCTCTGCCTCTGCCCCTCCCCAACTCACACACTTCCACAAGCGGGCACGCTCTCTCTCAAATAAATAAATAAATCCTAAAAAAAAAAAAAGAAAGAAAAGTACACTAGAAAGTCCTTGGAAAAACTCTCCCTGGCTGTTTGTTCTGAAGATTCTAACATCTGCCTCTGGGGTTCATGGTGAGTGAGGCTAAGGCCCTGGGCAGGCCCACAATCCTACTCTGCTGAGAAAGGTGGCCCTGATGGATGGGGTTATTTTGTTTCTTCTTAGGTTACTTCCCCTCATACTACAACAAAAACAAATTTATACTCACAGGTTCCATTAGTCGAGGTAAATAAAAACTGTTTTGTGGGAACAGAAGGGAAGCTTAGGCATCTTTTTACCTGTTCATTCGTTGGGTCCAGTGTGATCTACTAAAGGGTGAAACCAGAATAACCACGTGATCCTTTATTCCACCCCAATTCACTGTTCAGGGCTACAGGCGACTATGGGAAGGCCAGTTACCCAGCCCAGTTCACATAAAATGCCCAGAGCCTGTGGTCATTCAGCTCTGATTTTATTGTATTTATTTATTTATTTTTTTAATATTTTATTTATTTGACAGAGAGAGACACAGCGAGAGAGGGAACACAAGCGGGGGAGTGGGAGAGGGAGAAGCAGGCTTCCTGCTGAGCAGGGAGCCTGATGTGGGGCTGGATCCCAGGACCCTGAGATCATGACCTGAGCCGAAGGCAGACGCTTAATGACTGAGCCACCCGGGCGCCCCCAGCTCTGATTTTAAAAGATAAATAAATAAATAAATAAGTAAAGGCTTCTTTTCAAATGTGGGGCCTTTCCAAGGACTTCTGTGTGATACAAAGTTCAGAAGCCTTCTGGGTGCCTTGCTGGCTTACCTTCAAGGACTAGGGAGGGGATTTGGCACAAATCTTCCCCTCTAACTTGGAGCTTATTCTCACTGGGCAAGCTGTAATTTGCTAATCTTGACTATTTAAGTACCACGAATGAACTCTAAAGTTTTTCAAATCATAGGTTTAGGGTAACTGCTCCATTGTACACACTTGTACTTTTCTTTCAGGGTAAAAGAAAGCAAAGCAACTTCCAGGGGGTCTCGTGGTCAGAACACATTTAACCCAGTCTCTTTTAGCTGCTACATTTACACCATTCGAATCAGTATTCACAATCCTGCCCTGGGATGGTCTCAGTTAACACTATTCTGATCTGCCTGGGGGAAGAGGTGTGCCCCTTTTCTGCCCTTGATCCTGGCTCAGCAGCCCCCCCTCCACCCCAGCAGGCAGGAAAGCTCTGGGGAGGCAATATCTGCCCTCCCCCATCCCCCACCACACCACCCTCCCCCAAGGGACCAGCTGACCCGACTGGTCAAGGCCTGGGGCTGATGCCTGCGAGGGGAAGTGCCCCTACACGACAGTCACTGAAAGGAGCCCTTCCTCTCCGTGTGTCTAGGTCTGACTCCAGACATTGTTATCTCTTGTCATTTTGTCATATTTATTAGACAGACTGACCTGCTTTCTCACTGACTTTTCACCCTAATATTAACAAACGGCATTTTAACATATTCATTGCCTTTTGCAACTCTCAGTTACCACAGAAGGTGCCAGAAGGTGTGCCCTCTCCTGTCTCCTCTGGGCGGTGCTCTCATCTGAACTTGCCAGCTTTCAAGCCACATTTCAGGGACAATGTTCTCCCTGCCTCCTCCTGGAGCCCATGGTGGCCTCTGCCTCGCCCTGAAAGACTCACCTGACTGTGAGCTAGGCCCTGGCCCCGGTGGGGGGGGGGGGGTGACAAACACCTCCTGTCACTGCGCAGCCTGGCACCTGAGCCCCTTCCCCAGGGTCCCTGCACCTGTGGCCTCACTGCTCAGCACACCCAGTCCTCGTGTCCAACTTGGCCAGTGACCACTGGTTGTTTCACTGCCTGGAACCCCAGAGATAGGACAGGTGGGTGAGAGATCCAGCCCCACGGCCCCCACCCTTAACGGCATTTCAGAAACCCTTTCCACCAGGATGAAACAGAGTGGGGTTTATAGGTGACCAGGAGAATAAGCACCAGTACACCCCATTCCCTGAGGAAAGCAGGAAGACACAAATGTGCTGCTACGGTCCCCATTTAGAATTCCACCGGAATTCTAATTTGAAAAACAACACCTTTCTTTCCCGTAGCAAAGTAGGTGGGAGATTTTTCTACAGGAAGCCCCATGGGGGAGAGCTCTGACAAAGTCCAAACCCCGAACGAACGGCTGCCTGCCCCAGCCCAAGCCCACCCTCCTGCCCGCCACAGAAAAATCCATGAGTGGAAGAGCTAGACTCTAATGGTGACTTATTCTCCCAAGACGGAATCCTTCAGGCACAAATAAATGCATACAGATAATACGAGCACGAAGGTACGGGGTGTACATGCCCCGGCTCTGGAGCCAGGCTACCTGGGTTCAAATCCCAGCTATGCCACGTCCTAGAAGTATGGCCTCTGGTTCTCTGCTTGCAAAATGGGAATGAAGAGTATCTACCTCCTAGGGTGCTTGGGAGGATTAAAAGGATCATACACATAAAGTATCACCATTCTACACCATACCTGCCCTGAAAGAGAAATCCATAAACTCCAGCTCTTCCCTCCCCTGCTAAGGCTCTGGGAACTAACACCAAGAGAAACAACAATAATAATACAGCAGCTAACATTTATAAATCACCAAGTGCCAACCACGAAGTGTGCTTCATCTATATATCTCCTCCCGGCAACCCAGTCGGCAGGGTATTGTTATTACTCCTGGAGGAATTTGCTGCACAGAGAGGTTAAGTGACTTGCCCAAGGTCACACAGCCAGTAAGCACTACAATCCTACAATCTCCCAGGCAACTGTTAAATCCTAGGTGTCACAAGATTTTCACAAAATATCTGAGACCAGCTGTTAAAAGATCATGGGGGGCAAGGAAGCCTGGCTCTCCCTGAATGTGCTCCAACACCCTTTTCTCACTTGGCTAACGGGAAGCCAAGCTTACAGGACACCTGCAGATTGGGTGAAAAACCAGAAGGGTGTTTTTTCCAAGCCAGGATGTTCGCTGCCACGTGGCCAGCTTTGGGTAGGCCCAGCAGGGCAAGAAAAGAAAGCCGGGGGAGGCCTGGCCTTTCAAAGTCCTTTTCCAAAGCTTCACAGGTTGTTTGAGATACAAGCCTGCCACTTCATTTGCAGAGAGCTTTTGGGTTAATGGTGAACCACTAAGGCTATCGAGATCAAACAAAAACACCACCCCAAAAAGAAAGGGCAAGAGAAACTGATCTAACAGTGCACAGAAGGTTAACAGGGAGAGACGAGCTGGGCAGAGAATCCTGATAGGATGTCTGAGCTATGAGGTCACTGTTCATGAAAACACGCTCTACGTTAAAAAGCTACCTCCCTCTGTTTTGATGGGAAATGGTGAGAACCCCTCCGGCAGTCCCCCGAGCCCTGCCCCCCGGAGTTCACCTGAAGCATGGAGGCGTGTTGTACAAGGAGCTGTTTCCAGCCTGTACTTTGTATTCCAGGATCGAGGGGCACTCTTGGAGTGCGAACCCCAGCAGGTCATCGCGGATGATCACTACCGTGACCCCAGCAGAGCCCACGTTCTTCTGCGCACCAGCAAAAATCACACCAAACTGAGAAAGAGAAGACACACTGTTGTAGATACACGTGGTCATTTTTCATACATGTAGTCCAATTTCACCATCTCTTTCCAAAGTATGAGGAGCTGATTCTATTTCAGCGCTGCTCAAAGTGCATCCCATTCTCTAACGGCATCTCCATCTGGGACAGCAAATCAATCCTCCCAAGGTCCGAGGCCTGAAAGTTACGTATGCGCCTGGTCCTTCTCACCAGCAAGGGGCTAGTCCAAGCATCACTATAAAGATCTTATACATATTCATTTTCGCTCTGTATACCTCCTTTCTACACCCAAACCAGTTTTTAAAATGAGGCTGCTGGGGCGCCTGGGTGGCTCAGTCGGTTAAGCGTCTGCCTTCAGCTCAGGTCATGATCTCAGGGTCCTGGGATCGAGTCTGCATGGGGCTCCCTGCTTAGCAGGGAGCCCGCTTCTCCCTCTGCCTCTGCCCCTGCTTGTGCATGCGCTCTCTCTCACTCAAATAAATAAATAAAATCTTAAAAAATAAAATAAAATAAAATAAAATGAGGCTGCTAACTGTTCTTGGTAACCAAAAGAAACAGTTTTTAATGCATTCATGTTTATATAAAGGGCAGTCAGAAGATGACGAGAAATAATAGACAAGCTACTGGAGAAGAAATTTTAACAAACAGAAATTAAGCTAAAGTTCCTTTAAAGGAACTTCAGAAAATGTTGTCATATAAGACGCACAGCCCTCTCCCATCTCCTCTCGTGAAACCTTTCTAAACAGCGAATTGCATCCCAAGTGCGAGGAGGAAAGGCAGTCTGGCCTGCTAGGGAGTATTTCACAGTTGGCACTGTTGAGAATTGCCAATGCATGGCAACTGGTAATAAAAAGCAGGCTATAAACAGAATGTGGTAGAACCACCCAATGGAATATTATTCAGCCTTAAAAAGGAATGAAGTCTGGGGGCGCCTGGGTGGCTCAGTCCTTAAGCGTCTGCCTTCGGCTCGGGTCATGATCCCGGGGTGCTGGGATCGAGCCCCGCGTCGGGCTCCCTGCTCAGCGGGAGGCCTGCTTCTCCCTCTCCCACTCCCCCTGCTTGTGTTCCCTCTCTCGCTGTGTCTCTCTCTGTCAAATAAATAAAATCTTTAAAAAAAAAAAAAAAGGAATGAAGTCTGACACCTGCCATCGCATGGATGATCCCTGAGCGCATTACTCTAAGTGAAATGAACTTGACACAAGAAAACAAATATGGCATTAGTCCCCTTATGAGATAGCTGGAGTAGTCCAATGCAGAGAATGGAGGCTCCCAGGGTCTGGGGGAAGGCTGAGGACTTACTATTCCATGGGCAGAGTCCCAGTCTGGGAAGATAAAAAGTTCTGGAGACGGATGGTGGTGATGTTTGCCTGACAGTGTTAATGTACTTAATGCCCCTGAGTGTACACTCAAAAATGGCTAAAATGATAAGTTTTATGTTATATATATTTTACCATATTTTTTTTAAAAAGGCAGGCTACCATTTAGTGCGTTTGTTTCTAAACGCTTTACAGACATTATGCCCCCTCGCTGCATGCACCTGAGTGCACTGCTCCCCTGCCCGCCTTGGCGGGCCACCTAGATGGTCTCTGTGTCCTGTTGATGCTCTTGGAGTTGAGGTGGGCTCGAGGTAGGGTGGAGCTCCTTCAGAGGTCCCCCGAGCTTGGGTCATCTGCATCCTCCCTGGAAGTCAGCAAGCTACTCCCAATGTATTGGCCAAAACATTTCCTAAGAGGCACCCTCAAAGGCAGATGAATTCCCCAAGGACTCCAGTGTGACTCCGTGAGGTAATCATTAACACAGGGTGGAACACATCAAGACTTACACGCTCCAACAACCCACAATAAACAAGCAACTGTTGGCCTGGGCACTGTGAATTGTCTTGGCTTCAGGGTTTCTGCTGGCCCAAGACATTCTGTGCCTTTCCTTGTTCTCGTATTTCTTAAAATGCCCTTACGAAATCTAAGACACTGGGGTTCCCCCACCAGGCCCTTTTACGCTCTACCTTGGAAACATCCACCGGCTTGGATAGGAAGTTTGAGGACATGTCGCAAACCAGCACGGCTCCCTTGACGTCAGGGATGAAGTCAAACTCCACTCCGTGCACGGTCTCGTTGGCGCAATAATACACATAGGAAGCGTCTGGGCTGAGGTTCCAGGTGCTTGGATCTGGAATTTCTATCACAGAAGAAAAGGTGGAGAGTCTGCGCTTTCATTCCTCTTTCCTTGTGTAGATGGGAATGACCAGGAATGACAGCCCTCCCCTAGCCGTGAAAGGCTGATTCCAAAGTCCTCCCAAGTGACACCACCCTATCCATCTTACATTATAATCCCCATCAACAACCTAAAAGGATGATCCATCCCATCCTTTTGACGGTTACTGGGGGCAACTAATGGTATGGTGGATATTTGGTATTTTTCCTATTACCCAGTACCCATCCATCCTATGTCCACTGAGTTCCTTCTTGGGGCCCCAGCCTCTCCAGCTCAGCTCATGTAGTTCCGGTGTAGTCAATTCCACCTACAGCCACATGACTGATTGGGAATGGGACACAGGAGATGTGAGGCTGTGATTGGGAATGCTTGAGCAAAGGCGTTGAAACTTGGGAGAATATAAGGTCAGGAGCATCTTCTAAAAGGGAAGGGACAGCTTTCCTGACTGTGGAGCCATTATAGAGGAGACCTGGAGAGACACCAGGACCTGCAGACATTGTTGGGGGCCCTTGATCAAGCCATACCTAAAGCCAACCCGGCCCGTAGGCTTTCTGCAGCAGCCAGTTAGTAATCTTAACAAGTAAGACCATCCACTCTAAATGGTATCAAATCAGCTACCAACAAGAAGGAATTAAAAACTGCAGGTTGCCCTGGGCAGGGGTAACCTGATATCTGAAGAGGGACCACCCACCCGGCAGCATTTGTCCACATTTCATTGTCATTGTGGAACTCAGATCCCAGCACTTACTCGTGTAACTCCCAAGTTTGGGGTGGACGATATTCACAGTCCCAAACTTCTTGGCTTCTTCTGCGGCCTTGGCTGACCAAGATCCTGTCACCACATAGTCGGCACACCTTCCTGCTTTCCAGCCAATCAGGTTTAAGGGGACAGCACTGAACTGACCAGACCCACCTCCTTGCACAAAAATCACCTTGTAGTTGTCTGGAACGGCTCTGGGCAGAAGCGCGGGAGACAGTAAACAGAGACACACAGGGTCAAAGAAAGAGAATGAGCAATGATCTACCAGCACTTTACCTTGGGTGGACATACTATAAGAAATACAGTAAAGTCCCACCCCTGCTTCACCTTCCCCAGAGCCCTTCCTTGGGCTCTGTGTGGAAGCCTATGGGTACTGTTTGGAGGGAACCTAATAACACCCTGCTGTTCCTGTAGGGAATCATCTTGCTACCACTCAGTCTACACGGTTCAAGGGTGGCCAACCCTGGCTCCAGCATGAGCACATGACCCAAGCTGGCCAGTGGAGTTTGGTTCTGGGACCTTTGCTCAAACTTCTGGAAAAGAGGAACGGTTTCTACTGAGGGAAAGAATAAACCAGCTAATCCTACAACCACCGGTGGCCATCTGGTGAAGCCAAAACATCAAAAAGGAAAGCCAGGAAATGGAGGAAAAGACCTTCCTGGACATCACCTGACCTCCTAAATCCCTCCTGCACTTTACAGTTACACGAGGTAATACGTTTTCTCTTCTGCCAAGAGTTGGGCTTCTGTCACTTGCAACCAGAAATCCTAAAAATAGACATGTGCTGCTCCATGCTATGAACCAAGTGGACACTTGTAAAGGATCTTAGATAATGTGTTAGGCCTAAGCATGTAATCACATACCGACAGACATCGAGATTAACAGTGAAAACTTTTTGACTCCAGCGTAGAAAATTAAGATGTTTGCTGAAATGGCTACAGGCCGTAGGAGAAGGCCAGCTCCAGAGGGACTAGGCCATGGAAACTGGACCCCAGCCCTTGAGGAAGCTCAGAGCTTGGGAACAGGTACACAGCAGGCAGATGGCTGGGGACAGAGATCCAGCACGGAGGTGTTCAAGTACCAAAGGGCAGGGCAACATGAGAGGGTCCTGGGGAATGGGTGGTGTGAACCATATCTGCCTGCGATCATCCAGGGCTTGCAGGCAGCTCTCGTAAAGAAGCTCTAAACATGAGGTCTCGGCAGCTGGGAGGACTGGCAGCCCAAGGCAGGGTTCCAGGTTTATGTTATTCACATGCCAGATAGAGAAGAAGGCCAACACCTGGATGGAAGGACACGAGACAGAGGCCCAGGTACAGGGGTACAAGGTAGGAACTTGGTTAGGAAACTAAAGGAGAGGCCCAGAAATTGAACTGGGAGTCCAGTCCCAAGAGGCTTGCAGCCATGCAGGTCAAATGCCACGTCTTCTGGGCCGAGGTTCCAAATACCTGTTCCGTGAAGGACAGGCTTGTGCGGTGAACATGACATGGGACCCAACAGGCAGACCCCATGTGTGTAGCCAAGCAAATGATGACTGGTTCTGGCCACTCACAATGCAATGGGTTCTAGTGTTCCTCACAAAAATGGCACCAGCCTGCCCTCTTTGAAGCATTTTATCAAGACAGTTTAAAAGGAAAGTAATAGTTGGTACAATTCCAATCATGTTAATGAAATCATGCAAACTTGGACCCTTAAAATGTTAACAATAATTACTTCTGACTGGTGGGGTTATGGATAATTCCAGGTTAATTTGTGACATTCAGTTTTTCCTAAACTTTCTACCATGAATATGCACTAGTTTTATGAGCAGAAAACATGGGTTGTTTTTTTTTTTCAAGATTACCATATTCTTAACGTTCATGTGAATATACTTAGATAATATATAAATCTCTCCTTTAAATAGCAATCTATTGAAGAGTAAGGTTTCCTCTGGGTAAGGAGAATAGTGCAGATAAGCTAGGAAGGATCATTTGAGAAGTTCCTGAAGTGAAGAACTCTTAAAATTACCCAAAAAGTCTGTTAAAGATGAAGTTTCTGAAGAGATTCTGATTCAGCCGAGCTTGGTAGGGCCCTGCACCTGAATTTTTTAATACCTGCCCCCAGCTAGGTGATTCTGACACGTGGTAGGAGGCCCATGCTTTAAGAACCAGTGCACTGACCAAGATGACCATTTCTTTGTTATTTAAATCCCTTTTAAGCCTGAAAAATCTTTCCTAGATATAATGATTTCAAATCTTTGGAAACACCACATAAAATAAAAACACACAGGGGCGCCTGGGTGGCTCAGTCAGTTAAGCGTCTGACTCTTGATTTCCGCTCAGGTCATGACCTCAGGGTTGTGAGATTGAGCCCCAACTGGGGCTCCGCACTGGGCATGGAGCCTGCTTAGGATCTTCCTCTCCCTCTCTAAAAAAATAAATAAATAAAAATAAAAACACAAAAGCAGGATGGGAAACAAGTAAAAACCATTATGTACTAATGGAGTGAATTTGGGAGAAATCTTTAAAAGATTTTTTTTTTTTAAGATTTTATTTATTTATTTATTTATTTGACAGAGAGAGAGAGAGAGAGAGAGAGAGCGAGAACAAACAGGGGGAGTGACAGGCAGAGGCAGAGGGAGAAGCAGGCTCCCCGATGAGCAGGAAGCCCGATGCAGGGCTCGATCCCAGGACCCCGGAATCATGACCTGAGCCGAAGGCAGTCACTCAACCAACTGAGCCACCCAGGTGCCCTAAAAGATTATTTTTAATTATGGAATATTCTTAACACACAGCAGAGTAAATACCGTAACAGACACCCACACATGTGGTTTATCAAACAAGAGTAATGACTTCAGTCTTTAAAATTTTTAACTTACAACAATTCCCGCACAAGATTCTCTGTGTTGTTAATAATCTTGGCAAAATCTGATGACCTGTGGCTCATTTCTGTGGAAGGAAAGATAAATAAGAAAAAAAAAGTTCCCGTTTAAAACCAAACACACAGAAGTAACTTTAGAAGTAGCTACACAATTTGCAAATAAAATAATAAAGGGAAATTTTGGTTATTCTGCCCTCAAATTGTGGGCCAAGGCTGACTTCGTTTAGGGGAAAAATCCAAACTGATTTTCAAATTGCACACATTTGAGACTTATGGTCACAGCAGAATGATTTTTCAAGTGGCATACTCATTGAATGAGCCATTTACTAATTCATCCTTCCATCTCTGTGATTTTTCACATCCTTCTCACGAACATGAAACCACGGTGCAAAGACTGCCCCGTAGAAACAACAGCACAAATTTCCACTCTGCGGCTCTCACTGCGCAGAACCCAAGTTTAGTCCCCAAACCCACAGGAACAAAATTGAATAGCAGTGAGCACACAGTTAACCTTATGATCCCTTCATACTATGCAGCCTCGGCCTTGGGAATTACCAAACAAAGAAAAAGGAAATTAAAATTTAAAAAGTAAATTTTAAAAATTCAAAAGGACCCTTCCTCAATGATAAAGGAGAAACTTAATGAAATTATTAAGGTGCAAGATCTTGAGCAAAGGCTTATAGACTTTTAAACTTTTACTCAGTTCATTTTTAAGTTCCGTAAAAGCTTTGAAACGAATGGGAGGCAAGACTGCAGAGGTTTGGAGCCCTGTGATACACCTGTTTGGCATCTTCTGATCTCAGATGCCAATCGAGCCCCGTGGCAGGCCCCCTGCTCAGCGGAGAGCCTGAGTCTCTCTCTCTCTCTCTCCCTCTGCTGTTGCCCCACCCTCATGCTCCCTCTCTCAAATAAATAAATAAATAAAATCTTTAGAAAAAAAACTGCTTCTATCAAACATGCCACCAAAGTTACTAAAATTTAAAAATATATCTACAGGGTGCCTGGGTGGCTCAGTTGGTTAAGTGACTGCCTTCTGCTCAGGTCATGATCCTGGAGTCCTGGGATCGAGTCCCACATCGGGCTCCCTGCTCAGCGGGGGGTCTGCTTCTCCCTCTGACCCTCTTCGCTCTCGTGCTCTCTGTCTCTCATTCTCTCTCTCTCTCAAATAAATAAATAAAATCTTTAAAAAAAATAAAAAATAAATAAAAATAAAAAAATAAAAAAAATAAAAATATATCTACAAAGGCCTAAAGGGAGACCGAGGCGAAAAATTCGAGGCTTGATGCATTTTCATCAGTTCCCTTTGGAACCTGGATATTCAGAGTCAAAAAGTAAATCTTACCAAGAACACTAATCCCAATTCCTTTGTAGTCTAATAGTTCTTTTTGTATCTCTAACAATACCTAGAAGAAATAAAAGAAAATAAAATGATTTGAATATTCGGCACAAAGCTCTCCCTCTGGACATCAGACCAGCAAGGGGGGCCACCCACAGAGCCTGTGAGGTCTGGAAGCCCCTGTACCACGGCCAATCCCCTTCCTCCCACCCAGACTACAGAGCCCTACTGATGCAACTTACACACACAAGTGTGAAATTATGTAATGTGATTGATGTGAAAATACAGTTTTCCCAAAGGCATGAATTTACTTAGATATAAAAATGACAATGAAAAAAACCCACCAAACCTTTATTTATTTATTTATTTTTAAGAAGAAAGAAAGTCCTATCAGAGATGAATGCTAAAGTGTTTTTGTGAAATGACATGGTATCTGGGATTGGCTTTAAAATACTCCGGGGGCGCCTGGGTGGCTCAGTCGACTAAGCGTCTGCCCAAGGCTCAGGTCTTGATCTCAGGGTCGGGCTCCTTGCTCAGCAGGGAGTCTGCTTCTCTCTCTCCCTCTGGCCCCTCCCACCGCTCCTGCTTGCTCTCAAAAAAAAAAAAGAAAAAAAATCCAGGGGCAGGTGCAGAGAAGGAGGGTGTAGACGGGTGCAGCAACAGCACTGGCAAAATGTCCACAGAAGTTAAAATCCTCAGAGATGGGTCCATGGATTCCCCTGTCTAGCTTTGTGTCTGTGAGAACAGCCATAACATGAAAAGAGAGGGGGGGAAGCTCTAACAACGTACACAGAACAGGTGAGACAAACCCTCTGTTAGAAGCATCTTGCCATCAGAGATTTCCTTGAAAGAGGCTAAATCGGATGTCATAAAACAATCTAAACTGGATTGCAACTTGTCTGAAAAAAAAAAAACATTTTAACAGTAAAGAATTAGACAAAAGATCTCCCTGGCAAGGGGGGGTTAAGAATTTGTCTTGTTGGGGCGCCTGAATGGCTCAGTCCGTGGAGCATGTGACTCTTGATCTTGGGGTAGTGAGTTCAAGCCGGGTAGAGATTACTTAAAAAAATAAATAAATAAAAGTATCGGTCACTGGTTTTGCAAACTATGGGATGATTATTAGCACTGGCTGATTAAAAACACACTTAATGAATCCTTTCTTTAGTGAACACAAACAGATAATAAAATCATCTTTGAACTCATGTTTAAGATGGGATTTCTCTTACAGACAGTATCCCCTGAAATGTGTTTATGATCCAAATCATTACAAAGAGTTTTAAAGACTTCTACTCAAAAAGCATGCCTCTCCACTCCAGTGGGGTTTTTTTCAAACTGCAGAATGCAATCTTGTGGGTCACATTTTTTAAATGAAATACAACAGACGAGCAGAATAGCGGAATAGAGTACAAAAGTATGTATGTCATAGTTATTTAGGCTAAATACTTCACAAGGCTTTAATTATAATTATATGCATATACTTTGTCATTTTGTAAAATATATTTTTCATTGTGGTCACAGTCAACAATAAAGTTTAAAAAGCTTCTCTAATCCTTACAATAAAATTAAATCGAAACTCATAAAAAGCAACATCTGCCACTTCCTCCCACCCCCATCCCCCCTCAGAGAGGGCATCTGAGGACAGAAATCCTCCCAAGAAAATAACAAATAATTGTATTACTAATGATAACTGCCATGATAATAAATGCATAAGAAATTGCACTGGGAGGGGCACGTGGCTGGCTCAGCTGAGATTCTTCATCTCCGGGTCCTGAGTTCGAGCCCCACAGGGGAGAGAGTACTTTAAAAAAAAAAAAAAGAAAGAAAGAAATTGCACAGGGAACAAATACTCAGAAGGCTCCAAACCACGGAGACGGGACAAAGGTGAGGAGGGTACAAGAAACGTTTGCACAGCTCTAAGCAGGGAAGGAATCTCGCCTAAAACAGACTGCAGTAAGTGGGGAAAACCAAGCGTTGTTCCTTCAGCTACTATGAGCCCTGCCCCTAGGGAAGCACGAAGTCCTTTCCCTTCTAAAACTGTAAGATTCTCTTGTTCTTACAACACAGAGGAGGCTTTATCCCAGGGAGATTTCTACTCTGTTCAACAATAGATAATTGTAAAGCACTTGGCTAGGCCCCATGTTGCTACAACATAGTATCAGAGTCATTGTGGTTAGAAAAATAAAAATGTAACAGCAGTGATAGCAGCTTGTCAATCAAGGCACATCACAAACTGCCTTCTTCACAGTTGGGGGGGGCGGGGGTTGAGATGATGTGGGAAGGAGAATGGGCGTTGGGGGGAGAAGCTGAAACCTGGCTTGGGGCCTAGGAAGGCAGGGAGTGAGTTCCACTTGCACTTGAAAAGTATGGTTGTGGCCCCAGGGAGAATTCAATCATTCCATTTCCTCCAAAACAAAGTGAAGCGAACTGGGCTGGCAGCCCACTGCCTACCAGAATTTGAATACTCGCATGCCTTTAGAAGTCAAGCCAGTTAAAATTTAAAAAAAAAAATCTACGAGTGAAACGGAGCTGAAAAAAGCGGGGGAAGGGAAGGTTCTCTTGGGAAACAAGGAAGGAAAGCCAGGACTGCAGGCCTGCAAATTTACATTTCTGAAAAGCAATGTTCCCAAGTGCTGGCTAAACCAAACACTCCTTACGACGGGTCAGGCGCGGGACTCCAGTTTGCAATCCCCTCCAGTTTAATGAGATCCCCATTCACCATTCATTCAGTGTCCATTCACGGATCCACTCAACACTGCCTGGCTCGCAGCAATGCCCGGCAAGGCGAACCCAGAGATGAGAGCTTTTCGCCGCGTCCCGGGCCCAGCCCAGGAGAAGGCACAGTGTGCAGGTGCGCTGCGCCGGCGAGCCAAGTTGTGCAGGCCGCTCACGGGCAGTCGGCGCCAGGGGCAGCTGCACAAGCATGCTGGCGAGCTTCCTTCCCCCAAGTGCATTCTTCCAGAAGCCCACTAGCGAGGGATCCCGAACTGGGCGTGCACGCTGGTGCGGAGCGTTCGGAGGGCTCCCGGGCAGGGAGAGGGGATCCCAGCGCGCGGCGCAGAGATGCACAGCCACCCGCGCGCGGCTCCCGCTCGGACCGCACTCCCGGCGCGCGCTCGTGGGGACTTACCGAGCGCGGCAGCTTGGCAGGCCCGGGCCCGAAGTTGACCACTTGCCTCGGGGCGCTCATGGTGCAGCAGCGCAGGTGACGGGGACAACGGGGAGAGGCGTGCGCGGCGCGAGTCTGCTGCCGGCGCAGACCATCTGCCTTCTTCCAGCGCCCAGCCGGCGCCACCATTGGCCCGCGCTGTCGCAGGCCCTGCGCTAATTGGTTCGCGCTACGGGGCTCTCATCCCCATTGGTCGTGCTCAACAGCCAAGGCCCAGGAGCAGTTGCTCCTCCTCTCGTTTACTGTTTCAACTCTCTTTTCTAATCAATGCAAGGCGCGCGGGAGATTGCACCAGCCACCCGGCTCGGCAGAGTGCCCGCCCTAGGATCGTGGGCGGCGGGGAAAAGGCTGCCCCTGCCAACGTGCATTAGTGCTTCTGCACCCTGGATCAGGCCCGTTCCCGTCCTCCAACCCGGAGCCCAGCCCCTCTCTCTTGGTTGCACCAGAAGATGTGGAGCAAATCGCTCCCCAGTCCAACCACCTTTCCTTCACCATGCCCCTGGTCTGGGTTCTGATGCATATTTCAGAACCAGCAGTTATTAATTCACCAAGCTTTTCTGATGCATATTTCAGAACCAGCAGTTATTGATTCACCAAACTTTTCTCCGCGGACCCCACATACTCCAGTGGAGAGGCAGGGTTCCCAAGAAAGGAACTGCAGGGTGAAGGCTGGACCGGAAGTGGGTGGGTGGGGAATGAGGTTCTCTGCACGTGCATAAAGCCTAGGAGTTCCAGCAGGATGAAAGGATGGAGGGGGAGAAGGACTCTGGAAGGAGCCCTAGCCTGGAAAACCTGGATGCCCCCCAGGCAAGTCGTTGCAAGTTGCTGATTCTCCATTTACTCCTGTGAAAAGAGCGAGCTAGAACCTGGCTTTAGCTGTCAGTTTGCGCCAGCGCTGACAAGCTGTGAGTCTAGAAACGTGAGGAGATATTAACTGCAATGCGATATCCCTAGGGACTCAGCGCAAGCTTGGGGAGAGGCCGGAGCCAGTCTGCAGCGCAAGCCAAGGGAGAGGCCCAGAGCCAGGCCGGGCGCGGGGCCAGCGCTGCTCAAACTTTTACAAAGATGCATCCTTCTCAAAAGAACCCCCATGGGGTTCTGAAAGAGGGAGGCCCCCTTCCTATACGAAGAACATTTCTTTGAAGTCTGGAATTTCATCATTTATTAAACTACGAAGTTTGCATTCTACTCCATCATTTAACCTAGTTTCTTTGAACATAAAAATATTGTACCAAATTTTTGAGCAAAATTGATGCTCCAGGAATATACACAGTGCCTATCCTGGGACTTTTTTAACATCACCCACAGCGTCAATTAACCGGTGTGAAAAGGCTTGTAAGTTAAAAGGGGTTTTGGCTTCTGTTTGTTTTTTGTGGTATGTGGGCAGGATGGGGCAGGGGGTGGAGGTCCTGCTTTGGATTCGTGAGTTGGAGGGCAAAGTTTCTAGAAAAAGCTGAAATTAACAAGGTCACTGCTTTCCACAGCACCCTCAGTTAGAAAACTGCAAAACTGAGCACAGGATATGAATCTCACTCCATAAACTAAGATGTGCAAGAATTGTCACGTATCCATTATTTTATGTAATGACCTATCTGTAGACCCCTAGCAGCTACTCCCCTGGTGGAGCCGGGAAGCTGGCCTTCCTCCTTCCTGGAGTCCCTAACCACAGGGATTTACATGGTCCTGGGGTGTGGGATGAAGAGGGAAGCACACATCCATTTGGTCCTCCAGCCCCAGAAAATGTGGCTGAGTTGTGTCCACTATCCAGGTTTATATGGCTGCTTCAGCCAGTTAGCTCTCTACCACTGCTATATCCCACAAGGTGATGAAATTTGGAAGTTTTTGGGTTCGTGAGTGAAGGAAGACGTGAGCAAAGAAAGAATTCTTGAGATGTTTTTGGTGCAAAAAGGTGATTGTATTATAGCACAGAGACAGAACCCATGGGTAGAAAGAGCTGTACTGGGATTGTGAGGAGATTATATGCTTTTTCATTAGTGGGGTTTAGGGATAGTGTAAGTCTCCAAGGAATTTGTAAACAAGGCTTTCAGGACCTTGAGGGGCTAGCTGCCATTGAGATAAGGTTACTTTTAGTCTTTAATAAAACATAAACATTAAGGCACTAAAGGCAGCCGTGAGGTCCTTGAGGAAGGTCAGGCTCTGAACGTCTCAGGTATCCATCAGTGGCCTGTGAGCTGTACGGAGATTTAATTTAAGCTATGTTTCTCTTGCCTTTGTTTCCCTCATCAAAGGGACACAGGAAATTTGGGTGGGGGTGGGGGTGGCTATCATCCCATATCACAGATGATGATATAGAGGGTCTGAGGCGCACAGACCCTCTACTCAGGGACTTCGTCATGAGCCTGCTCGCTGTGAAGGCGCACACACGACTTGTGTCTTCCCACAACATCAGCTTTATTCAATCATAAAGCAAAGTTAAATCACAATGAGAAAGTGGGTTCAGGATTCCAAACTCAGTGACAATTCCCCATGTGATTAAACTTGGCTTCTTACACAGCACACAAAGCAGGACAGAAGACAAACCGCCCAACAAACGAGGTAGCAGAGGGGTGCAGGAACCAAATGCGAAGTCAGTCTGTGGGCGCGCAGTTGAGATAAAGCCTCTGTCTGGCCCAGGTCAGCTCTTGGCACTTACTTCTTCTGATGCTCAAGCAGGGAAGGATCTCGGTTCTGTTCGGAGATCCACTGGGCAGAGCCTCTGGGGACAGTTGCCTTTTTTAAGTGGTCAGGTCTGAAGAGTCTGACAGTTTGCTGCCCAAATCCTCCCCTTTTTCAAGGGATTTAGTCCGTCTCAGGCCCCGCAGACCTCCTCTGGTTCCGCTCATTATCAGTTCTGGGGTGTCACCTGACATTGGCTATATGTCCTAGCTGCACTACCTTAACGGCTTGCGTCTTTGCTGAGCACAGGCTCCTGCTTGACATGAGAGACTCCATTTTGCTCTCTACAGACTTGCTGACCTCTGCCTCTATCTCTTCCTCCCAGCCCGAGGGAGTCTCTTTTTCATTCTAGAGAGAATCCACTTCTTTCTGTTTCTCCCTCCCACTCTGTGCACAAATACCTTAAGCCTGGGCCATGAATTTCAATGTTTCCTGGGCCACAAAGTTCAATGTTTCCTGGGCCATGAATTTCAATGTTTCCTGGGCCACTCAGGAACAGAAACGTGGTGGTGAGATTGTGCTGAATTGGAACGCACCCATTTGTGGGGGAGTTGCGGAAGCCCGCCACACATCCGTGCTTCCATCCCATGGAACAGAGTCATTGCCAGGAAGTGGCTGCCCCACCAGGCTCCACATCTCCCAGCCCCCGCTGCATCTAGGCAGATCACATGACTGGATCCCATCAGTGGAATGGCGCAGAGGATGTCCCTTTGAGACCAAAGTGGTTGAGACGCTCGCGGTGTGCTTCTCCACTTCTTTTTCCCATTCTACAGGCTGAAGTCAAAGACTCCAAGGCACCTGGGGATGGTAGAGATGCAGGAAGGAAGGATCTTGAGTCTCTGTATCACTGACTCTGGGGAAGGAAGGATCTTGAGTCTCTGTATCACTGACTCTGGGCTTGTTATTCACAGGTATGAAGTTATCTTCTTTTGGATTATGCCACAGAAATCTGATTTTGTTTCAGCAGCTCGTGGTATCCTAATGAATACAACATTCTCAATGCAACAGCTGCAGCTGAGATCCAACTGCTGTTGCCAAACGGGCAAACAAGGTTGCTTGAGCTGTCTTCCCATTTATAAGGAAAAACCAGAAACCCAGATTGTTATGTAACCCAGAAGTTACCCAAATTTAAATTTCAGAAAACACTGTGCAGATCAATATTGTTGAAGGGCCAAGCCTAGTTTCCCTGCAGTCCTGATTCAGCTTGCTGGCTATAGGCTTTCTCCTTCTAAGGACTGCTTTATCGTATTCCTCCATGTATTGCCCTCATTCAGCGAGGAACACACTGTTCCCTGCTTGAATAAGGGAACAGAACAAGAAAAAACACTGGGGGGAAATGTAATGTAATCTCAAAATATTATTCTGTCACTGTAGAGGCCACTTTTAGGCAAACAGGCTTGAGCAATGGAAAGGGCCCAGAGTTACCCCCTGGCTGAAGACAGCCTGGCCCAGCAGGTGACCCACCATAGGCCCTAACTAACCAATGGGCTACTTATAACCAGTTACCAAAAAGGGAATATCCAGACTCCTCACCTTCCCCTTTTAAAAGCAGCCCCCAGGGGCCTCTGGGTGGCTCAGTCCCTTAAGCATCTGCTTTTGGCTCAGGTCATGATCTCAGGGTCTTGGGATCGAGCCCCATGTTGGGCTCCCTGCTCAGCAGGGAGTCTGCTTCTCCCTCTCCCTCTGCTGCTCCCCCTGCTTGTGCTCTATCTCTCTCTCTCTCTCTCTCTCTCAAATAAATAAATAAAATCTTAAAAAAAAAAAATAAAAGCCGCCCCCACCTGCTGCCTCACTGCTGTCCTGCCCGCCACTCCCTTGTGGTATATTCAATAAACTTTTATCTCCTTTGTTCTGCCTCAGGTGAATTCTTTCACCTCCTGTGCTGTTGGCTTCTGCCGGATCATTGCTCCACATTTGGGGCCCCCATCCGATCGACAGACACCCCATTGAAACACCACAGTCACCCTTTGCCTATTTTGCAGTGCGGATGTACAAGGACAGCCCAGGGAACTCCTACATTTCAGGAGGGCCCCTGTCCCCTCTTAGTAGACTGTCATTGAATAGGTAAAAAGAAGCTTCTTCATGAAAGGTATTTTTTGTAAATGTTAATTTTCAGAAGTGTTCTTTATTGAGCCCTTATTATACATCCGTGAAAATGCTACTGTTTCCAGTCAGATCGGCCGTCCCATTTAGAGAGGCAAGAGGAGAGAGGTAACTGAAGAGAAAAGAACCCTCTTTGGAATGAGGTGAGATTATTCCTGTTGCCCTTTTTGTAGCTGGAGCTGAAGACCCTTTTCCTGTATCATTCGTTATTCCCAGGGGAAATGAGGGATGGGACGAGGGTGTCAATGTAGTTTAAGTAGCAAAAAGAAACAAAAAGTCAAAATCCTATAACATTCTTCATTCTGACCCCAAAAGTCAGAAAAAGTTCCTCATCCTACTCATTTTGCTTACCTCAGTTTATTTCCTCCCCCTACTTCGCTTCATTTTAAAAAATTGTGATAAAAAAATAATAAAATAAAAAATTGTGATAAAATATACCTAACAAAATTTACCATTTTAACCATTTTTAAGTATACAGTTCAGTGGTATTAGTACATTCAGTGTTGTGCAACCATCACCACCCTCCATCTCCAGACTTTTTCAGCTTCCCCGACTGAAATTCTGACTGTACCCATTAAACCGTAAGTCCCCACTCCCCTCCCCCTGCCCCTGTAAACCACCATTCTGCTTTCTGTCTCTATGCATTTGACCGCTTGAGTATCCCCCGTAAGTGGGACATACAGAATTTGTCTTCTGTGACTGGCTTATATCACTTAGCACAATGTCCTCAAGGTTCATCCATTTTGCTCTATTTTTTTAAACTTTTTTTTAGTAGACTTTATTTTTAGGGCAATTTTAAGTTCAGAGGAAAATTGAGAGGAAATTACAGAGATTTCTCATCTACCTCCTGCCCCTGCACATGCATAGATAGCTTCCCCGATTATCAATATCCCCCACCCGAATGGTACATTTGTTACAAATCAATGAACCTATATTGACACATCATTATCACCCAAAGACCAGAGTTTACATTAGGGTTCACAGTTGTTATACATTCTATGGGTTTGGACAAATGTATAATGATGTGCATCCACCATTATAGTATCATATAGAGTAGTGCAGTGCTCTGCACATTCATCCCTCTGTCTCCCCTTTTTTTTTAAGATTTGTTTATTTATTTGAGAGAGAGAGAGAGAGCACGAGTGGGACAGAGGGAGAGAGAATCCCAAGCAGACACTGCACTGAATGCGGAGCCTGACGGTGGGCTTGATCTCACGCCCCTGAGATCCTGACCTGAGCTGAAACCAAGGGTTGGATGCTCAACCGACCGTGCCACCCAGGTGCCCCTCCCTTTTTTTTTTTTTTTTCATTTCTTTAAAATAATCTCTACACCCAGTGTGGGGCTCAAACTCACAACCCCAAGATCAAGAGTCACATGTTCTACCAACTGAGCCAACCAGGTGCCCTCCTCTGTCTCCCTTTTTAAATGATCGGTATAGAGAGCATTCTACTGCAAGGTTTGCACAAGAAAAAGCTCTAAGGGAGTCATTTTAAGAGAAATGCTCTCTATGGACCAGTGGGAAAATTACACAGGGGACTGCACACCGCTTATATCTCCCAACAGCATAAAAAGATTCTGGTATGGAGAAGGCATTGGGATTTTTTTAAACCTGAAAATGTACTTATTTCGCTATTTTTTCGTTTTTGTTAAAGGAAAGGAGCAAAACTCATTGGCACCATCTCTGGCGTGTAGACATGGTATTCACCACACCCAGCCGGGCTGGCTCTGCTCATGGACAGGTGCATTTTTGCATCAGCACTCTTCACCTGGGCTACCTCATCCCAGGGTTCCACATGGAAGCATGAAATGGCCGCAGAGTGCTTGTTTAATCACCTGTCCAGAGTCTATGTGTGTCAGGGCGCCTGGGTGGCTCAGTCGGTTAAGCATCTGCCTTCTGCTCAGGTCATGATCCCAGGGTCCTGGGATCAAGCCCCCCATCAGGCTTACTGCTCAGGGGGGACCTGCTTCTCCCTCTCCAAGTGCCTGCCACTCCCCCTGCTTGTGCGCGTGCTCTCTCTCGCTATATCAAATAAATCAAAACAAAACCATGTGCCTATTATAGAAATCATCAAGTCTCTCTTAGAATGACTTTTGCACTGTTAGTGATGTGGTGGGGGTTTTATTTTTTCCATTTATTTATTTATTCATTTTTTTTAAGATTTTATTTTTAAGTAATCTCTACATCCAGCGGGGCTTGAACTCACAACCCCAAGATCAAGAGTCGCACGCTCTAACCACTGAGCCGGCCAGGCACCCCTCCTTTTATTTTCTTTCTGGGGGCCAGAGCAAATACTAAGAGAAAGGAAAATGGGGGCAAATCCAGGGCAGGACTCGGAACTTCCTGCTTCTACTCCTCTTTTTCTCATCCCCCAAACTAAATCCCAACTCCAACACACACTGCTTCAGTGATAGATGGTGGTTGTCATCTAATTGATTGACTAGCTTACGTTTGGTACAGAAAGGCAGCAAAGATTAATAAAAAATAGCAAGAATTCAGAGCTGCATAGGTGAGAGCCATTTCTGTAATCCTAGAGATGAAATGGAGGAAAGGCAGGGTGGGCAGCACGGCTGGAGGGGAGTGACTGAGAAGCATGGGGAGACCAGTTCGATATATCACGGTTTATGCTTGTGGTGAATGCATACACGTACAGGTGATGCATAGGAAGACCTTTATTTTTTTAAAGATTTATTAGAGAGAGAGACAGAACATGAGCAGGAAAACCAGAGGGAGAGAGAGAATCTCCAGCAGACTCCCCTCTGAGCGTGGAGCCTGACACAGGGCTCGATCCCAGGACCCTGGGATCATGACCTGAGCCAAATCAAGAGTCAGACTCCCGACCGACTGAGCCATCCAGGCGCCCCCTCACGAAGACTTTTTAATGACACAGGAATATGCTCAGTATGAAAAAAATCAAATGAAAACAAAAGCCGCTTTCCACCACTACAACCACTGATCAGCTCCATTCTGCAAACATAACAATGATTCCCCCCACTTAAAAAATAAAAAAGCCCACCTCCTTGGGGGTCACAATTTCTACTCATACTTAGACAATAATTTATAGTCCCAAACCAGAACATTAACAAATGCATTCAGACTCATGTATTCATTCCACAAATACTGCATTCCTACCATGAACCTCAAAGAATGCAGGCATAGTCCTTGCCCTCCCGCAGCTTCTGGGGTTTGATATGTTTATAGAGAATCTTTTCCTATTTTGCAAATGTCATCAGCTCAATGAGGCCTGCTATGATCACCTTGATAATATCAAAACCTCGCCCTCTACACCTGGGGCTCCTGATTACTCTTACCCTGCTAGCGTTTCTCTTTTTTCCAAAGCATGAATCACCTCTCACATGCGATAGAATTCATCCATTTATTATTTATTCATGTGTATGAAGGGAAGGAAAAATTCTTCTCTATCCTTCAGGTCTTCCAGCTGAACTAAGAATTAAATTGACCCGAGACCCATTAACAGGAGGAAAAAAACCAGAGTTTTATTACATGCTCACAGAGGCCCAGTAATGAAAATGAGACCTAAGGAAATGACCAAGGCAGGCAGATTTTATGCTTCCTAGACAAAAAGACAATAAACCTGTGAGAAATTGACAGGACAAAGAGAAGTTAACTTTGGGAGCTTCACTTAGTAAAGAATTCTCAACTGAGTTTGGGCTGGGGGATAATAAATTAGTAAAAAGGGCACCTGGGTGGCTCAGTCATTAAGTGACTGCCTTCGGCTCAGGTCCTGATCCCAGGGTCCTGGGATCGAGCCCCGCATCGGGCTCCTTGCTACGCGGGAAGCCTGCTTCTCCCTCTCCCACTCCCCCGCTTGTGTTCCTTCTCTCTCTGTGTCTCTCTCTGTCAAATAAATAAATAAAATCTTTAAAAAAAAAAAAAAAAATAAATTAGTAAAAAGAAGCAAGGGTTGTTTATTCAGTCTTTTCTGCTCTAAATTTTCCATCTCTGGTGAAAAGGATGTCTCTTTACGGCCTGGTAGAGGGAGGGGACTTTTCACAGGGGAAGGTTATTTCCTGCTTTCAGGGGGATGGGGGAGGGCCTGAGTGTCCTTCTTGCACAAGAAACTTTTATTTATAATAATCAGTATGCCAAAGTGGAACATTTTGGGACAGCCTGCCCTTGGCCCCTATACGTATGGCCTGTGTGGTAGAATGCAGAGTCTGTGGATTTGCTGGTACACCTAGATCAGTGCCTAGCCCAGGGTAAGCTCACAAGGATTCGTTGAGTGAAAGACTGAAATTATAAATACTAGATCTACTATGATCTAAAGTGAAGAGGTCTGTCCCAAAGTTGGAAGTCTCCACCTCTAGAGACAGAAAGCTGCTTGCCTTTATTTCTTTTTAAGGTTTATTTATTTATTTGAGACAGAGAGACAGAGCATGTGCACAGGCATGCAAGCAGGGGGGAAGGGGCAGAGGGAGAGGGAGAATCTCAAGCAGACTCCGCCCCCCCCCCCCCCCCAGACCGGAGCCTGATGAGGGGCTCGATCTCACGACCCTGAGATCATGACCTGAGCTGAAATAAGAGTCAGACACTCAAATGAATGAGCCACCCAGGTGCCCTCCTGTTTGCCTTTATTAATAAACTATTCCCCACCCCATCCTGCAAGGTTTCAGAGGAGGGTATACCTTCCCTCATTGTCATATTCAATCTCTTAGCAAGTCTATTGAACCTCAAAACTTTTCTCTACTCCATCCACTTCTCTCTATCTCTGCTTGCCTATCCAAGCTCCCATGGTCTCTCTCTTTCCAGACCCCTAGACCTGGTCCCCTTGCATTCCCTTTGCCCACTTAGAATCCATTCTCGAAACAGGGCAACAGTCATCCTTGAAAAACGCACATGAAGTAGATCTTGTAACTGCCCTACTTAAAGCCTTTAACAGCTGCCCATTACTTTTAGAACAACCAGACTCCTTACAGGCCCACAAGATACTACCTGGCCTGGTCCTTGGTCCCCTCTTGGCTCAGGGCTTGACTTGCTTCCGCCCCCATATTACTGTGCCAGTCCCGGGACCCTCCCAAGCTCCTTCCCTCCCTGGCATTCTCTGGCTTCCCCAAGGCTGGCTCTGCCCATCCCTCAGTCTGCAGTTCACACCACCTCCTCAAGTCTTGCCTGGCCGCCTCATCGAAAGTGCCCCCAGTGTACCCTTCGGTTCCTCCTCACCATATTTCCCAGGCTCTTTCTCTCAGAACTTGCCACGTCTCCGAAACACTCGTGTACTTAGTCACTGTCCACCTCTCACATCCTCTGAGAGCTGAGACCACACCGGCCCTTTTCACCCTGGACTTCCAGCAACAGCACAGTATGTGCTTGGTAGATACTTTTTGAGTGAATGTCCAGGGCAGGAAGAAGGAATTAATAACAATGCTGACAGTCTTTGTTGCTAGGAGAAAGAACTTGTATCTCTTACTGCTCCAGAATTTTCTGTAGTGAATATTAAAAATAATAATCATTTTTTAAAAGTTGGTTATTTTTAGGGGCATCTGGGTGGCTCAGTCGGTTAAGCATCTGCCTTCACTGAGGTCATGGTCCCGGGGTCCTGGGATGAAGTCCCCACATCCGGCTCCCTGCTCAGTAGGGAGTCTGCTTCTCCCTCTGCCCCTCCCCCATCCCCATCCCCCCACCCCCCACTTCCCACCTCCCCTCTTGTGCGCGCACACTCTCTCAAATAAAATCTTAAAAAAAAAAGTCGTCTATATTTAAAGAGTGGGGTGAGCTTGGACATTGGACCGTGAGAAACTCTGGTGATCCTGGCGTACCACTTTGCAACATGGTGAGTGCTGAGGCCCGTCCTGCCCCGGGCATGTGCTGAGACTTGAAGGCTTCCTCTCGGCATCGAGTATGAACACGTCGCGGCGCAATTAGAATTCTAGGTAAGTGTTTTCACTGGTAAGTGAGGCTGCAAGTGGGAGATTACCAAGTCCCTCCCTCCTGTCCTACTAAACTGGCGCTCGATCCGTCTGCGCTGCCCTGACTTGGAGCAACCACCAGAGTTCACGGCAGCCCTCGGTGAGTTGCAGGTGGTGGAAGCGATGCATTTTGTGCGGGAAGAAGGGGTGGGTAGAGGAGCAGGGTGGCAGGGGGTGACTCAGAGGAGAAGCTTTCTGACTGATTGGTGACCTAAATTTAGAGACGTTTGTGTTAGAAGACCCCGTGGCTGGGAGAGTCCCTCTTCTTCCCTACTTTTTGAACTTGGTGCATTTACACAGTCTTGGTCCCTAGAGAAGTATCTGGTACTTCGCCTTTGTTTTTCTAGATGTCCTTACCTAGGAAAAATGTTAACAGCATGTGTTGTTACATAACAGTCTTCTCCCTTTTGAAGTTTTCCCGAGGCATATATAACACATGATTGCTTTTAAAATGTTCAAACATGGACGCCTGGGTGGCTCAGTCCTATAAGTGTCTGCCTATGGCTCAGGTCATGATCCCGGGGTCCTGCTATCAAGTCCTGCATGGGGAATCCTTGCTCAGCGGGAAGCCTGCTTCTTCCTCTGCCCCTCCTCCTGCTCTTGCTTTCTCTCTCAAAAATATAAATAAAATATTTTAAAAAATGAAAACAAAATGTTCCAACATTATACATATTCAGAGCATAGACAGAGAATGTCCAACCTTTGAGACAATTTTAGTTTAGGTACTGAGTCTATTTTTTGAATTGGTAATACATTCACATGGTTCAAAAATCAAACATATAAAAGATGTACAGTGACAATTTCCTTATCCTCCCACCCAGCTAGCTTCCATCTCATCTCCACTAGGAAACACTTTTGTCAGTTCCTTTCGTATCTTTCCAAGTTTCTTTAGCAAATACAGGCAAATATAAATATATAATTATTCCCTCTCTCCCTTTTACACATAAGGTAACATAATATAAGCACTGCTTTGCATCTTGCTTTTTTATTCTACATAATAGATATTAAGCAAATTTTGATTCAGAAGGTTAAAAAAAAACAAATAAAAGGCCATATGCATATATGTGCATGTGCATATACCTGGGCGAGCACACACACACACACACCTTTCTTTTGTTCTTTCGTTCGTTCGTTCTTTCTTTCTTTCTTTCTTTCTTTCTTTTCTTTCTTTCTTTCTTCTTTCTTTCTTTCTTTTTCTTTTGTATAACTAAGCAAGATAAATTAATTGAGCCAATGATTGTTCAACCTACTCCTCTCCATGGGCCTGAGGAAGAAATAAACCAGGGATAAGATCTGTCGAGAAGATTCTGTTTGATGGTTGGTAGCAGAAGGTGGGGGTAGGTGAGCCCATGGAGGAGCCAGACCTGCTCAGGTTCCTGTCTTGCTTGTTCAGAGATGCTGTGAGATCCAGCTACTTTAGGGACAACCAAAATTGGGGATGTCTGTCCTCTTGGAGCCATTCCACCCTTTGATTCTTTTTATCACCAGGAAACAAAAATTAGAGCATACCAAGAGACAGAAACTAGAGAATGGGCTTTGTCTTTTTTATTCTCTGTTAAATACAGTGTCAATATAAATACAAAACTCCCCCATCTGTCTGAGAGTAAGACTTCCCAACAGTCCAGATAGCCCCAGGGTCCAGAACTGGTGAAGTTCACTCCTTAGCAGGCAGCCAACCAAGGATTTTTTGCTGTGAAGTTCAGCCAACTCTCTGAAGGCAGAATTATTCTAAGGAATCCATTTTTTAATTTCTCCCAACACAAAAACTAAAAGTTCATGGTGTCAACCAATCATAATCTTCTTTAACTTTTTGCACACACACACACTTCAAAGTAAGAAGCAAGTATATTTTTCAGAGGGACTTACCCTATTCAAGAGACACCACACTATTCCCCTTCCTCACAACACAGACAAGATTATTTCCTGAAAAGAACAGAGAAACCCCAGTGTATTTTAAGAACAATAATCCCAGGCTGTTGAGAGGCTCTTACATAATTAGGTTGGGGGAACTCATACCTACACAAGGAGTTTTTCCAAGTCTTCCAAAGTAGCAACTCTAACCACTGCCCAAACAGCAGAACTCAACTCTGTCTGCATATCCCTTGCATTTTTAGCCACTTCTGTCCTGCAGCAAAACATCAGCCCATGGCAGCATTCAGCCTCAGGAGCAGAAAAGGCCAAGGACAGTTGGTGATTCTTCTTTCTTCTGCCTTCTTGATGCCCTATGCTGCCAATAACAGGTATCCTCTCTTTATTAAATATCTGAGAACTCAACTGGGGAGATACAGGGTGCACTATTTTTCCCTGTCTTACTCCCTCTAGCCAACAAAGGAAGGACTAACGTTTAAACCCTGTTAAAGTGAGCAAGACTCAGGCAAAGAACTAAAGGCAGACTTGGGGTCAAAACCAAGAGAAGACTCAGTAGCATAAATCAAACTGACATTTCAATATTTGAAATAATATAAGCTGGAATGCCCTTTGGATGGCGTGCGTTGTCTAGCCCCCTCGTTTTACAGAGTTCCAGAAGATAACTCATCCAAGATGGCGCAGTTAGTGATGGGAGCAGAAGGCAGAGTCCAGGGTTCAAGCCTACTTCCTGCTACTCCTTGTTTTCCCAGGAAGGGAAGGCAGTAGCCTAATCCTGCACTAGTTTATCTTCAAGGGACACCTCCTCATCCTATGAGTGCTGGGTGGCCTGTGCAGATGCTCTGGGCTGTATCCCTGGACTCTTTCCATTGAAAATGATAGAAACTCAACTCTGACCAGCTTAGGCAGAGGGGAAATGAATCCATTTGTGGAACCTGGAGCCAAACCTCAAGGCGGTGGACAAGGGTGAGGCTTTGCTTCAGGGACAACCTGGACAAAACCCCCATGTGCTGTAAGCTGTGTATTTGCATATGTCTCTGTCCCCCATTTTTGCTTCTCTCTTCACATCATTTCGTTCTCTCAAACTGGCTTTCTCCTCAGGCCTGAAACCATGGCCAGGGACTGTCCTGTCTTTGCCATGAGAGAAGAAGGGACTCTCTTCCCTTGCTTCTAGTTTGAAAATCACCTTGAAAGGACTCTGGGGCCTTTGGGTCACATACCTACTTCTGCACCCAGGGGTGCAGAGCACTAGGATTGACAGCACCCCAGTACTGAAGTGAGGTGTGATTAGTTCAGTCCCACAGTGGGATGGTCTTCACAGAGGAAAGGCAGAGGGCTGGGAAGGCAAACATTATATATCCCCTCTCCTTCCCCTCCTTTGCACAGCTCGGCCTGATGACCTCATCTCAAATTCTGTCAATAATCAGAATTCTGAGCTGTTTTGCTGATGTGCAGTGTCTCTCAGACATTCCAGTTCATCACCCATGCGGGTAAGACTACTCAGTATGAGGTGCTGGCCCAGTGGAAAACCAAGTTTCAACAGAAAATCAATTATTAACATTTTATCCTGAACCAAAGTGCTAGGTGACATTACAAAAGAAAGACGTTTTTATTTTAAAATCACTAAGTCATTATTGCTGCAAATTATACATGACCTTAAGGGCCTGAACTCCGAAGATCATACATCACTGGGAAATACTGATCATGCAAGAACACTGTATCCTAGGGCTTCAGCAAAAAAAAAAAGGACTCTGTCTCTCCTGCCCTTCTTGTCCTGGCATCTCGGATTGAACTTCTGAGATTTATTAATTTTATTCTTCTATGCTTGGACAACTCAGAAGAAATACTTCACCCCTTCCTTTTCCTTGTAAAAAAAAAAAAAATACAGGATTGTTTCTTCTGCAAAAATTCCAATGACTCTTCAGCTCCATTTATGATTTTCTTTGCCACAGATATTTTTCAGCCACAGGATTCTAGAGCTTCCCAGCGTCTTACTAGTTTCAAATTATATGAAGGCCAGCAGCAGCAGACACTCAGTGCTCCTTTCTTCGTAGGAGTGGAGGCTCAGATGTTCTGAGCTGACCCTGCCCATTGGCCACAATTGATGGTTTCAAGAATGAGCCCCTGATCCAAGGGCGTTCGTCCCAAATCTTCCCCATGATTTAAAAAAATTGTGGTAAAATACAAATAATCAAAAAAACCTACCGTCTTACTCATTTTTATATGTACAGTTCAGTAGTATTAAGTACATTCACAATGCATGCAACCAACCACCAGAACATGTCCAGCTTGCAAAACTGCAACTCTTTACCCATTAAACAACTTCCCCTCCTCCCGGCCCTGGCTACTGTCATTCTGCTTTCTGTCTCTGTGCATGTGACTACTCTATCGTATGTTGCATTAGAAAAATCCCAGTCTTTACTCCCACAGGACTACCACACTCACCACATTTCTGACACTGGAGGTGTGGGCGTTTTCCCCCACCAAGAAATTCTGCAGTACCAGCTGAGGGTACTGCAATTTAACTCATTTCTGACCCTCCCTGCCTCGTGTTAGCATCAGATCCCACAGGGTAAGGGCTCAGTCCCTCAAGACTTTGCCCCACTTCGGGAGCGCCTGGGTGGCTCAGTCGTTAAGCATCTGCCTTCGGCTCAGGTCATGATCCCAGGGTCCTGGGATCGAGCCCCGCATCGGGCTCCCTGCTCGGCGGGAAGCCTGCTTCTCCCTCTCCTGCTCCCCCTGCTTGTGTTCCCTCACTCGCTGTGTCTCTCTCTGTCAAATAAATAAATAAAATCTTTAAAAAAAAAAAAAAAGACTTTGCCCCACTTCAATGCCAATAGCAAGGAGTAGGTCCCCAGGTTACCCACATCTTCTGTCTGACTTGTCTACAACCAGAGGTTCCCATGACCTCCTCCCCCTTGGATCCGAGTATTTGCTAGAACAGCTCACAGAACTCAGGGACACTGACTTATATTTACCAGTTTATTAAAGGCTATAATAAAGGATATGGATGAACAGCCAGATTTAAAAAAAAAAATCCATAGGGCGAGATCTGGGAGGGTTCTGAAGGCAGGAGATTCTGTCCCATGTGTGGCACGTGCCACCCTCCTGGTACGTGGATGTGTTCACCGACCTGGAAGCTCTCAGAACCCTATACTACTGGAATTTTTTTTGAGGCTTTCTCACGTAGGCACGATTAATTTTTAACTCCATTTCCAGCCCCTCTCCTCTCTCTAGAGAAGGGGGAGCCAAGCTGAAAACTCCAAGCTGCTAATTATGTTTTGGTTTTTTTGGTGACCAGCCCCCATCCAGAAGCCCATCCAGAGTCACCTCATTGGAACAAGAGACGCTCCTAGTGCTCTTATCACTTAGGAAATGACAAGGGTTTTAGGAGCCCGGTGCCAGGATTCAGGAGCCCATATATTTATTTTAAATATATGTATTTTAGAGTCCAGTATATCTATTTTCTGTTACCTCACATATTTTTTTACCACATTCTGTTTATCCATCCATCAGTGGATGCTTGGGTTGCTTCCACCTTTTGGCTACTGTGACAAATGCTGCTATGAACATGGGTGTACAAATACATATTTGAGACCCGGCTTTCAGTTCTTTGGGGTATATATTCAGAAGTGGAGTTGCTGGATCATATGGTAGTTCTATTTTTAATGTGTGGGGGGAAACTCCATACTGATTTCCGTAGCAGCTGCACCATTTCACATTCCCACCAGCAGTGCACGAGGCTTCCTCCTTCTCCACATCCTCACCGACACTTGTTACTTTCTGGGGTTTGTTGGTTTGTTAGAGTAGCCATCCTAATGGGTGTGAGGTGGTTTCACCAGGATTTCTACCTGGAACTGAGGAAGATAGTCATTCTCTCCTAGAACAGAAGCCGGGGTGGTGGGACTCCAGAGTTAATTATTATATTGTCTTGACACCTGAAGGAACACAGCCTGTGTTGTTTCTGGGATGCTAATTAATCCTACTGTTCTTCCCTTCAAAGTTCTGAACCCAGCTGAAACCTATTCACGGAAGCCCAATAGGCTCTCATGGGGATTAAAGTAGCCACGTCAGTACTTTTCAAGGTGGACTGCAGGCTAGGATGGAGAGTCAAGTTCAGGCTAGTCTTTCTCTCCTCTTCCCTCACCAAATGGAATGGACTTACCGGGCAATGGCAGGCAACGGGGACAGGCAGGATCCGGAAGATACCCAGGAGGAGGAGGCTGAGCCGTGTAATGAACAACCCCACTGCTGACCTCAACAGCCAGAATAAGCCACTCCTTCATCCTGGGAGGAGGAAGGGGGCCTGACGAGGAGAATGAACGCTGAGTGTCCGAAAGCTCTGAGAAAGCAGACGCTCACCTTTACGGACTTCGGCTGACACAGGAAGGGAGGGGAAAACGTCTCTTCCTGTGTCCCCAGTATCTCTAACATTTGAGTTTCTTAACACACAGGGCTCAGCACTGCACGAGTGCCGCTGTTCTTCCTGGGAAAATGCTGAGTGCTCCCCGGCCTCATCACCATCCCCTTGTGAGTCCTCCTGAGGTCAGCCATGGGACCCCGACGGCTCTGAAATGGGTCTCAATGGAGCACCGATTAAATTCCCTCAAGCCTATCCCAATGCTCTAGCCTCAAAATGCACTCCCCAATCTGTTTTCCATCTTAGATTTTCCCAGGTCGGGCATTCGATAGAGCTTGCTGGAGATTATGCAGTGAATTCAAATGAAGGCATAAATCTACTCCAAATAATAAATGCCGGCAATATTAAAATGCCCTGATTTGAACTGTATGAAATGCCTCACATTATTAAATTCTCAGGGAGGAATTAAAGTCTAAAAAAAAAAAAATTAATATCCTTTCTCTTGAAGGTTGAGCTCTAAAGAAATTAAAAATCCACAATTATTTCCTGCCCAGTTCCCCTTCAGTTCAGGGTCAGTCAAAGGGGGCTCGTTCAGCAATGGTGGTAGAGTCTGGTTCTTTCCACAGCTGCCTCCACTTGCAGAACAGTCCGGCTTCAGGTGCTCCAGGATGTCACCCCCTTGGCCAGTTGTCTGGAGTCCCTGACTTGTGAACTGAAACTCAACTGGGAGAAACCCACGTTCGTGGGGTCAGTCCTTATGCCACGGAGGCTTCCGCACGGCTAGCGGGAGTCCAAGCCGGCCGAGGCCCGGGTGCTGCGGCAATAGCTCTCCTCAGAAGCGGCTTCTCCGCAAAACCCTTAAAAGTAAACCCACCTCGGAGACGCATCTCTGCCTGCTTGGAGGTAAGACGTTCCTCATTCCAGCAGGCACCTTGCCTCTTCCACATGGGACTTTGAAGTCCCTGAAGAAATGAAGCTGCTTCTAATTTCGCTGAAGTCACCAGCAAGGGCTGAAGCACAATGTAAGTGTTAACACAGAAGGGCAACCCACGTCCTACCGGCAAGGCCTAGTTCTCACCCAAGGCCTGAGGCACTGACTCTCCTTCAAGGGAGAACGGTGGGGGGGCGTGGGGGAGATGGAGAAATAGGCAGAGAGGCATCTTTTTGTTGTAGAGAAGAGTTATGGGTTTCCAGTTGACCAAACAGGGAGAAACCCTAAATGATTACCATCTCTCTGTAAATTGTGGAACAGAGTTAACTCAGGTTAGTGGAAAGTTCGATCCTCGTCCTGTTTATAAAAGGGAATACTTGAGTGCTTGCTTTGGCAGCACATTTATTAAAATTGGGACAAAAAGGAAATACTTTAAAGGTATGGCAAAATTATGGACAACTGAGGGTTGTAGGCCTGAAGCTTTATTTTAACCTAAAGACCTAAAATCTTAACCCGCAGTAAAAGGTTCAGGGTAAATCTGCTCCTATCAGTGAAAGAAAACACCAAACTTCATCTTATCAATTGTATTCAAACCTAGGCCTTGAAGACTATAGACTTCACTCGGTTTAAGATGAGTGATTTCTGCAAAAAGTTATTAAAAGTAGGCTTCATGCCCAGCGTGGACTCATGACCCTGAGATGAAGACCTGAGCTGAAACCGAGAGTCGGATGCTTAACTGACTGAGCCAGGTGCCCCTGAAGAAAGTGATGTAATTTTAAAAAATTATAATATTTAATTTTTTAAACTAAAAAATGAATGGAAATCTATACCAAAAATTTTGAAGCATTAGCCAGTTTAAACTTATTATATAGTTACAAGGTTATTATATTAACTACATTGGATAAGAGAGCAACTACAGAAAATTATATAAGCCTAAGAAGAGCAGGAAACCAAGAAAACCATGTTCCATAGCTTCAAATTTGCCATTCTTGCCACTCGTCCCAAAAACAGCTAGCGGTTCACTTGATTGTAAGCAATAGCTTGAACCAGGGTATGACTGATATAAAGGGTATAAAGATAACACCTTTGACCCCTCATAGGTTTCCAGGTCTTGGAATAATACGTGAAAGTGTCTCCTATCTGGTATACAATAAGGCACTAGATTCTTTCTTTTTTTTTTTTTTTTAAGATTTTATTTATTTATTTGAGAGAGAGAGAGCAGGCACGCCAAGGGGCAGAGGGAGAGGAAAGAGAAAATCTCAAACCGACTCCCCAGTGAGCGCAGAGCCTGACGTGTGGGGCTCGATCCCACGACCCTGAGATCATGACCTGAGCTGAAATCAAGAGTCGAGCGCTTAACTGACTGAGCCACCCAGGCGCCCCAAGGCACTAGGTTCTTAGAAAAGATTTGGTTTGACTTCGGTGTAAAGAAATTAGAGCTATTTAGTAAACTGATTTTAGCTTTTTTAATTGAAATATTTTTGACATATAACATTTTGTTAATTTAAGGTGTACAACACATTGATTTGATACATTTGTATGATTGTCAGTGTAGCGGTAATTAGCACCTCCACCACGTCACACAATTATCATTTCTTTTTAGTGGTTGGAATAATTAAGATCTAGTCTCTTAGCAAGTTTGATGATTATAATACAATATTGTTGTGTAACCTTATACAACACCTCTCCTATCCCCTCTCCTGATTTTTCTGTTTTCACACCGCGGTCAAATTTATCCTTTAAGAAAAAAGGCCCCGGGGATTATCTAGTTTTAAGATTTTTGCAAAGTTTTGTGTTTGGTTTTTCCGGTGTAGAGATAAAAGCCTCTTCCAGGGCGCCTGGGTGGCTCAGTCGTTAAGCGTCTGCCTTCGGCTCAGGTCATGATCCCGGGGTCCTGGAATCGAGCCCCGCATCGGGCTCCCTGCTCAGCGGGAAGCCTGTTTCTCCCTCTCCCACTCCCCCTGCTTGTGTTCCCTCTCTCGCTGTCTCTGTCTCTGTCAAAAAAAAAAAAAACAAAAAACAAAAAAGAGCCTCCTCCACAGTCAAGGACATTGAGGACTATCTTTTGGAGACCTTAAAATAAACCAAGTAATCCTCCCTAGTCACTTGGGAACAAAGTTAATGATTATCTAATCTATAGGAGGTGTCCTTATCTAACTCTAAACTGCTTGGTTGTTTTTCTGTTTTTTGTTTTTAAATTCACACTGGTTTAAAATTTACAAACTGTACTAAGGGATTGAGCCCTTTCAGCCCTTCCAGTAAGTACATTAATCGCCTCGTGAGCAACACCAAGCAAGTGCCTTAAATCACAGGACATTTGTGTTTTTTTTTTTAATTCTTTAACCAAATTGTATTTTTAGGATTCTGTGTAGATGCATCAGTTTGAAAACTCAGGCTTTCACTGTAACAAAGGGTTTTTTAAAGGGGAATCTCACGTAAATTACCTAATGAGAGGGAAAGAGCTCAAGAAAGCTGTGCTTTGCAAGTAACGCACAAATGGAGAAGGACTTTGACCCCTGGAGGAAGGATGCAAAGGTGGGACAGCCTCGCATTGCACGCCCGCAGCAGTTTGGTCAGGAGTAGACAGAACAAGTGTCTGAAGCATTCTCCCCAGTGTTTTCATACCATTGGTCATGACCCAGTTGTGGATTGTGAAACCTACTTAGTGGGTTGCAAACAGAATTTTCTTTAAAGGAATGAAACAGGACAGAACATACTAGAGTGTCACTAGAAGTACAGTAAGAGCTGTTCGATGAAATTTTCCGTTCACTACGTGTGCACACAAGGCAGGTGTGGGCCAGGACAATTACCTTTTCCTTCGCATAAAATATAATTTTTACTGTGGGTTGTAGTTAAAAAAAAAAAAAAAGGCAGTTTGAATATACTATGTAAGAAGCCATCGGGTTTAAAGCTCTGAGTTACACAGGTTACAGGGTAAAGCTCATTTTCCACATAGATACTAGGACAGCCAGATTTTGAAAAATAGATGGACACGGGACATACAGGATGGCAGGTCATATGTTTGTATTTTCCAAGGTCTCTGTGATGAAGAGAATTTAGAAAATTACTTGTCAACCATAAAAAGAGGCTTATTAAAAAACAAAATCAGGGGCACCTGGGTGGCTCAGTCAGTTAAGTGTCTGACTCTTGATATCAGCTCAGGTCTTGAGCTCAGGGTCTTGAGTTCAAGTCCCACATTGGGCTCCACACTGGGCATGGAGCCTACGTTAAAAAAAAAAAAAAAGCAGGGCGCCTGGGTGGCTCAGTCGTTAAGCGTCTGCCTTCGGCTCAGGTCATGATCCCAGGGTCCTGGGATCGAGCCCCACATTGGGCTCCCTGCTCCGCGGGAAGCCTGCTTCTCCCTCTCCCATCCCCCTGCTTGTGTTCCCTCTCTCACTGTCTCTCTGTCAAATAAATAAATAAAATCTTAAAAAAAAAAAAAAAGCAAACAACCTAAAGTAAATGGAGTAAAATAAGAAAAGCCCCCTTTTGTCCCTCCTCACAATCCTCCTGCCTTCTGCAGAGTCACTCTCAACAGCTTGATATGTATTATTACAGAGTATTTTCTAGGCACGCACAGACAAAAATGTACACCGTATATGTGTAAACAGGTTTTTAACGATATAAATGTAAATAGTGTGCAATAAGTATTATGGCAGAACTTGTTTTTCATGTCAGTGTGTCTTTTTTTTTTAAAGATTTTATTTTTTAAGTAATCTGCACACTCAGTGTGGGGCTCCAGCTCAACACTGAGATCAAGAGTTGCATGTTCTACCGACTGAGCCAGCCAGGCACCCCGTATCAGTATGTCTTAAAAATACTTCCGTGTCCATACTACATACAGAGCTGCTGTTTTATCCGCTGCAGAGTACTGCATGGTAGGAACTGGTAGCTACTAATTCCATAATTTCCACATTTATGTACAATTATGTTGTTTCTAATTTTTTATTATTTCAAAAAATGCTTTGGGGCGCCTGGGTGGCTCAGTCATTAGGCGCCTGCCTTCAGCTCAGGTCATGATCCCAGGGTCCTGGGATCGAGCCCCGCATCGGGCTCCCTGCTCAGCGGGAGGCCTGCTTCTTCCTCTCCCGCTCCCCCTGCTTGTGTTCCCTCTCTCGCTGTGTCTCTCTCTGTCAAATAAATAAATAAAATCTTTAAAAAAAAATGCTTCAATGCACATTCTTATTGACTCTTAGGACTCGTGTGAATATGTCTTTAGGCTGGATGCTTAGAATCATGGTTATTAAATCAGAGGCTAGACACATTTTAAATATTGATATACACTGCCAAACTGTCCACCCCCAGAACTGTATCGACTTACACATCCTTCAGCAACGAGAGTGCTCTTTACTCAGAGTATCTCCAGCACTGTCACCCGTCGTCTCATATCTGACGCTTCAAGGACTAAAAAACAGTATCTCATTTTAATTTTTGATTTCTTTAGAAGTTGAATGTTTATATTTTTGTTTATAAAAATTTTTTTTTTTTTTAAAGATTTTATTTATTTGACAGTGAGAGAGGGAACACAAGCAGGGGGAGTGGGAGAGGGAGAAGCAGGCTTCCCGCTGAGCAGGGAGCCCGATGCGGGGCTCGATCCCAGGACCCTGGGATTATGACCTGAGCCGAAGGCAGACGCTTAACGACTGAGCCACCCAGGCGCCCCTATAAAAATATTTTTATATCCTTTGTCCATTTTTTGTCTGGTTTGTGGGTGCTTTATATTAGCTGTATTTAACCTGTTATGTTTTACATATTTTCCCAACCTTTTGTCTGTTTAATTTGTGTACAGAAGTTTGACTTTTTTTTTTCTTTAAAGATTTTACTCATGACCTGAGCTGAAGGCAGACGCGTAACGACTGAGCCACCCAGGCGCCCGACATTTTTTTTTAAAAGATTTATTTGAGAGAGAGAGCATGCTGGCAAGCATGCACAAGCAGGAGAGGCAGACGGAGGAGAGAGAATCTGAAGTAGACTCACTCTGAGCTCAGAGCCTGATGCGGGCCTCGATCTCACGACATTGAGGTCAGGACCTGAGCTGAAACCAAGAGTCGGACACTTAACCCACTGCACCACCCAGGCACCCCAGAATTTTGACATTTTTTAATGTGGTCAAATCTATCAAGTTTTTTTTGTTTTTGTTTTTGTTTTTTTCTTTTGTGGATACTGGGTTTTCTTAAGAGGGTCTTCCTCACCCCACATTTATTAAAAGTAATTTTCCAATATTTCTAGTTATTTTTATATTTCAATGTTTAATTCATCTGGATTTTGTTTTCCATGGTATGAAAGAAGAAAATGTTTTCCAAGTAATGAGTAATCCCAGCATCATTTACTGAATAGTTCAACTCTTCCTTACCTATTTTTTTTTTTTAAAGATTTTATTTATTTGACAGAGACATAGCAAGAGAGGGAACACAAGCAGAGGGAATGGGAGAGGGAGAAGCAGGCTTCCCGCCAAGCAGGGAGCCCGATGTGGGGCTCGATCTCAGGACCCCGAGATCATGACCTGAGCCGAAGGCAGATGCTTAACGACTGAGCCACCCAGCGCCCCATTCCTTACCTATTTGTAATGCCATTTTTCAAGTACTAAATTCCTTTGTATACGTGGCTCTGTTCCTGGATTCTTTGTTCTGTGCTTTTAACCTATTTGATTATTCCTGTGCCAATACCACATTATTTCATTTACTTTTGCTCCATGGACTGTTTTGATTTCAGAGTTGTTTTGTGCGTGGTCTTCCAGATGAGCTTTGTAATTAGGTTGTTCTATCCATTTAAAAACCCTTGCTTTGATTATATGAAATTGCTTTGAATTTATGAGTTTTTTGGTAGAATGGACACATTTATTGTGTTGGGTCTTCCTCTTAGAACTGTGGCATGACTCTCCATTTGGGGGGGTCTATTTTTATATCCTTCAGCATAGATTTTTTTATTATTATTATTCATATGGGCCTTAACATTTCTCTGTTAACCTTATTTCTACATGAGTAGGATCTTTTCCTCCATACATTTCCTAATTGGCTAGTGCTGGTGTATAAAAAAGTTTTTGATGTTGGTGTTGTGCCGTCTGCTTACTAAGTTTCTCATTAATTGTAATACCATGCCAGTGGATAATCATTAGTTTCCTTTTTTTTTTTTTTTAAGATTTTTTATTTATTCATTTGAGACACAGAGATACAGAGAGAGAGAGAAAGCATGAGCAGGGAGAGAGGCAGAGGCCGAGGGAAAAGCAGGCTCCCCGCTGAGCCAGGAGCCCGATGTGGGGCTCGATCCCAGGACCCTGGGATCATGACCCGAGCCGAAGGCAGACGCCCAACCATCTGAGCCACCCAGGCGCCCCTCATTAGTTTCCTTTTTGTCCAAAAACATTTATGATGACAACTGTCTTTGCGTTGTGTATACTTTTTAGCACTATTTTTGTATTTTCTCAGTTTCTAAGTTTTTTCATCAAGTTTGTTTGTGTAGATCTCAGATAGATACGTTTAATCAAGCTACAAGGTAAAGTTTCCTTCTGTTTCTAGATTAAGAGTACCAGAGGGTGTTTGATTTATTAAATGCTTTTTTCGGCAGTGAAGATGGTATTTCATTCTTTAATCTGTTAATTTAGTGAGTTATAGTGGTTTGCACCTCTGTTAAGTGAGATTGGTCTACAGTTTTCCTTGTGTTTTATTTGTGCAGTTTTGGTATCAGGATTATGCTTTCCACATGGAATGAATTAGGCAGCTTTGCATTTTCTTTTCTATCCTCTAGAATGGTTTACAAATATGTGGATGCCTTGAAGGTTTGTCTGGTAGCATTTGCCTTTATTTATTTATGAGAGAGGGGGAGAGAGAGAGAGAGCATGTGCAAATAGCAGGGGGAAAGGCAGAAGGGGAGGGAGAGGGAATGTCAAGCATACTCTGTGTGGAGCGCAGAGCCTGACTCAGGGCTTGATCTCATGACCTTGAGATTATGACCTGAGATGAAATCAAGAATTGGATGCTTAACCAACTGAGTCACCCAGGCACCCCAGTATTTGCCTTTTTAAAAGAAGTTCTCATACTACCTTTTTAATTTCTCCTAAATTACTTGGTCTATTTACATTTTCTACTTCTTATGTATTTTTAGAATCTATTTTTTTAAAAAAGTCATCACACTTCATCTGGTTCTTTCAAATTGGAATGAAGCTATATAATTACATTAGGAGTAAATTGTAAATAGTACTCCCTTCTAATTAAAAAAGTATGTTATCTTTCTAAAAATTATTAATTCTGGTTATATATTTTTGTTGGTTACTTCTTGTTTTTATCATATTTTTCAAAGGTTTGCCTTTTACTGGTTTTTACATTAGAACTTTTTAATTTTATTGATCAAGATGTGTTTGCTTTCTATTTTATTCATTTCTGCTTTTAACTTTTTAAATCCCTTGCTTCTTTCAGCTTACCTTTTTTTCTGGTTTCTAAAGTTAAGTTTTATTTCACCTGTTTTCAGCTTTCTTTTTCTTCTTCTTCTTTTTTAAGATTTTATTCCTAAGTAATCTCCACACCCAGTGTGGGGCTCAAACTCACAACCGAGAGATCGTATCACATGTTCCACTGACTGAGCCAGCCAGGTGCCCCTATTTTCAGTTTTCTTATTTCTTGAAAAATAAGTCAAAACCTATAAATTTTCCTCTAACATCTTATTTGGCAGAATCTCCTAGGTTTTGAGAAGTAACTTTTATTCACTCTAAATTGTCTATAATTTGTTTTGATTTCCCCCATCAAGGAGTTAATAAAAGGTGTAAAAGGTAATTCAAAAATTTCCAAGTCAACTAGTTTTGTTACTAGTTTTATTACATTTTGCAAAGAGGACACAATCTGTAGGATCTTTGCATTTTACAGGTTTTCCCCTCTCATATCAGTCATTTTGATTAGTGTTCCATAGATCTTCCAAAAGAACGTTTTGTATTCATGGTGGATACAAAATACTTATAATACCTTCCTTATCTTGACCTATTGGTAGGGGGTGGGACCTGAGTTTTTTGCTTTAACATTATCATACAGTAAAAATGACTCAGGAGGGTACAGTTCCATGATTTTTGACGTATGTATGGGTTTGTATTACCACCACTGCAATCATAATCACAATCATAATACAGAAGTTCATCACCAAAAGATACACCCCTGCATAGCCTCTTTGTTATCAAATCCTCCCCCCTCCCCAAAACCTGACAACCACAGATCTATCCTCTTATCACCATAGTTTTGCCTTTTCAAGAATGTCAAATACACGAAATCATAGAGTATGTAACTTTGGGGCTTTTTTCAGTTAGCATAGGACTTTTGAGATTCACCCAAGTTGTTATATATGTAATTCATTCCTTTTTATCGCGTGTGTGGATACACTATCATTTGCTTATTCACTCGCCTGTTGGAAGACATTTTGGTGATTATGAATGGAGCTGCTATAAACATTCATGTACCAGTTTTTATGTGAACACCCAGGAGTGACGGTGGGGGTCGTATGATATGTTTACTATTTAGAGACACTGGCAGTCTGTTTTGAGTGGCCACATTATCTCGCATTTCTACCAGCAGTCTATGAGAATTCCTGTTGTTCTGCATCCTCACCAGTACTTGTACCATATTTTTTTATTTTAGCCATTCTAATAAGTGTGTAGTGGTGGATCCACTGATTTTGAAGAGAGATGTGTTAAAGCCTTTCTCATAATTGGTTTGTCCATTTTTCCTTGTATTTCTAAAATTTTCACTCCATCAATTTTGAAACTGAGTTTTTAGGTTGGAGATATATTTTAAAAAATCTTTCAGCAAGGGGTGCCTGGGTGGCTCAGCTGATTAAGCGTCTGCCTTTGGCCCGGGTCATGGTCCGGGGGTCCTGGGATCAAGCCCTGCATCAGGCTCCCTGCTCATCGGGGAGTCTGCTTCTCCCTCTCCCTCTGCCCCTCCTCCCTGCTTGTGCTAAGAAATAAATAAAATCTTTAAAAAAATGTTAAAAAAAAATCCCTCAGCAAACTATACTTTTTATTAGTCAAAAAGAAATGCTTTCTTCTTTGCCCCCCTTTAATGCTTTTCATTTTGGATTCTATTTATTCTATTTAGCCAGAAGTTAACAAAGTCACACCCACTTTTGTTAGCATCCGCCTGGTATACCTTTGTCTATTTCTTTATAATCCATGATAGATTTGCTTTTTGTAAATAGTGCATAGTTGGATTTTTTGTTTTTACTCAAGCCTAAGGAATTTGAGAATTTAACCTACTTAGATTTATTGTGAGAAAAGCATTTGGTCTTACTTTTTTTTTCCCCTATGTAACAACTTTTCTCTTTCCTGACTTTTCTTGGATTTTTAAATTCCACCTCCCATTCCTGGCAGCTGGTAGCTATGAAAGTTGTTGACACGTATTCGTTTCTCTCTCCTTGTCTCGACACAGTAAGTCCGCACTGTGCTTCCCTGCTCTGAACTAGGGCACGGCCATGTGACACTCCTGGCTAATGAAGTGTGAGAAGTGGCATGTGTGCAGAAGCTTTAAGTCAGTGAACGTTGCCTCACTCTCTTTTTCCTTGGGTGTTGCAACCAGCAACATTCTAAATAGTGATGCTTCATCAGCTGGCTCCCAGGTTGAGGGTGATGTGGAGCTCACTTTATTTTCCCATATGCATTAATATTCATTTAGACTTTTTCTGATTATAGGCATCTCATGATTATAAAGGGGAATGGCAGATCTCATGGCATCATCAGTTGCTTTGATTTAAAATCTCATCACGGATTCACTGTTCAGTGTGCTTAGTAATTCTTAGAGAAAAATCTCTTTTAGTTGTTGAATAAGAAGTCTAATACTGAAATCTGTGCTGTCTCATTAATTCCACAAGCATTTGTGTACTTACTATATGCCAACTGCTTACTACTTGTGCAATTACTATACGTCTGAGTTTGTGGAGGACTTGCACTTTTCTTTCATAATATCTACCTTTCATCCCTTTGCAGGGCATATTAGGGAGAATCTCTCAAATCTTGCATTTCATGCATTTAAGCTTCAGCTGAACCCATTCTGCAATCTAGCCCATCTTCTGAGTGTTTTTTCATAATTATATTTTCAGTTTCTAGAGACTAAATATTTTTTTCCTAGCATCTTATTGTTTATGGATACAATATCCTTATGAATATGACCTTAATCATATTCATTTTTACATTTCTTCTGTTTCTTCTACTTTCTTGAACAGGTTACTTTGTTTTAATTTGGTGTCTCCTTTTATGTTACTGGTTTTCTTCAAATCTGATGATTCTTGGCGTTATTTATGGATGCAGACCTAAGATTACAGTTTGAAGTGCTTTTCCTCAGCCAAACAACGGTCCCACTTTTAGTGAACACAGATGCTGACCATGGGCGCCTGTGGTGATGAGAAAGGGAGCGGCTGCTCCCCACAGCCAGAGCGAGTGGCTGGGCAGCAGATCCTCGGTTCCTCCTTGGAGTCATTTGGGTAACACCCTTCTTCTCCGATCCCAGTGTGTCTGTGTCAGAACTCCTACCTCAAAGAGCTGTTTTCTTAGCCTTAGCCTGGTGGCAAACTCCAGAATTAGGTGCTTCAAAGGTGCGCAGAATGGCTGAGCTGCTTCACTCTTTAATTAACTGATCCTCGATAATCTGCTTTTTATCTTCTAGGAATTCCACACTGTTCATGTTCTGGTTTTCCAGTTCTGCTATTAATCTATTTTTAGTATTTCTCCAGTCATTTCAATGAGATTCTGGAAGAGTAAAAGAATGTGTTCAGTCATCTTTGTTACGTGATCAGCTCCAGCATGTAGTTCATAATCAGAATCTTTAAAAAAATTAATTATTGTCGCCTATCTTGCTGGTCCTCTGAAAATCTTGAGATTGGGGATTATTCTGTAAATATCCATTTGAAATTAGACTGCTTCCTGGACACAGTACTGGCTAGGAATGGAAAAGTAATTATTGCAATAGTAATTATGACCAATCGTAATTATGTGGATTTAAGGCAGGACTACAAACTCTTTGCTAGAGTATCACATCTGACACTGTTTTTAAAACCTCAGAAAACTCCTCTTTGCATAGACTGCACATGCTCGGGTAATCACTCGGCAAAGGTACACAGTAACTTCTCAGTAAAGTTACAGGCTTGTAACTTTCTCTAACCCAGATGAAAATACTGTATTTCAGTGAAGTGACATTGCTTCAGGTGTAGTAGTAGAAGTTTAACATCAACCTTCTAAAATCCTCACATTAAGTGACAAAATATCCATATTGATGATTCTTTTTTTAAAAAAAAGATTTATTTAGGGGCGCCTGGGTGGCTCAGTCGTTAAGCGTCTGCCTTCGGCTCAGGTCATGATCCCAGGGTCCTGGGATCGAGCCCCGCATCGGGCTCCCTGCTCCACGGGAAGCCTGCTTCTCCCTCTCCCACTCCTCCTGCTTGTGTTCCCTCTCTCACTGTGTCTCTCTCTGACAAATAAATAAATAAAATCTTTAAAAAAAAAAAAAAGATTTATTTATTTGAGAGAGAGAGAGTACGCGTGCGCACGCAGAAGCAGGGGGAGGGGCAGAGGGACAAGCAGATTCCCCGCTGAGCAGGGAGCCCGACATGGGGCTCGATCCCAGGACCCTGAGATCATGACCTGAGCTGAAGGCAGACGGTTATCTGACTGAACCTCCCAGGCGCCCCGATGATTTTTAATGAAATCATTTCAAATGATTAAAAAAAAACCCACATAAATTATGCAACCATTTTAAAACTGTAATTTTGTACATGTATGTTTTTTAAAAAATTTCTTTTTAAAAAAGAAAACTGAGGTTATCAGCACAAACTCACTTAACTTCTACTTTTTTCCAATGCTTATTTCACCCCTAACTTGCCAGAATTCATCCCACTTGAAGAGTATAAGTCATTCTTAAATACTTTGCCATATGAACTGTATCCGTTTTTTCCTTACCGTATTTCCCTGTTTTCCCAATTCTCTAAGTTACTTATCTCATCATTTTGCACTGCACGTATGGAGGTGAGCCACCTCAAATTCACTGAGCAATCAAGTAATCTACATCCACACCTGTTCACATCTCTTTCTTCCCGTCTTAACAGCATTAACGTAGCTCATGCTCCCACGTCCTTGGATCCTGCTGCACGGGTGAGGCTCTCGATCCTCAGCATCTTCACTATCTCCTTTGATGGGTTCGTTCCTTTCAACCTATAAACACTTAAGTCACTCTCAGTCTAAAAAAAATTCTTTTTGAACTCCTTGCTTCCTCTTCTCATCCAGACTCCTTCAAAGAGTAGCCTATACCCACTCTTCACTGTCCCCTCAGAGCAGCCCTGTCCCCTCCACTTGTCTCAATCTGGCTATGTCTACCACTTCACTGAATGACTCCCATTAAGGTCACCAGGGACCTAACTGCCAAAGCCAAACACATTCTCTGCAGCATGACACTGTTATCTATTTCTTCCTTCTTGAAATGCTATTTCCGCTTTCCTCAAAATCCTTTCTCTGCTTCTGACTTAAACTTTTTTTAAGTCCCCACATTCTCTGTGACCTCAACCATTTTCGTGATTTTTTTATACGTGCTGACGCCATTCAAATTTTTATCTTTCCATGTCTTCACATGCGCATCCAGTGATCGACCCATCATCTCCTGAATTCTGCAGGTGCTTTAAAATTCAACCCGTCCAAACCTCAACTCTTCTCCCCAATACAGTTCTTTATTCCCTATTTCCAACCTCAATGATCCCACCACCCGACCTCAGTCACACAAATGGGACCCCAGCTTCTGCCTCCTACTTCCTCCTTACTTCCCACAACCAAGTCTTGCTTATTTCCCAAATAAATTTCAAACTTAATTCCTCCCTTGATATCTTATTTCAGACTTTTTTCCTCTTGTTATTGCCTCATTCAGAAGCTACCAAACTGGTGTTTGATGAAACCAGCTGTTAGACACTCTTTTACAAACAGGATTCTAGGGGCGCCCAGGTGGTTCAGTCGGTTAAGCGTCTGACTCTTGATTTCGGCTCAGGTCATGATCTCAGGGTTGTGAGATCCAGCCCTGTGTCAGGCTCAGTGCTCAGCAGAGTCCGCTTGAGATTCTCTCTCCTCCTCCCTCTGCTCTCACCCCCACTCCCTCTCTGGTGCATGCATGTGCATTCTCTCTCAATTAAAAAAAATGAAAAAGGATTCTATGATCAAATATATTTGAAAAGGGCTGCCCACCCTATGCCTGTCTTGGAAATTCAGAATGACTGTTAGCTTGCAGTAGCCCCGAGAAGTCATACAGTGAAGAAACCCGCTTAACTTTAAGCCAGGGTTTCCCTTACTTTTGTCCACGGAGCCCTTTCAGTAAGGACAGGGGAGGACATTTTTTTTATTTAAAAATAAACAATGCTCCTCAGAAGAGTGTGGCATCATCTCTGATCCCCATACTTCTTCTAACTGATGTTCCATACTGAACATTCATGATCTAACATGCAACCCTCAACATGTCATTTCCATTCTGCAACCGTTTTATTAGCTCTTTCCTGAGGAAAAAGAACCAGCTCCATGCAACATGGCTTGACATGGCTCGTAAGATCTGCTCACAGTCTCCTTGCTGCCACTGCCGGATGATATCCCACCAACTCTGGAATCTGTATCTGGCGTTCCCCAAACACACCACTCTCATGCCCTTGGCTCTATACTTCTGCTTCTGCTTTGCCTCCATTTTGAGGATCCTTTCCCTTCCTCCCCTTATTCACCAGTTTCCAACTACTCCTTCAAGACTTAGCTTAGGTGTGAGCTCTTTAAATGACCTTTCTTGGCCCCAGTTCTCTCTTCTTCCCCAAACATGGGCTACATTCCCTAAGCAGTCCCATCACAGAATGCGAAATGCAGTATTAAGATCTCTGCTTGTGCGTCTCCTACTCTCATTCTAACTATTAGTTAAGGGCTGTATCTTTATTGTTTTACTCCCATCGCACTCAATCCATGATTCATGAACTCAGTAGTACTGCAGTGGTCCTTCGGTAACAATCAGGCAGGGCCTTCTCAGAAGAAATTTGACACACCAGCTTTTCTCTGATTTTACCTCTCAAAAGTCACAGCCTAACTCAGGACTTATCTATGCATGTTTTACCAGGGAGGCATAATTTGGTCCGGAGATGCACGTTCATATGCTCTTACGTCGTCTGCCTTTAAGTACCTGACCCAGATGGAGGAGGGGCAGGCGTATAGCCCCTCCATGCACTTCCTGCGCTCAATGGCTTCCCTCTCCATGGCTTCCGCAAGCCCTTCTTCTCTTAACAAGGTAACAGGACAACAAAGGGATTAAGGGCATGGGTTCTGGTTCAAATCCCAGCTCTACCACTTATTTAAAGCTCTGTAATTTTGGGCAACTCACATAATCTGTCTCCTCAGACTCATCTATAAAATGTGCCCAATAATGGTTCCCTACAGTATACAGTTGCTGTAATCCATGACTATGGCTAAGTACCTTGGTCAATGTTTGCTGCTCTGGTTATTATGAATCAGGATATGCCAATGACTTCTGGCAAAGTGATTTATAATATTTCCACATTTACCCAAATGTTAAAACTCCCCCATTTATTACCCCATCCTTTCTAGGGCCCTTATCCTGCTTTGGTATTTTTTTTCTCCCTCCACAGAATATTAGTTCCATGAATGTAAAGGTTTTGTTTTGTTCATTGCTGAAAGCGACAGCACCCAGAATAGTATCATACATATTAAGTCCACAAGAAATACTTGTTGAGTGAAAGGTGGAGAGTGTCAAAAAGAAAACATACCCCAAAAGTTTCATTACAATAAAAAGAATGGATAAATCTCTGATGGCTTCCAGTACTATATTTTAAAACACCACATGCCACAATGAAAATATAAGAAATTTATTAAAATCTGAAGGCAAAAACATAATTTCAAAAGATTTAGACCTATGTCAGGTGTGATACAGTATGGATGCTTTCTTGAAATTCAAAGTCAGATCCAAGAGTATCACCTTCAGAGTGTTCTAACAGATTGAGTTTACTTTTAGTCGTCTTGGATGAAACAGTCACTATTCTACTTTCTTTCTTGACAGAAACGTGTTTTTTCAAAGACTCACTTTTAACTGGTTCGTTAACCAAAGAATCATTTTGCCCAATTCCTTTACTTTTCTGATTTACAGGTGAGTCAGAGCAGGAATGCAGGTCCTTTCTGGGCTGTTTTTTAGCACAATATTTTTTGGTATATTCACCTGTTTTGGTCATTTTCTCTGAAGAAGATCTGCTATTTCTAGACAATTCATCTTCTTTTCTTTGGCTTCCAGCTCCAGACATCACATCTGCTGAAGGAGAACATGTTCTAGCAATGAATTCTTTGATAGAGTCCTGCCGCTGCTCATTGACTGGGACTCCCAGGTTGTCTCTAGAAGTTTCTAAGGGCTCCTGCGTGGAAACGGGGACATGGAAGGAGTCGAGAGGCAAAGGAATTCTAGCATCACCTGTGATTTTCTGAAACTGGAAGGAAAAACAAAAGACGACAAAACAAAAATTCAGTGATGAACAAAGCCAACCATTAAAAAGTAGAGTCCATGACTTCAGTGTTACTCTGTGATTGTATTATTATGACAGTCATCTGATTAATCAGAAGATTTTAGATCCAGTTTTTTTCTAATTATATCCTGCCAGTTGGTTCCCAATTTAACTTCGCTATATCCAAGGCAACGTCTACTCCATTTTCAGACTTGGTGTTTGGATGATTATTGCCCACTTCCCTTTCCCTCATTAAAAATAATAAAGCCCTATTCCCTAAGAAAATTAATTTCTTTTCTATCGTCTAGGAACATGGAAGCAGTCTCCAATTTGTGATGAGACTGTTCTCAAGCTGGCAGTTCCCAAGACTGTCTGAGGTTGGCTGAGACGGAAGACGAAGGGAAGGCTCCAGGAAGTCAGGCCAGGAGAAGAGCAGACGGGTTGTCTCCTCTCGCTCCCATAACTGGGAGGCTAACTATAATACACTGTCTATTAGTTATGTCTGGATTACTTATTTAAGAAAATTATCTGTATCAGTACTTGTACCTTCATTAGTGTTCCTTCATTGTAAGCTGACTGCATACAAATAGAAACCTAGATGAAATATGAATAGAATAGACATTTACACAATTTAAAATTTGGAATGCTTTCTCTAATGTTTCATTTCTTTCTTCACTGAGAATAGTTTACTTTAAATCATACATTTGCAAAAGACCTTCTATCTTTCTTATTTGTAACTACACGATATTATGAAACGGGTCCAAACTTAACTAATTTCACATTTGGAAAGGACCCCAAAGAGGCTCCTCCCAAGCATGTGAGTTATTAGGGACAGAGCAGTATTATTTTCTCTCTGACTTGATAATTCCCTTTTGGCTAATCACTTGTAGAATCATTACGTTCTGTTCTGTCCACTTACTTGGATATTTTGCATCTGTCCTAGGGGGTTCTGCTTTGATTCTGGTTTTTCTTCTTCAAGCGCTTTCTTTTCTTCCGTAGGCAGACTACTAACTGTAGAATTCATCTGGGGACGACCCAGTAAATGAAAATCTGACTGATCTATACCAGCCATTGTGGCAAGCTGCCCAAGCCTGGACAAGAGGAGGAAAGGAGAAAAAAAGCAAAGGTTATTATAATTGCATGTGAGCAGCTTAGATTTCCCCATACCTATAATCATGAAATACTTCTAAAATCTTAAAAACCAATACCCTACCCCAGATACAAGCCCCTTTTCTCTCTCAAATTCTCAGCCCTCCCAGATTCATGCTCTGGGACCACATCAGCTCATGCCATCCTTGCAGCACTCCCTCTTCCCCCAACAACGTCTTGACCACCACCTGATTTGTCACTCCATTTCAATGCTTCAGCTTCTAGTATGCACCCAGTGCATCACCTCTCACCTCACCCCCACTTCCTGACCACCTTTCCTCCTGTTTCCAAAAACGTGTTCGTTCCTTCCTTCCCAACACTAACTCCTTCACCCACAAAACACCACTCCATCAATTTCAATCTCCAATTCTCTCTTTCAGTATCTTCCTTTAGCAAAATCATTCACGGTTGAGAATGACTGATCTGTATCTATATTTGCCTTACAAATTAATAATAACTTCTCTGTGTAGGACAAAAACCACTTAAATTCGGGGCGCCTGGGTGGCTCAGTCGGTTAAGTGGCTGCCTTCGGCTCAGGTCATGATCCCGGAGTCCCGGGATCTAGTCCCGCGCATCAGGCTCCCTGCTCAGCAGAGAGCCTGCTTCTCCCTCTGCCCCTCACCCCGTTTGTGCTCTCTCTCACTCTCTCTCTAATAGATAAATAAAAATCTTTAAAAAAAAAAAAAAAAACCACTTTAATTCAAATTTATTTTACAAGAAAGATAAATAGGGGCGCCTGGGTGGCTCAGCCGTTAAGCGTCTGCCTTCGGCTCAGGTCATGATCCCAGGGTCCTGGGATCGAGCCCCGCATCGGGCTCCCTGCTCGCGGGAAGCCTGCTTCTCCCTCTCCCACTCCCCTTGCTTGTGTTCCCTCTCTCGCTGTGTCTTTGTCAAATAAATAAAATCTTTAAAAAAAGAAAGATAAATAAAAGGGAGGGAAATTCTGATGCATTCTGGAATATTTTCAAGTAAAATTATCGTCAGTGTAGTCTTTCCCCAAAACTATACCTAAAAATTACTTAATCTACAGGTTATTCTTTTATAATGGGCTCTCTCCTCTACCAAAGCAGGTTTACCATTTTGCATTTCTTTTAATTCCTGATTTAAAAAACACCCTATATTACACGCTAAATAAGACTATGGAAGCATTGAAAATTGCTCACATTCCTTAGTAAACCCTCATTACAGATGCAAAGAGAATAATGCCATGGAGAGAAACTACTAACCCAGCATCTTTAAGGAGGTCCAAGAAAGCATGGAACTTCTGAAAAGAATTCTCAATGCTGCCCAAAACACCTTCATCATCCAGGATCATGCTTGTCAATGACTGTGCATGCAGGGCTTCAGACAAAGAGAAATTTATATTTCTTAACTGGGCATTTTCATGTTCCAGCTATAAAAGAAAATTGAAAATGTCTGACATGATTTTCTTCCATTGTCATGAAAAGAAAAGTTTTTAAGCAACAAAACTAAAACATTTCAAATATAATTAATTTGTAATTAATCTAACTTTCTGCCTATAAAGACAGAGACTACATCACATAATGATCAAAACCCAAAGATACCCAACAAAGTTTCCTATATAATACTTAGGTGGTATATAAATAAACCAAAATAACTGTTTAATTATTAACGATCTTTCAAAAGATCACTTTTCTGGGGCACCTGGGTGGCTCAGTCGGTTAAGCGGCTGCCTTCGGCTCAGGTCATGATCCCAGGGTCCTGGGATCGAGCCCCACGTCGGGCTCCCTGCTCGGTGGAGAGTCTGCTTCTCCCTCTCCCTCTGCCTGCCTCTCTGCCTACTTGTGCTCTCTCTCTATCTCTCTGTCAAATAAATAAATAAAATCTTTAAAAAAAAAAAAAAAGATCACTTTTCTAACTGGTTATATTCATAACAGACCCTCATTTACATTAGAAAAATTAGCTGCTTAAGGTTCCCTTTAAATTAGAAAGTGAAATAGTCTGATTTGAGCAAAGCATATTCTAACTTGGCTGGTGGTTAAGGATTAACTTTATTGAGCAAAATATTAAATGTCTAAGTTTAAAAGTCCTGAATCATACTTATTTATACTTATTTAAATTATTCACTGCCAGTAAGTAGTTTCATCATATCTTTTATGTTACTATATATGCATATAAGCATAAATGCTTTCTTGAACTGAAGCATCATAAACAGAAAATAAGCTAACATCATATAAAAATACACACACACCAAAAAAACCCCTAAGATTTTTACTTCTTTTTTTAAAAAATATGCTCCCCACCCAAAATATGTGGACCCCAGTGCAGGGCTTGAACTCACAACCCTGAGATCAGGACCTGAGCTGAGATTAAGAGCCGGATGTTTAACCAACCGAGCCACCCAGGTATCCCTAAGATTTTTCCATTTTAAAAACATGTTTTCTGGAATAGAGATCATATGACCACTAAAAGAAGTAAATACAAAGGTTCATATGGTACAACCAATTTGCAATATATTAGTTTTAAAGTTTATAAACTGCATGTGTATGGCTTAAAATCAAATAAAAATAAAACCAAAATACTTTCAAAAGTATAAGAAAAAACCTGTTTACCTCACTGACTCGTTTATCAGCCTTAAACCTTATTACTCTTTCCTCCTTTAACTGCTTTAGGCACTCCTCCAGTTTTTCCTAGTGTGAAAAAATAGAGTATTATAAGCAATTCATAGTAGCATATCCAAAAGCCTTTCCATTTATAGATCTCACCAAGGATTTAGGCATAGAGCCACAAGTAAACTCAGACTTCAGGATTATAATCTGTTACTTAATGATTTTATCCTACCATGCTAGTGAAATTAATTACCAAAAATATCAAATTAGCATATTAAAAATTTATTTGAATCCAATACTTTCCAAAATAAATTTGTGGCAGCTCACCATAAAAGGCATATGTGTATAATACAGTTAAGTCAGAAATAAAAAACTAAGGCCAAGAAAGGAAAATTCTACTTTTATTAATGGGCCCCTTTATAAGAGGAAATCTCACTAACATAGTTAACCCACCCAAATTATATAATTGCAGAATCAAATGCATTTTAAAAAGTAAACACTTTTAAAGCACTTTAGTACATGCCAAGCCCTGTCCTAATAGGAATTTCCTGGATATTAAATAATTTAATCATCAAAACCCTACAAGAACAATTAACTCCATGTCATTTTACAGGTGAGAAAATGGAGACAGAGAAAAGTAGCGTAGGACACCCCAGACCATATCACCTAAGATCATTAAGTTGTAGAACCACATTTTGAACTCAGGAACTTGGGCCCCATGCCTGTTCACAGAAGTGGTAATCTCCCCATTCAGCAACGTCAATAAAATAGAATGCACAGGGCGCCTGGGTGGCTCAGTCAGTTAAGCGTCTGCCTTCGGCTCAGGTCATGATCCCAGAGTCCTGGGATCGAGTCCCGCACTGGGCTCCCTCTCAGCGAGGAGTCAGCTTCTCCCTCTGCCTTTCCCCCCTCTGCTCGTGATCTCTCTCTCTCTCTCTCAAATAAATAAAAAATATTAAAAAAAATTAGAATGGACACTGGTAAATTTTGATTTCCAAGAACAAGATACTTAAGTCCTTGCAGTGGGGGACACTACTTGTGGTTGGCAGAATTCTAAGATAGCCCCTCAGATTCCTACCGGCTAAACTATATGATCCTCCCAGTTAATCAAATACTGATCTAATTGGTGCTGCAGTGAAGGGATTTTGCAAGATGTAATTAAGGTTCCTCAAATCTTTAATTGATCTTAAGAAATGATTCTGGGTGGATGTAACTTAATCAGGTGGCCTATTAAAAGGGACTGGGGTCTTCCTTAAGATCTAAAGTAAAAAAGGGACAAAGGCGAGATTCTCTGTTGCTGGCTTTGAACAAGTCAAGTGTGATGTCGTGGCAAGGAATGGGAGGGAGGCCTCTAGGAGCTGAGACTGTCCCCCAACTGACAGCCAGCATGAAAGGAGGATCTCTGTCCTACAACTCCAAGAACTGAATTAGGCCAATGAGCTGTCTAAGTTGGGAGTAGGTTCTTTCCCAGAGCCTCACGATGAGAACACAGCCTGACTGACATCATGACTTCAGCTTTCTGAGACGAAGCAGAGAGCCTAGTCACGCCATACCTGGACTTCTGACCTACAGAACTGGGAGCTCGTCAGCAGGTGGTGTTTCAAGCCATGAAGTTCACAGCAATAGAAAATTAATATACTACTCAACCCCCAGGTTCATGAACAAAATAAATGACTACTACTGTTTGAAGCCACTGTTTTGGGGGTGGTTTCTTATGCAGCAATAAACAAAATAACTCTACTTATTAAAACAACAAGGTATATTTATACATTTTAAAGGCTTTTGAACAATCACTTAAAGAATTTCAACTTAGAGTTTAGTTTACCCCTGGTGCATGCGGGTTGAGGGGAGGAACTCTATTACATGCTGTCATTGACGGAGGAAACTAGCACTAGCTTCTGGGCAGTGAGTACATACCACCGATCCTACACCCAGGAATTTACCCTAAGGAAATCACCAAAGACGTGGGCAAAGATTTATCTACCAACATGTCATACACGACTGTTTAGGCCTAACCCTAGAAGTGAGCTACAAGCTTCCAAATTGGGTTAGTTTAAATAAAAACAGCACACCCATATGAAGAAATGCTCTGCAAAGCCACTAAAAAACACTGACAACAAGAGGTCTTAACCAGAATTAATGAATGGGCTTTCAGGAGTTTTATATTCTGTGCGTTTTTCAGGGGAGAGAGTACATAAGCTTAATCTAAGATTCTCTGAGGTAGAAGAGTATTTAGTGACATGACAAAATATTTTTGATACCTTTTTATGACAAAAGGGTAGATTAGGTGTGTGTACATACAGAGGTGGCTTTTATTTTCTTCAGTAAGTTTTTCATTGTTTTCAAAAATTTGCTCAATGAACATATACTTTATACTCAGAATTTACGTTTAAAAATTTTAAAATAGTCTAACAACTTCAAATTCTTTAATGTTTCATTAAACATTTGAAGCCAGTCAAATTTTTAATGGGGACAAAGGAAAAAAATTACAAATACCTCTACTTACTTATATAATTTTTTTTATTATTTTTTTTAATAAATCTTTTTTTCTTAAGATTTTATTTATTTTTTGACAGAGAGAGAGACACAGCGAGAGAGGGAACACAAGCGGGGGAGTGGGAGAGGGAGAAGCAGGCCTCCCGCGGAGCAGGGAGTCTGATGTGGGGCTCGATCCCAGGACCCTGGGACCATGACCTGAGCCGAAGGCAGACGCTTAATGACTGAGCCACCCAGGCGCTCCTATATGATGGTTTTAATATTTAAAACTTATTTCACAGAAATTCTAAACAAATCAGTAAACAAGAAAGTCTCACCACAATCAGAGAATGTACAGACTGAAATGCTCCATTCTCAACTGGCTCTAAATATAAACAGCACATTGTGCAATTACATGAAATAGCTTCTCCCTCTAGTGGAGGGAGTTAGAATATCACGTGGGATTTTCATGAAAAACTGTACCTTCCTACGAAGTTTAAAGTAATTCATGCTCTTTAAAAAAATATGAAACCATAAGAGACTCTTAATCATAGGAAACAAACTGAGGGATGCTGGAGGGGAGGGGGATGGGGGGTGGGGTAACTGGGTGATGGGACATTAAGGGGGGGAACAAGTTGTAATGAACACTGGGTTTTATATAAGACTGATGAATCACTGAACTCTACCTCTGAAACTAATAATACATTATATGTTAATTAATTGAATTTAAATTAAAACAAATTTTTAAAAAAGCTCAATGTCTACACTTAAAAAAAATATGGAACCAAAAGATTAGAAAGCAAAATTATCTGACATTCTGTTATGTAAATTAGACTAATGATCAGGTTTTGGAGAAATCCTCTTTCTTGTCATCTGCTCTCCTTACCCTTCTATACATTGGCTAGTTTTTTCTTTTTCTGGAACAAAGCTCCCATCATACTGTATCTCTAATTTTATGTTTAACTTTTTTCCATTTATTTTTTTTTTAAAGATTTTATTTATTTATTTAACAGAGAGAGACATAGCGAGAGAAGGAACACAAGCAGGGGGAGTGGGAGAGGGAGAAGCAGGCCTCCTGCTAAGCAGGGAGCCCGATGTGGGGCTCGATCCCAGGGTCCTGGGACCATGATCTGAGCTGAAGGCAGACGCTTAACGACTGAGCCACCCAGGCGCCCCAACTTTTTTTCATTTACAGTGGATCATTTTTTATATAATCAGGGGATTCATAGCCTTGATTTTTAAAAAAGATTTATTTATTTTTGAGAGAGAGAGAGAGAGTGCCCCTGCGCTGGCAGGGGAGAGGGGGAGAGAGAGAGTGAGAGAGAATCTCAAGCAGACTCCCTGCTGAGCAAGAAGCACAACTCGGGGGTGCAATATCCTGACCCTGAGACCATGACTTGAGCCGAAATCAAGAGTCGGCCACTTAACCAACTGAGCCACCCCTAACCTTGACTTTTTTAATGGGCTACAAAATATTCCACTGAGCATGTCTCGGTTCTGTAATCACTCCTATATGGTTAAACATTTAAATTCTTTCCAACCTTTCAGTATTATAAAACAAAATAACTATTTTTATGCCTGAAGGCCTTTTCCCATATGTAGATAATTTTCTTGCAATGAGTCAATAAAAATGAGTTTGAGATCAAAGCAAATGAACATTTTTAAGGTTCTGTGATACTGATCTACAAAAGATTCCTAAGATTTTAGACTGCTTTCAGCAATGTATCACTTGGTATATAACTTCTACTATAACTGTTGGCTTGTTTCCTCACTTTAAAGTGCAAGGAATTTAAGGGAAGGGGGCATATTTGATCCCAGCACATGTATCTAGCACAAAGCACACGAAAAGTAATTGTTGAATAAGGTAAACCTGTGCGAATACGAGTTCTGTGTGTAATTAGTAGTTAAATTTCTCCTCAGATTATATTTTAAAAATTCAGAATCTCTGTGGCTAAAACCTGGCCCTCCCCCTCAGCTATATAAGCTTGGACAAGTTCAGTAACTCTAGGCCTCCATTTCCTCATCTCTAACATGAAGACAGGTTCCCACATCACACAGTTCTTGTGAGGATGACAAGTTAACAACACTCACATAAACTCAGAAGAGTGCCTGCTGCATAGGGTATGTTCAGTTAATGCTAATGAATATATGTGAACGCAAGCAGTGGCGAAGGACTTAAAATCAAATAGTCTCAAGTCACTCACACATACAGCCCCCTAGAGGCAACCTTTTCTTAAGCAGGTTTTAATTTTTTTTAAGTAATCTTTATGCCCAGCGTGGGGTTTGAATTCACAGTTCCAAGATCAAGAGTTGCATGCTCTACTGACTGAACCAGCCAGGCGCCCCTTTGAGTAGGTTTTAATTGTAAAATACGGTATCCATACTAAAAAGTGCATCTTTGCATGCATGCATCCCTAAAAATTCCCTTTGGTTTTGCCAACTCTTAACTTCATGTAAAGAGAATCACAGTATATGCAGTCTTCCAGTCAATATTGTTTTTAAAAATTCATCTATATTGTTGCCAGTAGGCTCTAGTTCATTAAACTTTATTGCTTTGTAGTTTTCCCACTGTATGAATACACATCATTTTTGACTCTTAAGGGATGTTTGGGCTGCTTTTAGTTGGTGCTAAAGCAAATCACACACGTACCCTGTTGCACCAGTTATTCTAGTACGTATACCGGCTGGGCAGGGGATAGGGAAACTTGTTGGGTTGTGAAGGATTAGCACGCCCTCAGGTAATGAACAATGCTGAATGCTTTCCAAAGTAGCTGTGTCAATTTATATGCCCATATAAGCAGGGTGTGAGATTCCTATTATACTCCAGGCCTAGGAAACCTGTAATTATCAGACTTCTTTATTAATGTGATTGGAGGGTAGTGGCATTTCATATTGGACACTTGTCCATGTTTATTAGCCATCTGGATTTCCTTTCTTAATGAGACTTTAGCCATTCTTATTTTTAATTCTTCTCATTTCCAAGTAAGAAACTTACATGACTATGTCATGATGAAATTTTAGACATTATTAACTTCCTACTTTACCAAATAAGACATTAGTCCATTTACACTCTTTCCTAAGTCCATTCCTCTCAGTGAAGTCACGTCACCATTCGTTTTCCCACTGGTCATGAACTCTTTGACTTGTAGTGATATCCTTAAAAATCTGTATTGTTGGGGGGGGCCTGGGTGGCTCAGTCAGTTGAATGTCTGCCTTCGGCTCAGGTCGTGATCCCGGGGTCCTGGGATCGGGCTCCCTGTTCGGCAGGGAGTCTGCTTCTCCCTCTGCCCCTCACCTCGCTCGTGTTCTCTCTCTCTTTTTCTCTCACTCTCTTTGTCTCTCTCTCAAAAATAAGATCTTTAAAAAAAAAATCTGTATTGTTGGGGTGCCTGGGTGGCTCAGTCGGTTTAGTGTCTGCCTTTGGCTCAGGTCATGATCCGGGGGTTCTGGGATGGAGCCCCGCATTGGGCTCCCTGCTCAGTGGGGAGCCTGCTTCTCCCTCTCCCTCTGCCTCTCCCTCTGCCTCTCCCCCTGCTTGTGCACTCTCTCTCGCTATCTCTCTCCGAGTCAAATAAATAAATAAAACTCTGTATTGTTTATTGAGCATAAACTCTCTCAACACCCCGCTTTGGGAACTGAAGACATTCATGCCTTTTCCCCTTCTTTCCACCTCCTATTTACCTTCCAAACCTACCTTTTATGTTGTCAAAGCTGATATTTACATTTTGTTCTGTTTTCTGTTGAGAGACAGTAACAGCAAATAGTCCCTGGTCCTACCAAGTATCTGTTTTTACTCTTTTTTTTTCCTATCATGTTGTATACTTTACTAACTCTCAGGCGAACCATGGTTATTTTCTACTTAGGAACGGGAGCAGAAAGCTCCCTGGAAGCTCATGATTGACTGGCTTCTCTTATGTGTGAAGAGGTGGGTAGTCAGTTGTAATAAGGAACCCCCAAATACTCTTTTCTAGGGTGCAAAACTCCACTAGGTGCCCTAATTCTCCCCAGTCTTTTTTTCCCCAAATTTTTATTTAAATTCTGGTTAGTTAATATCTAGTGTAATAGTGGTTTCAGGAGTAGAATTTAGTTTCTCCCAAAGTCAAATCATCTCATTTCAGGAGAATGAGGGTGGGGATGGGAGTCAGCTCTCCCAAATATAAACCTTCCACATGCTCTCCCTATTTCAGTCACATTTTTAACCAACTCCACCCTCTCTCTGTCACGCATATCTGAAGATGGAGCTGTTTCTGCCACGGGGGATTAGATTCCCTCAGCTGCAGCCAGTCCCTGTGCAAATTCTAGGTGGTACTGTTCCTCTGTTCACAGCTTCACACCCTTCCACTTGTCTTCTGTCTCTGAAAAAAATGTTGAAATCCCTTCTCTTGATTGTTGTGGATATATTCTTAAAAATTTGATACCAGTACTTTAATGTCTTATCAAAGTGGAGAAGAGCCGAGAGGGTCCTCAGCACATCCTGAATCAGGTAGTCCCTAGTTACAGTTCCTGACCTTCTTGGCTTTCCCCAGTGCCTTACTGTTGCTTTTAGAAGTACAAGCTCCCTAGTGTCTCGGTGCAGGAAATCTAAACGACCATGAGAGGGGCCTGGGTGGCTCAGTCCTTGAGCGTCTGCCTTCGGCTCAGGTCATGATCCTGGGGTCCTGGGATCGAGCCCCGCATCGGGCTCCCTGCTCAGGGGGAAGCCTCTTCTCCCTCTCCCTCTCCCCCTGCTTGTGTCCCCTCTCTCGCTGTGTCTCTCTCTGTCAAATAAATAAATAATATCTTTAAAAAAAAAAAAAAATGACCATGAACGCAAATTAGACGGTCTGGGGTCTTGTCTTTACTCTGCAGCTTAGTAACAAAGCATTTTAAGTGCTACAAATTGTAGGTGCTCATTTAGAAAATGAAAGGGGTAATTCTACATCAATTACAGATTCATCGTACTCTAACATTTCGTAATTTTCCAAGTACTTATCTTAAAATTTCTCTATGTTATTGTCATTAATTTTAATTGGGAAAATAAAAATCTGGCTTTCTTTTTTAAAAAATCAAATAGTAAAAGGGGCCCCTGGGTGGCTCAGTCGGTTAGGAAAGGAAAATATATTACTGGTGACATGTTTTGATTTTTATTTCTCAGAATTCAAACGTCTACCTTCCACCTTGGTCTAAGCCAAGGAATCGTTGAGGGGAAGACAGAAGCCATGTACAAGCTCATCCAGTGCCCTAATCAGGCTTCCTCCTGCCCAGTAACCACTACGGTTTAAAAAATAATCTCTGGATCTTAAAGTGGTAATGTTATACCTCTAATGCTTCTTGTTTTAAACTGGTTTTCTCAGGCTCTTCTTGAACACTTTCGGATGAATCGTCGACCTCTTCCATTTCTGAGGAGGAAGGACTCTCTACTGTCACAGTCACAGGGAAATCTGATTGCTTAGAGAAAGAAGTCAAGGTTGTAGAAGAGATAACAAAAACCAGGTAACAAATACTACAGGACATTTAACAAAACTGACCTGAGGTATCAAGTCATTATGTATAAATGTCTTCTACTGCTTAGTCTAAAACAAGCAATGACAAAGTAAAATGACAATGATTTATTTTTGCTGTCACTGTACAAAATTCTGTTGAGATTAATATTTGGAATCCTCCATATTATTTTATTAACTTTCTTTCATATAAGCCAACTGAGGAGCCAGGGTAAACATTTTTCTCAGACCAACTTTTTACTGCAGATGAGACATTTACTCTCCACTGTTAGGTACAAAAAGTCTGGAAGAAAATGTAGTTTTTGGAGGAAAAATCCATCAGTAGGGGACTGATAAGAAGAATTAGAAGAATAATTAGAAAGTCAATATATCTAGTGAAAAAAAAATGAAAATTAAAAAAATCACTTACACATACACAACTAAAATGGACCCATCAAAAACCTCATCTTACCATCCTTTAGCCACCCTAAAGCAGAACTACTGTAATGGTAATACAGTTCTCCTGTCAATTCACTGCCACTGGAATGCAGTTCAGTATGCTGTTCCCAAACATTTGAAAACTGACCTGATCATAACCCCATAAAAAGTCTACAGATCAAAAAGAGGAGTGCTGGGATTACATAACTGCACAGAAGACAAGTCACTGGGGTGTCATTTTAACCACGGGCAACAAATCCCACAGTACAGGAAAGTCCCAATGGTAGAATGAGGCGTGCACCCCTTCTTCTGGACATGCAGGGGGCAGGGCTCACACCCGGGGTGCTCTTCTCTCAATCCAGTAGTGTTACCTTACTCAGAGCTGCTATGCAGTTCCCCAGGACAAGGGGGAAGGAGAACCTGACACTCTGACGGAAGTGGCTGGTAGGACAGGGAATGTGTGTGGCCTTGGTGAGAGAGGAAGAAGTGCTCTGAGAGAGCAGAAGCTCTGGGACTGGCTTCTTTATTTTGCCTTTAGGATCTGGAACTTATACATATACTTATAGCTCTCAAATAACATTTCTCGAAAACATAAAAGACATTCTTGAGAATGGTAGCTCCATGAGTTGGCAGTCAAATTCCTTTCACTGGGTTAACAGGTGACTTGTGGACTGGAGAAATGGCTTCCCTGTTTACGGATGGAACCACAAGATCCCCAGTGTGTCATATTCACACAACTACATACCGTCATTGGGAGAGCAACCTGACAAGTTGCCAATGGATTTATTTCAGAGAGGGAAATGTTTTCTGTAAGGCTCTGTTTAGTTTGAAATGCAAAGAGAACGCCCTCCCACCTTTCCCACTTAACCTTCTATATATTGTAAATATGAGAACTACATACCTGCAAATGATTATATACATCATGAGTTTTGATTAATGGAAAACCCCTAAAGAGATACCAACAAATTAAGTTAAACATTGATGTGAATATTACCAGTTAACGCCAGTTTGCTAGAATTTGCTAGAATTATGTACAATAATACTATTAATAATACATTATGAATTACGTATAAGCAAAATAAGCTCAAAATAAGGACCTGGCAGAAAATTGAACAGAATTTAGCAGACTGGCTTGTCATAACTCTCTGAACTGCTGAGGGGTGTCTTCACGTTCTACGTTCAGGACGGTTTAGACTTCCAATCTAACTTCTTTGACTAATTATCATTCTCCAATTGACAACTCCTTGTGGTCAGAATGGTCTCGATATTAACAATTATCATAAAAAGAAGATATGAAATCATAAAGTCATAAAACTTAAGTGTAAAGACTGGGGCCTGGGAACTAGAGTTTATGCAGTAATAATTCACATCACCATTTGCAATGGAGATTATATTCAACAATTCAATGTGAGCAAGTGAACAATTATTTTACATAGTACCTACCTCAAGTCTTATTTAAAATCAATTCTTTGTTTTCTTAAGCAATTGTTAATCCCCAATTTCTTGAATACTGTAAATTACCTGAAAATAATCTACAGCAAACTAATTCACTCAGCAGGCCTAAAATTATAGTTCGACCATTTAAAGAGACTTTTATATTTCTAGTATAAAAATCGCTATGCACTGTTATCCCCTGGGTAAGTAATCAGCTAAAACTAGTTAAATCTAATTTGATTTACTAAATCTGATTCACTAAAATGAGTTAAGCTGGTTGACTGAGTTAGATTAAGTCTAATCCCTACTCCCTCATCCATTCTGTACTAAACTATCCCCCAGGCCGAAAATGTCTTTTTTCCCCATTCCTTACATGTCCAAGTTCCTCCTCCTGCACTGTAGGGCCCAGCTCAATTACACCCACCTTTAATGAAACCTTTACTCACCTGTACCGGTGGAGAGAATGTTTGTTGGGACACATAAGAAATAACTTGCAACTCCCAATTATAACTATTTTTTTTTCTTCTTTCAAGGACCCATTAGGCAGAAGCCACGTGTGAGTTATCATTTTTTCCTCTAGAGAAACCATTAGAGACCTCCCGCATAATAGAAGCTCCAAAATGAAAATTTCTAAACGACTCAAGACGGAATAAATACCTGGTCCTTTTTGCACGTTCTGCTGTGCGCCACGGCAGGAAACCAGAGACGCCAGGAGGTAGAGGTTCAGGAGAATATTCTTTACCAAGGGGGTGTTTCCTTCCATTACTTACAGGTTTCTTTGTGGCCAATCCTATGTTTGCGAAAGCATTAAAGGACAAAATCAAGATGCACTAAATGGTGACACAGCAATTATCACATGTTCGCACTTTATAAAACAGGCACCTGCCAAAGATGCGAGGCCATTAATAACAAGATCGTTCTGTAAAAATGCTTTGACATGGACTAGCAATGTTTACAAATCTAAGTAGATTTGTAGAGTAACAAGTTATCATTTTAACTAAAATATAAGTATATGAGATGCACAAAACATACAGAAATAAAAAATATACCCCAAAGAATGAAACATGCACGATACATCTTATGTATCATGCAGAAACATCCAGTTTATTGAATCTCAGAATATCTGTGGTATTTCTGAATCTCAAAGATAGAGAAACACTGATACATCCCTGATTCCTGCCAAAGAGAATCTGAATTAGACCAAAATTTTAATTTAAGATTAAATTTTCTATGTGAAAACAATCAAAGGAATAGGACTGAAAGCTGCTAAGTGGCAGGTAAGTCAATGTTACCCTCCGTAAGTCTGTCAACCTTCATTGCTCATTTGATTTCATATAGAAAACAAAAAAGAGGGGCGCCTGGGTGGCTCAGTCGTTAAGCGTCTGCCTTCGGCTCAGGTCATGATCCCAGGGTCCTGGGATCAAGTCCCACATCGGGCTCCCTGCTCAACGGGAAGCCTGCTTCTCCCTCACCCACTCTCCCTACTTGTGTTCCCTCTCTCGCTGTCGTCTCTCTCTGTTGAAAAATAAATAAAATCTTAAAAAAAAAAAAGAAAACAAAACAAAGAAGAAATAAGACCCAATGGATAAAAGAGCAAGATATGGAGACTTGGCCTACATTTCAGTACTAAAAAGTCAATATCCTTATATGAAATAATAGCAAAAACTAGACCTACATGCTAATATATTTAGAATACACCATATATTAAAATTGACATTTAATTGTTTTACAGTTACTCAAAACAAGTAATATAGGTTTGTTATATTTATTCTTCAGATCTATTTTACTATACTACTTTAGCAGCATTAGGATAGCAAGAGAAATAAAACATATGTGGCAATAGAGGACAAATATTTCATATAGTGTAGCTTATTGATAATCACCACATGACCTGTGTGATTTCTCTGGATAAATTTATATGCCTCTTAAAATATATAGAAGTTCCATTCATCTTGTGCTATTTTTTGTTTTTCAACTTAATTACTCTCAAGGAAAAAAATGTTCATATATACGTGGTTTGTACATGTACACCTCTTCCCTGACTTTCAGAAACTAATGCAAATATGCCATTTGTAATTAAATCCAAAAGAATTCACACTTATCTTGTAAGGAGATAAAATCCCCATTCGAGTTCCTATCTTCTTTCTGCACACATGATTACAATGTGAATGTGACAACTCACACAATTATGTAACCTCTATACTCACCTGGATCTAACTATATAGCCAGACACTGATGTGGCTTACCTCTATGTCTCCACATAACTGAGGCAAATACAAAAAAAAGCCCAAGAAATAAAATTACTCTTAAAATAGCTCAGTGAGCTTGTAAATTTCAGTCACTTTGTTTAATTATGCTAAGAAAAAAAAAGATTTTTAATTTTTTATTTTCATTCCACGAAGTCCTATTATATACCATCAGATACTAAAATTACAGAAATCCTAATATAACACACATATATATTTTACCTATATACATTTCTATTTCTAATATTATATCAAAATACCAACTCAGACACTTTTAAGAATGTTTTACACATGATGTAAACTTTTAATAATAATAATCTATAATCAGTGAGACATCACAAATCTCAGCTTCTTTGTATATACTATTTGACTACTAAAATATCAGTTTTAAAATAAAAATTGGTAGAAAAATTGTTAAGCTTTCTTTTGATTTAATAGACCCTCTTAACTGCTACTTAATATTTTGTTGACCAAACAAGTAGATTAATGGAGAATCAAAAACATACCTTTTAATAGTAAAAAAAAGTAGTATTTATGAAAATGTTTACAATACTATTAAAAAATTATATAATACTTAGGTTATTCTGAATTTTTTACTAATTTATTATTTATTTAAAGTACACTCCATGCCCGACGTGGGGCTTGAACCCATGAGCCCAAGATCGAGAGTCACATGCTCTACTGACTGAGCCAGCCAGGCACCCCAAATTTTTCATTAATTTAAAAAAAAGACCAATCAACTCAATGAAACCTTCTGAATTCATAAAAAAGTGTAACTACGAAATCATATAGAATTTTAATTTAATCTAAAATGAAGTGAAAGAAGAAAAATGGCAGATTATATTCAAGTTATGTGGAATTACATCAATATTCCATCCACCCTGTCACCTGTGTGCCTATGTTGTCTATGTTAACAGACCACAGGAAGATGGGCACCTGGGTGGCTCAGTTGTTAAGCGTCTGCCTTCGGCTCAGGTCATGATCCCAGGGTCCTGGGATCGAGCCCCACATCGGGCTCCCTGCTCGGCGGGAAGCCTGCTTCTCCCTCTCCCACTCCCCCTGCTTGTGTTCCCTCTCTCGCTCTCTGTCAAAAAAAAAAAAAAATAGACCACAGGAAGAGAAAATGAAAATCTTAACCAAGGAATATATTCAAAATAATGAACTTTTTATGAAAACGTAGTTGGTTAATTTTAAAAAAATGGAACTATTAGCATCTCTTCTTTAAATTATTTTTATATTTCATAAATTCTTATAATCTGTATCACAACATTCACAGTCTTTCTGATATGCATGTGGTTAATACTGGTTGTTACCATCACTATCATACAATGGGAAGAGATTCCAATTTTAGCCATTGGAACACATACAGGGCATAAGCTCTAGCAGCATTAAAAAGCCAGGAGAAAAAGTTACCAATTCTAATAGTAGCTTTCCCTTTCCGACCATTTCCCAGGATTATAGTTCTCTTTTTCTGTCTAGCAGTTTTGAATGGTTCCTTCACTGATGGAGAAGTTATCCACTGGTACTGGAAGAGAAATAATAAATACTCGTATCAGTTACAGGTAATTTATGAGGGTTTGATCTCAATTGGAAATTAAGCTATTTTGAGTTAACAAAAGGTTTGCAATCTGCATTTCTGGGACCCCAAATTAAAGAATCACACAATATTTTCAAAACAGAAAAGCCATTTGATTTGACTTAGTTGATTTAAGATGGCAGAAAAATGCCTTGATGGTTTTATTAAGGAGAAAAACATGCAGTTAAAGAAAAATTCTTCCTAAAGAACTACAACATGTTACCTCTGACTTGGCGCTCCTTCCATTCTGGAGAACTTTTTTGATAACTGCTTTCATCACAGAATGATCTAAAGTAAAATAAATTGAAATTATAGTAATTGCTTCCCAATGAGTGGTTATTCCCATTTAAAAGCAAACACCAACTTTTCACATAAAATTAAATATAAAATGCACATTATGTAATTATATACCTATTTCCCCCTTTTTAGAATTCTAATTTCTTCCTCAAAAACCTAAGATGAAAATGACCTCACTGATGTGAGGAATTCTTAATCTCAGGAAACAAACTGAGGGTTGCTGGAGTGGGGGGTGGGGTGGGAGGGATGGGGTGACTGGGTGATGGACACTGGGGAGGGTATGTGTTCTGGTAAGCGCTGTGAATTGTGCAAGACTGTTGAATCTCAGATCTGTACCTCTGAAACAAATAATGCAATATATGTTAAGAAAGAAAAAAAGAAGAAGAAGAATGTAGCAGGAGGGGAAGAATGAAGGGGGGGAAATCGGAGGGGGAGAAGAACCATGAGAGACGATGGACTCTGAAAAACAAACTGAGGGTTCTAGAGGGGAGGGGGGTGGGAGGATGGGTTAGCCTGGTGATGGGTATTGAGGAGGGCACGTTCTGCATGGAGCACTGGGTGTTATGCACAAACAATGAATCATGGAACACTATATCTAAAACTAATGATGTAATGTATGGGGATTAACATAACAATAAAAAAATTAAAAAAAAAAAAAAACACCTAAGATGAAAGTATGCCCCCTCCCATACTGCCCACAATGACTACTCTTTTTGCAGTAGCAAAGATCATTTCTCAACACTTTGTGTCTAACGTGACTTTGGATACCTTTGGATAGAAAGCAAAAGTCTGGGACTGTCCAGCTGCTTAGATACCGAAAGGGCACCTGATCCATTAAACCAAAGTCCTGACATTCTCTCAAAGCCGCTCCTCTCCTCAGCGCCCCTTTCTCAGTGAGTGGTACCAACCAGTTGCACGCATCATCATCCAGCACTTGCTTCTTTTTTTTTTTAAGATTTTATTTATTTGACAGAGAGAGACACAGTGAGAGAGGGAACACAAGCAGGGGGAGTGGGAGAGGGAGAAGCAGGCTTCCCGCGGAGCAGGGAGCCCGATGCGGGGCTTGATCCCAGAACCCTGGGACCATGACCTGAGCCAAAGGCAGACGCTTAACGACTGAGTCACCTAGGCGCCCCCAGCACTTGCTTCTTTATTACTATTTCCTTCATACCCCACACCTGATCTATCTGTAAGTCTTATTAGCTACCCCCTCAAAACACAACCTGAATTCAACCACTTTACCAGCTCCAACCTTCCACCCTAAGGTAAGCCATTAACAGCCTGTATTTGGACTCCTGAGGGGAGTCACAGTCTCCAGACTGGTCTCCTCATTTTCCTTCTTTATCTCTCCCCCATCCCCAGGTCTATTCTCTACACCAGTCATCTTATTGAAACACTATTCAGATCAAGTCTTTTTTAGTTCAAAATGCTCCACTCACTTAGAATAATCCGTGTCCTTACTCTGGTAAGATCATGCCCGTGGCCAGCTCTGTGACCTCACCGCATCCCACGCTCTCCCTCACTCGGTGCTCCGGCCATGGTGGCCTCCGTCCTTTCCTTAAACACTCTATCCACCCTGTCACCTCCGTGCCTGTGTATGCATTGCCTCCTGGTGCTGGAAGCTGCCTCCTCCAGGTCTCCCATGGCCTGCCACTCTCTTCATTTAGCTTTCCCCTCAAAAGTCGTTTCTCCAGTGAAGCTGTCCCTTGACAAATCTAATACAGCCCTATTACCCCCTTCAGGGTCTTTATCTTAAGGTGTTTTTGTACTTCCTGCTATCTAAAATTACTTCACGTATCTGCTCACTTATTTCTACCTGAACTCCTCCACTAGAACGTAAGCTCTACGAGGGTAAGACTTTGGTCCATCCGTTTCACTACTACACTCCTAGTGCCTAAAACCTGTGTCTGGAACACAGAAAGGATTCAAAAATTAGTTGCTAAACTGAGAAATGAATGAAATGCTCTTTCCAGGAATGTAGAGGTTCCACAGGAAGGCAATAATTCTCTTGGTGGAAGGTAGCTCATTATCTAAGTTCATCTTATTTGAGTGGCAGCCAAGAGCAATTTACAAGTACAACTCATGTTAAGTAGTAAATTATCTGCTAAAAACACAAGGGAAGTACAAGATTAGAAAAGTATAGCATTAGGAAAGCAAACACATTAGGTTTTAAAAACTGTCAACACACGAACAAATTCTTTCTGTTTTGCCATTCGTTAATCATTAAAAAAGGTGTGACGTACCAACGAGTGGATTTTTTCTTACATCCAGAACGACCAGAGTTCTGTTGGTTTCGAGGGCCTTTAGTAAAGCCTTTGCTCCTTCATTGGTGAGGCCACATTGCTGCAGGTCAAGTGCTTTCGATGAAAGACAAAAGGTCACTTGCCAACTCTACACAGATTTAACATATAGACAACTCTCATGTATTCATGCATGTAAGATTTCTGTACAAGAAGTCATGGCAGGTTTTTAATCTTGGGTATTGAAAAAATAAAAAACAGAAAAGTATACACACACATACAATAAAAAATCCAATAAAAAATTCTTGGATGGGCCATGATTATCCTGCTCTTAGTACCAATAAATCACCCAACATATTTTACAATTACAGAGGTGAAGAATAACTCTAGATAGTCTATGAGTGAAAAACATCACAAAAGGAGTCTCGGCTCATAATCAGCAAGGATGCTAGTGGTGTGTAGACCTCACAGGCAAAAGCTGGGTGGCGCTCAGAACCTGCGCTGCATTCTTTTGATATGCTCTTGAGTTCTAAATCACTCTTAAAACTAGTTAAAAGGAAAAAGCAAAATGGCAGATATGCAATAATTGTTAGTTTTACAAGAAAAAAAGACAAAGAAAAGACATTTAAGAGGATGGAAATAATAACGAATCCAAAGAATGTATGAATAGGGAACATACGCTAAGAACTTATCATGAAAGAATGATAGTCAAGAACACTCTCTTTAAAAGGTCAAAGAACAGAACAAATGATCAATACTAGTTCTGAGGCTGAACAACGTTTAAACAAGGGATCATCACAAAAGCACAAGTATAAAAAACATTACATAAGAGGAAACCATCATATTAGCCCTTTTTTAAAAGTGTCGTGTAAACCATTACATTAAAGTAACTGGGGTCTTTTAAAACCCCATGACACATAGAAATAAGCCAGATATACGGAAACAATATGATGAGATCCTTATAAACTCTTACCACAGAATGGACAAAGGATATAATTAACCAACTAGCCAAATAAATAAAAATAGCCACTACATGTCACTAGTATGTAAACTGAATACAAATTAAAATAAAATGAGATTGTTCCATCAGATTAGGTCAAGATCATGTAACAAAAACCTTGAAAATGTGCATGCCATTTTGACCTAGCAACTCTCTAAGAATTTAACCAAAGGAAACGAGACGTAGGCAAGGATGTGTATCAGAGTACTGTTTTTAACAGTGAAAACCTGCAAACAGCTCATATATCTAGCAAGAATGAATAAGCTTAAGTGTACTATGGCACATTCATATAATGGCACAGTCACCAAAAATGATGTGGGAGATGTAAATGTACTGACTTCTTAAGATGCTCATACTATATTAAATGAAAAAAGTTTTAAAGTTTGGAGTAATCCCACTTCATAAAAAAGGGAGGGTCATTCACTTTTGTAGTGTTACAGTTTTTTAAAAGTGACACAAACCAGTGTTTGTGAGGGGAGAGGCCTCACATGCACTGTTAAGGTGGATTATAAATTGGCACAGGATTTCTGGATGGTAATTCGCTAACATGCAATAAAAGTCTTAAAAATATGTCATATTATAAGGTCCTTCCATTTTAGTAACTTAATCTATAGAACTAATGCAACGGTCACAGAGATGTGTTCACTATACATTGTTCCTGACAGAGAAAAGTACAAAGTGTCTAATTTCAAAGAATGATTAAACTATTGCATATCAATATAATGGATACCACATGATGCATCATTAAGTAAAAGAGCATGAAATAGTAATTGAACCATGAATCCACTTTTTTAGTCTCTGAAGTGTACAAACACATCTATAGAAAGATAAAACACTGAAAGTACACCAAAATGGGTATTAAGATTATGGGTAATTTTGTTTAGTTACTCTGTATTTTCTGTAAAGAATATATAAAACTCTTAGAGAAGCTTAAAAGCACAATAAAAGGTATTGGAAAAAATAAGGCTTAAAAAAAAAATTCCATGACAGTGGTATCAAGCCAAAAGCTAAGCATATTTAACATTTAAAAATTCAATATTTTCCATTTTAGAATTTACCTCTAAGCCATAAATCCTCACTGAGAGATTCTGCAAAAGCACTTGCTCCCAGGTCACCAATGAGCGTGTTGCAGTTCAAAGTGATGCGCCTCAAACCAGCCATACAGTCCAGATCAGGCCTCCTGTAACGAAGACTCTCAGCCCAGATTTCTTCATGCCTTCGCATGGTCTGATACTTCAAATATTTAACAGGATGAAATTAGGACATTTGGATAAGGTGGCAGGGTATGCGTTCTGAGGATGGCTTATCATGTCAGAGATTTACACGTACATACCAACCCGAGAGACTGAGCAGTAGATTCTAGCTCAAGAGTCTCAGCGACCCCGATTCTAATTTGCCAGTGATTAGATTCTAGCCACTGGGTGACCTGTGTTTGATTAGTTACACATACTTTGACAATGAATTACATTCTATAAATTTTATTTTCCTTATCTGCCAAGTCAGGGAACTGGTTCTAAATTCTGTTATTGTTGAGGCTCTAAGTTCTATCATTCTGTCCTCCAGTGGTTTCTAAACACTTGCTTGGGCATCCCGCAAGTAAACTTCTGTAACGTGTATCTTATTTACTGATAAATTATATACACGAAGTTATACATTCAGTTCTGCATATATACTTCACCTACATTATAAACTACACAGTTATTTTTTAAATGCTACGAAAATAAATATAGAGGTTCTAATATTTTCTTCCCCCAACCCAATGGATCTCACTACTTTAGAGTACGCACACCAACTTTAGAGACCTGCAGTATGCCAAGGCAGTTTGACCTGCCTCAGGAAATTGATGGTTTGATTTTTAACCACAGATAGAGTCATAAAGACATATTCAGTTCTCTATGTTCATAAGACAAACTTGGTAACAGGAAACACTGACTTTAAAAGAAATCTTATTCATGCTCGAGCAACAAAAGACTCAAAGTTCCTATGCCAGTCTAAATGGAAAATCATTGGTGCTCTTTTTCTGTTAACAATAACTTATAAAAGCAACGAGTGGAAATCCCAGCAAAACACTTCCATGCTTATTATGTGCCAGGCACTATTTTATACAAACTAGTTCATTTAATCCTCATAATAAAGCACAGAGGCTAAGTAATGTGTCCACGGTCATAAGCTATGAAATTGGTGAGCTGGAATTTGAAACTAGGTTATTTGGCTTCAGAATCCATGCTCTTGACTGTTTTCTATATCTGGGGTCAATGGACTTGCTCTGTACAGGCCCAAAAGTAAATTTTTCAGCTTTGTGGGCCATACCGTTTCTGTTGCAACTACTTAACTCCACTGGTGTAGGACAAAAACAGCCAGTCACTAAGCAAGCAAATGGGCGTGGCTACGTTTTAAAAAAACTGTAACACCAGGTGATGGGCTGTTTTCAAGAACTAAAAATACATGAAAGTATTATTTATAATGTAGTATACATTAGATCTCTTATTCCTAGGATTAAATGGACTACCTTTCCTAAATGGTAGAACCCTAAACTGAAAACTGGTCATATTCTTTCAACAAAACTAAAACTGCAATCACATGTATCAAAAGACAAAAAAGATCTGCCATCTTGTATCAAAATATTAATGTGCTTCAATCACAGAATATGTTTTCACGAAAGTTTAAACATAAAATCACCTTTAAGATCTTGGCCATGTGATCTGCTCCCTGCCATGTCAGATTACACCCCGTGAAGTTTACTGTCTTAAGAGTGATAGAGTTCTTTATACCTTGACAAATAACTAAAAGGAAAAAAAAAACCACACACACAATAAGATGAAGAGCCCATACAGTCTGGTCAGTCTTGACTTATTTGCTTTTCCTGAGTCTACTGGAGGTTTATAGCTGTAGTCTTTAAATCACTATCTACAATCTTCCCAGGCAACTGATGGATTGGTGCACTCTAAAATATGTCAGTAATAAACTGGTTATTCCAGTTTACAGCAACAGTTTAATTCTATTTAGATGCTAAAATTGAATACTCCGAACCTGGCAAACTTTATTCCCAACTAGGCAGTAAAGTACTATATACCTTTTGAGACATAAGAAAAAGAAAAACCTAAAATGCCTAAAACTCTTCCTATTTTCACTTCCAATGATATAACCCAAACTCAGTTACCAGTTAATTTAAATGTCAACTATAAACCCAGAGTTTTATTAGGTGCTATGCAATATACTATAGCAATAGAAGACAGAACATGTCAAACTCTTAGTTCCCTCAAATTAAAATGCAGCCTTCCTTACCACCCCAGACCGCTAGTGGACACAGTGAACACACTAATTCTTCAGGACCCCAATCAACAATCACTTTCTCTGTGATTACCTCCATGATATGCCCCCACTAACACCACTGAATTTGCCGGCCTTTTATATGCTCCCATAGCACTTTGCATAGATTTCCTATTTTAGTACATAACACAGTGCATTATGTAATTATGATTGCATATAGATGTTTTAACTCTTTAAGGATAATGATTTTTTTTGTCTTTACATTTTGCTATTTCCCTTCCCATAATTATTCCTTGATAAGAAAAAGATGAACAAAATAAAAAAAGAGAAAATACAATATAGTATATATTTGTGTGGCTTAACATAATCTTAGTGGAACTGGTTCGGAGAGTATCCAGCATGACACACTTTCAGTGTACAGGTGAGAAGAGACCAAGGTCTGAGCAGGCACAGGAGACAATCCAAGGAGAAAAGGTACAGACAGCAATTAACATGCATGCAGGGAGAGTGAGATCAGTCTGGTCCCAGGAGATGTAAACAAGACTGAAACTTACTTTCCAAACCTCCATCTCCAATTGGGCAATTTGCAAGAGACAGGTGCACCAGAGAGGTGGATTTATTCAATCCCTTTAATGGGGAGAAAAAGTTAAAATTTTTATGGGTTTAGTTTCCCCCAAAAGCAAATATCCAATGTTTGCAGGACACATTGGAGAAGACTTACCTTTGTCAAAATAGTTAAATCTCTCTCTCTCAGCACTAGTCCATTTAGCTCCAGGTTCTTTAGAGCACTTGATACACTTAAACAGCATTTGAGAGCTTTACATAACTGGAAGGTCACATCTTTGTTTCTTATCGCAGGAACACGACTTCTGCAAACTTTACTTTTGTCAGAACCTAAAGCAAAATTATTGTAAAATATGTATTATCACCATGAGAAAGCATCTGCTCTGTGCTAAGGCAGAGATGACCCATCCTTAAATTCTTCTTTACTTTTTTTTTTTTTTAAAGATTTTATTTATTTATTTGACAGAGAGAGCGAGAGAGCACAAGCAGGGGGAGCAGCAGAAGGAGAAGGGGAAGCAGGCTCCCTGCCAAGCAGGGAGCCCAATGCGGGGCTCGATCGCAGAACCCTGGGATCACAACCTGAGCCAAAGGCAGACACTTAACCATCTGAGCCACCCAGGCGCCCCTTAAAACCCTCTTTACAGAGGAACACATGTAAGCTCAAAACGTCAACCACATGAGATACAGAAATATAAACTATGTGCACAGAGGTTCCTATGAAAGCACAACGTTACATCTAAGTGATGGCTTCAAGATAACCCTGAAGTTGAATCTAGAAAGAGAATGACCCCATAGTCTGAGTGGGAGGCGCTTAACTGCAGAGACCTGTGCAAAGACATCCAAGCCTGACACCTGCTGGCCGCGGAAAATACTGCAGATGGGGCCGACTAAAGGCTAGGGTACGGGGGGAGGGGACAATACAGAGGTTGGCCAAAGCAAGCCTGGGATAAAAAGCCTATGGCTTTGACCCCAAAGCTGATGAGGACAGCGGCTACCACTGGCACAGTAAGGGTGCCTCTGCAGGTTAGAAAAAGGTACCTAAATCAGACAGATTAGAAAAAGCACCTCTTCCTCAGGGCCAATTAGCCCCTTGGGGCTTGGCAGAGCACAGCTCAGATTTCATGCTTCCATGCAGAACACAAACTGTGCAGCCAATACACAATAATCCTGTGCTGGCGAGCCATTACAAGCATTATTTTAAGCATGTATTTTCATTTTAGAAGATTACTGGAGGGGCGCCTGGCTGGCTCAGTCAGTTAAAGCATTGATTCTTGGTTTCGGCTCAGGTCAGGATCTCAGGGTCCTGGGATGGAGCCCCATGTTGGGCTCCATGCTCAGCGTGGAGTCTGCCTGTCCCTCTCCCTCTGCTACTACCCCTGTGCTCTCTCTCTCTCTCAAATAAATAATAATAATAAAAAAGACCACCGAAGCCCAGTAAGCAGATGAACTGAGGGAAACTGAGCTCAGAGGCAGCAACACCAGCTAGAAGCTGGTGAGGTGGAGCGCCTGGGTGGTGCAGCTAGTTAAGCGATGGACTCTTGATTTCGGCTCAGGTCCTGATCTCAGGGTCCTGAGATTGAGCCCTGTGTCGAGCTCAGTGCAGAGTCGCTTGAGATTCTCTTCCTCTGCCCCTCCCTCTGCTCATGCTCTATCTCTAAAATAAATAAAATCCAAAGAAAGAAAAAGGAAGGAAGGAAGGAAGGAAGGAAGGAAGGAAGGAAGGAAAGAGAAAGAAAGAAAGAAAGAAAAAGAAAGAAAGAAAGAAGAAAAGCTGGTGAGGATAAAGAAGCAAACCATTGAAATCTACAGCCTGGACCCACTGGATGCAAGAGAAAACAAAGGTTCAGTGAAGGAATTCTGAAGAGTGGTCTCTATGATACATTTTTCTTACATTCAATGTGAAATATTAGGCAAGATTAAGTACAGTGGCCTTGACTTTGAGGTCTCTCCCCACTGTAATTGCTTCTGATTTCTAAGTTATTACTTTGGATAAATCAAATCCCTTCAGAGGTATGGAACAGTTCCTACACCTGCATGAGATGTAGAGAATAATGTGACTTCTCTTCACCAGGGGACAAACTGGAATGTCCTTACAGAAGAGATAACAGATAACGTAAAACCTAGAACCTAGAAAAGGGCCAGGCACATGACAAGTGTTCAGGTTTTTTTTAAAAAAAATCAGTAGTCATTTCCTCTCCTGGATCTTCACATCCTCCTTGTGTGCTGGCTACTCTGTCTCAGCTTATAAACATACTCAAGTGGGTCCATTTCAAAAAACATCTTTCAGGCTTAGTATTTTCTAGATCTTCTTTGTGGGTTACCTCAGTTTCTCCCATACCTTCAAACATTCCCCCATAAAGCCCAGATCTGCACCTGCAGCCCCGAAATGTCTAGCAGACATGTCTGGATGCCCCACAGGGCCCTCTCAAAGCATTAAGAATGAAGTGAGATTCTCTCCCCAACCCCAATCCCCTCCTACTGTGCTCTGCGCCTCACAGAAAGGTGCTGCTAGAAATTGTCACCCAAGCTTACGCTCCCCCCTCTGCTAACTGGTCACCAGGCCCCATCCATTGTCTCTTTGATCTCTGAAATCCAGTCCTCCCTTCCTATACCTTAATTTGGGCTCTCGGATTACAATTCACCCTCCTCCCAATCAACTGCCTTCCATATTTAGGTCAGGGCAAGCTTCTAAATCAAAAGCCCATGTCATCATCCTTAAGTGTCTCCCACAACCTTCGGGATAAACATCCAACCATTTGATAGGACAAACAAAGCCCCTCCCTTTGTGGCCCCCACCAGGTTTCCAGTCTCAGCTCTCACTTCTTTAAACCCTAAATTCTAGTCCTGCACTTTAGTTTTGCCATATTTTCTTATAGTTCTCAAACTTTCGCACAAGCAGCTCCCTCCTGCCATCTGAGCAGCCTCCACACATCCTCAGAAAGGAGGCACCTCCTCCAAGAGGCCTTCCCCGAACATTCCCTTCAGTGTTCTCTGCTTTGCAGCACCAGAGATCACCTCTTCCAGAACACTGACTACTGTGCTTGGGTTTACTTGTTGCCTCCCCCAGTAGAAGAGGAGATCCTCTAGGCCAGGAGCCTTGTCTCCAGCGGTGTTCGGTGCTGGCTGAGCTCATTTGAGTGCCCGGAAACTTTATACAAACAACCTGCGTAATTTTTTTTTTTGTAAAAATTATTTATTTTTAAAAATTCCAGTGTAGTTAACATACAGTGTTATATTAGTTTCAGACGTACCATACAGTGATTCAACAGCTCTACACATTACTCAATGCTCACCACCGTTAAGTGTACTCTTAAACAACCTGCTTAATTCTAAGAACCCATGATAAAAGTAGTTTTAATGCCACTTTACAAGTGTGGGGATTGTAGTTCAAAAGTAACTTGCTCAGGCCACACAGTGTAAGTCCTGGAATTCAAACCCTAGGCTCCCTCCACATCTGTGCTCTATCCACTATAAGATGTCACTAAAAACAAAACAAAAACAATTTTTTTTTTTCTCCTAACAGAGCTTTGTCTTATTCAAAACGAAATGAAGCAAAAGGCTGGGATGTATCACTTTTCCTAATGGCTGTGTTCTGTCAGGCTAAATCATTCAGAAAACCAGGTAACATCTGTCGAATGCTTAATGATGTCCCCAACTGCGCCAGGTGCTTTACAAGCAGTAACTCGCTGCATCTTTGCAATCACCACATACAGCGCGTCCTGTTAGCCCATATCCCGGATGGGAACGCTGAGACCCACGGGCCTGCAGTGACTCGCCCCGGGCCACTGAGCTGGTGAGAGTCCTAGACCGCACGCCCGGTGTGCTGCACCCAAACCACAGCACCGGCCACCCGGGCTGGCGTCCGGCCTCCACCGGACAGCGTCTGAAATCCCGCTTCGCCGCACCGACACTAGGGCCCCTGGAAGCGGGAACTACAAACCTGTTTCGCCAAGCCACGGCTGGAAGAAGCTCTTGATAGAGACTAGGGGCAGATCTTTATTAATCTTGAGGGTGCTCAGGAGCGGCGCCCAGTCCACGATGCGCAGGCGGTCGGCATTGAAGTCCAGCACGCCCTCCCGCAGGCAAGCGCGCACCGAGGGCAGCGGCACCGAGTCCTGCAGCGCGCACAGGTACTCGTAGTGCGAGAAGAAGTCGGCCGCGCTGTCGCGGCGCAGCTTCACCGAGTCGATCATGGCCCGGGGGGGGGGGGGGCTCGGGGGACGCCGGCGGCGGAGACAATGCCCGCTGGCCTCCGGGAGTGCCGGGTCGCCCACGGCCAGGCGGCTGCGATCCCGCGGCCGCGGAGGATCGGCGGCTCGGCCCGAAGACGCAGGGTCTCCGGCGCCAGCTAGGCCAGCCCCTGGACGCCGCGCTCCCGCGCCGACCCCCGCCCTACGGCGCCGGCCGTTGGCTCCCGCCTCACCGTCCTCCGCGGCGCGGGACTTCGGTTCAAGCCGGAGGGCGGAGCCTTTGGGGGCGGTGCGCGGAGACGTCTGCACGCTCGCTGTGCGTCAGCACGCAAGCCCACGGGGCCTGAGGACGAGAGGCGGGACCTTCCAGGCGAGTGAGGTGCGGAAGGTAGGCGGCTTTCGGAATTGGGGTTTGCAGAAAGGCTTTACTGGTCGAATAACGGTGAGCGATAGATGTAGAAGCACATTTAAAAAGTGGTAAAAAATAATAATAAAAATAAAAAGTGGTCTAAACTTCTGACAAGTGCCGTGCTTGCACCGCCCGGGAGAGAGGACACTTAATAAGGGACTTAATAAGGGAACGACTGAGTGGATGTCCACTGCCGTCCATTAAATCTTTGCTGTCTGTGTTAATTTCTACAAATAACTCTTCATTTCTGTAGTTTCTGCTTACCCCACACGGTTGTTGGCATATTGTAAAGAGTTCCATGAATTCAGGACGTTATTGTGATTACTAGTTATCACTTCGTTTTGTATTGACAATGATGGTTAGCTCTCTCATAACTAGTACTTTATGTCTCCTAGGCTTTTTTTTTTTTTTGAGTAAAGCGATAGAAGTTTATTAAGTGAAGATACAGAAAAAGCTCTCAAGAGTGAGAGGGGTCCCAACAGGGTTGCCAGTGAGGGCCTTTAGGGTTGGTCTTTCTTTTTTTTTTTTTTAAATATTTTATTTATTTATTTGACAGAGAGGGAGACAGTGAGAGAGGGAACACAAGCAGGGGGAGTGGGAGAGAGAGAAGCAGGCTTCCCGCGGAGCAGGGAGTCCGATGTGGGGCTCGATCCCAGGACCCTGGGATCATGACCTGAGCTGAAGGCAGACGCTTAACGACTGAGCCACCCAGGCGCCCCTTAGGGTTGGTCTTTTATAAAAAGCTACCAGGGACTTAAATCCTTTTAACATTTCTATTGATAGCACCATTGAGCAAGGACTAGTCATAACACCTTCAATGACTTCCTTCCTTTTTAGGGTCCCGTTGGTTATTCCTTGGTGGTCGCAAGTGATTATCATAAAAAGACACCTACCCCGCACGCCCTAGGCATTATTTTTTAAAAAGATTTTTATTTATTTATTTGAGAGAGAGAGAGAGAGCGCGCGCACAAGTGGGGGCGGGGAGGCAGAGGGAGAGGGAGAAGCGGACTCCCCACTGAACAGGAAGCCCCAGGCCGGCTCGATTCCAGGACCGTGAGATCGTGACCTGAGCTGAAGTCAAACCTTAACCCACTGAGTCACCCAGACCCCCCTCCTAGGCATTATTTTAAGCACTGTTTAAGTATGAAAGAATTTAATTTTCCCAACAACTCCATAAGGAATATACAACTGTATATCCACTAAGTAGGTAGAACTCAGATAATTGGCCTCTGAACCTGTATTTGTATACAGTTTGTAGAACGGTGATAATCCTTTGGTCAGGCCTTAGGTGTTACGTTTACAGCATTCCTTTTCCACTGTAGAACCAAATTAAAATGGAGTCACTTATGTCAGGGATAGAATGAAGATGGTCAATTGCCACACATAAAGGAAACTTAATCTAAGTTACAGGAATGTACAGCTCTGCTTAGAAATCAGCAAAGGACACCAGCCAATCCCCAAATGCCAACTCTGATCACACCTTCTCTGGACTTCCTTGATCCTTTGACTCAGCTACCCTGATCCAAATAAGATAGACGACTAGGCAACCAGTCAGCTGGAAAAAACTGAATAACTGCTGCATTACCCCATAAAAATCCCTTAGCCTGCAAACGACTCAGAATTGATTGCTCCCAGAGCTTTGAGTTCCCTAGGTTGGAGGTCAAAAGCCTTGAAATAAGCTCATCCTTCTGTTTTGTTTTATTCAGTATGTGGAGTTTGGTTTTTGACACCATCCACTGGTTAAGTGGGATCGTTTTACCTCTTATTCACTGTACTTCACCCCTGATCCATCCTGCCATTATTCCCAGACTTCCAACCCAACTTACCTTCCCATGGAGCCTCAATGCAGATGCCTTCTGTGCATCTCTGACACTGATCTTCTCTGGACCTGGTTTCAGCACAACAAGTTTGTTGGATCCGTCACAGACCTGTCTCAATCTGGTCAACAACATAGGCTGTCTTATTTTAACTGCCCAGTCATTCCCATTTCTTTTTTCCATTCCTTTACTTACAGCTCTTCACAATGGCTCTTCCAGACTTCCTCTACTCTTTTCATGTCACCACTAGACACTGTGTCCCTGCTCTCTGATCTGAAGAGGATACCTCTTACTTCACCAGGAAAATAAATTTTCAGAGATAGACTTCTTCATCTTCTTTTCATGAACTCTGGCTGCCTTCCAATCCATGCCTCGTAATGCAGCCACCACCACTTCCTGTTCGAATCCTTCCATGACTTCGCATTTCTCTTAGGATAAAATAGCAATGTGTTGTTACATTCTAGAATGAGCTCCTTATCTTACTGTACACTGGCACTTTGAGTATCTGGTCTACAGGGCACTGCATCCCCTGGACATGATGGGGGCATGATCTCTGCAGCCTCATCTTGCACCCCTCTCCCTTTCATTTTTCAGGAGTCCAGCCCACAGTGGACTCCTTTCACACCTACATACTAGTGGTTCATTGTCCATGCTTACCCCTCTACATGAAATATCCCCTTCAGTCTGCACCTGGTTAATGCCTCCTCATCTTTATCAGGTCGTGTGTCACATTGCCAAGGAAACATTCCCTTATCTGTTCTATTCATCAAATCCCCCTACCCTAAGCTCTCATAACACCATGTACCTCTCATTCATAGCCTTCATCACATTTCACAGCCATTTTAAGATAGTTACTCACCATATGGTCCATGAGGAAGAGATCACGTCTGTTTTGCATCTCCAGTGACTAGCACAGTTACGACATGCTATATGTAACTATAACACTAGTTATAACACTTCTTAAATGAACAAATGAATGTACCTAATCAGTGATCAAGCCCTGGCAGTTTTTCCTTTATAGCGTCTCTCATACTTCTTTCTTCTATTTGCGTTGCCATTACTCCACCATTTATTATTTTACATGTGGATTATGATGATTGCTTCAGAGAATACTATGTCTTCCTACATTCAGGCTCTCCTTACATCATTTATTACGCCTCCCAGGGTTCATGGATCATGCTATTGCCCTGCCCAAACCTTCCATGACACCCGTTGCCAACACAATAAAGCCAAACGTTTAAGAATGACATTTAGAACTTTCCACAATTTGGCTTTAATTTCACTTTTCAGACTTGTTTTTAACCTATGGGTCTAATCATCTCTACATCTTTGCTCCTTTCCAGCTCTACGTATTATGTCAAAAACTCTTCTAGTCACTGCCCTTATGTCTCCTTCTCTGGGAAAGCTTCACTGAGAATCCAAGCAAGGTATGGATCCTTTCTCTCCTCTAAACTTGTGAACAGTTTATTTAATAGGACACACCTGGAACTGCCATAAGGCATCTGCATCTTCTCTTCCCTGCTGGTATCTAAGCTCTCTGAGAGTGGGGATACATCTCTGTGTTCTGTGTAGTTCTCAGCATTGCTGTTATACACATAGTCAACCTGGTCAGTGAATATTTGGTGAATGAATGAATGAATGAATGAATGAAATGAGTTCTCTGGCTCTTTCTCTCTTTTTCTACTTTTCAAGGTTCTGTAGTTAGTTACATTTGGACAATAGGCTGCTTCATATCAACGTAATAACCAAGCTCACAGAGTGTTGCAAATAGCTGCTAAGAGCATCCCTCCGCCACTTTAGAACAGCTTGTTCCGTCTCAGATGAAGAGCAGGATTCCATCCTTATTAAGTGCCTTTGTTCACTTGGCCTTTAGAGACACTGGGGGCATCAGTGCTTTACATTCAGTAAAATGCCTATTTTGATTATAATTTTCCCTTGTGAATAACAGCTATCCAAAGATGTTCCTGTACAATTTTTCATCCTTTTGTAGTCATAAAATGTATTATAACTACATACAAGCATAAAATAAATAGAAAGAACTCTGTTTATATTTGATGAAAGTTTAGGGAGAGGTCTTTATGGCACATTACCAAACTTGTTTGGGGAAATTTTAACCATGTGAAATGTGTTGGAGAGGCACCAAGAGTTCAAGAATTCTCACAATTTCTGAGGACACAGTTGCCTCACGTATAGGCACAGTGGCAGCCATCTGTGTAACAATAGTTTGGAAGGTACTGTGTTAGTCCACTCATGCTGTAATAATGTGGAACACATCATCCTAAAACTTGGTGACATCAGCAAGATGTTGGGTTTTTTTTGATGTAGGGGTTAGCTGTGGTGACTCTGTTTTAGACCTCCAGATGGCTGGTTTTGCTCCATGGTTGGATCCATTTGAGGTCTGTCCCACACATCTGACCCCAGGGCCCAGTGGAGGGGTAGCTGCCTCCAGGGCACACTCTTCTCGCTGTGGCCACTGAAACACGAGAGGTGAGCCCACTTAAGCCCATTTAAGACCTCTGCTGGCATCATATCTGCTCACACTCCATTGACCAAAACGTGTCCCAGATCGAGTTGTATTTAGAATATGTGCATACATTTAAAGTTGGGTGATCTCACAGAATATTGCTCTTGGATAATGTGACCTTGGCACTTTGATTGACATTTGTGTACTTGATAAGCATCACAGAAACTTTTCACCTTTGAGAACTTTATGAATTTGTGGAACAATTTCTGTGGGAACAGAGGAAGGTATACTTTAGAACTCAACTATTGTTATTGCATTGCTGGGAGAAGAATTGATGATGATAAGGTCAATACAAATGAAAGATTTGAGATTCACATCTTCCTTACTAACATCAACAGTCTATGGAACATTCCTGGGGAACTGTGATGGTAGCTTTATATGCTTTCTATCACATTACAGTTTGCCAAAGCGACTTAAGTAAAACATACATAATATATACATCTTGTTTTAGTTTTCCCCACCACTCCACCATGTATCATCAGTGTATCACCTAACAGATAACAGAAACAGAAACTGAAGGAATTCATTGCTAGCACACCTGCTTCACAAGAATTACTAATGGAGGTTCTTCAGATGGTATCAGACAAATCCGTAACGACAAAACAAGACAAAGAATTCCGATTAAAATAATGGTGTAGGTAATTCTAAAAAAACAAAATAAATTCACATTTCTCCTTTCTTAACTGATTTAAAAGTGCATAAATGTTATATTATTGTGCACATAACAGATATGTAGTATATTTGACAATACGGGCAAAAGAGGCAGTGAGAACAAAGCTGTGTTAGAATAAGAATGACACTAGAGCATAACCTGAATCCCTAGGAAGAAATGAAGAGAACCAGAAATGGTAAATAAACAGATTAACCTAACAAACCCTATTAATATTTATTTGCTCTTATTTCTTCTCTCAGTTCCCTTAAAAGAGGTAAGATTATTTACAGTCATACTTATGACAATGTGTTGTTGAGTATGGGATGTATATAAATGTAACAAAAGCAAAAAAGGATGAGGGAAGAGAGGTAGATAAAAGAAAAGTTTCTATATCTGACTGGAATGAAGTTAGTTTAAATTGAAGTAGATTCTGATAAGATGTAGATTGTAAGCTTTAGGACAGCCATTAACTAAAAAAAATTGATAATAATAAATGGAATGAAATGTTACACTAGAAACTATCCATTTAATATATAAGGAGACAATGGAAGAAGAATAGAGGAACAACAACAACAAAAACCCCCCAAAACATGAGACATGTAGAAAACAAAAGGTAAAATGACATAGACCTTACCATATCAATAATAAAATTAGATGTGAATGAATGAAACAATCCAGTCAAAAGGCAGGATTATCAAACTGGATAAAAAATAAAAAACATGTTATCTACAGGAGATACTCCTTAGATTTGAAGATATAAATACATTCAAAATAAAAGATGAAAAAATGTACATCATGCAAATAGCAGCCATAAGAATGCTGTAGTGGCTGGGGCGCCTATGTGGCTCAGTCGGTTGGGCGTCTGCCTTCGCCTCAGGTCATGATCCTAGGGTCCTGGGATCAAGCCCCACATCGGGCTCTCTGCTCAGCGGGAGGCCTGCTTCTCCCTCTCCCACTCCCCCTGCTTGTGTTCCCTCTCTCGCTGTGTCTCTGTCAAACAAATAAATAAAATCTTAAAAAAAAAAAAAAAAGAATGCTGTAGTGGCTATACAAATACTAGACAAAATAGACCTTAAAACAATAGTTGCTGGATATAAAGAGGGAGATTTTATGGTGAGAAAAGGGTCAATCCATCAGGAAGACATAAAAATCATTAACATGTGCAACTAATAAGAGAACACCAAAATGCGAGAAGAAGATAGCAAACAAAATACATGAAGAATTAAAGGGAGAAATAGAGAATTCAACAATATTAGTTGAAGACTTCAATACCCCAGTGTCAATAATGGATAGATCAAGATCAAGTAGGCAGAAGATTGATCAGTAGATAGAAGACTTGAGCCATGCTATAAATTAACTAGACCTAACAAAGATCTGTAAAACACTCAACCCAACAAGACTTAAATTCACCTTCTTCTCAAGTACATATGAAACACTCTCCATGGTAGGTCATGTTCTAGGCCATAAGACAAGAGACTGAAACCCACACACTCTGCAGATGGGAATGTAAAATAGTGCTGTCATTTTACAAAACGGTCTGACAGTTTCTCAAAATTTGAACATAAGAGTTATTCGTGATCCCGCACTTTCCACTACCAGATATATACTCAACAGAAGTAAAAACTTAGGTCCACACAAAAACTTTTAAGTGATGTTCATAGAAGCATATTAATAATATCAAAAGGTGGAAATAACCCAAATGTCAATCTATTGATCAATGAATAAACAAAATGTGGAATATTCATACAACGAAATATTTTTCAGCTATAAAAAGGAATGAATTATTGATACATGTTACAACATGGCTGAACCATGAAAGCATTATGCAAAGTGAAAGAAATCACTCACAAAAGACCACATATTATATAACTCCATTTATTATGAAATGCCCAGAATAGGCAAATCTGTAGAGACAGAAAGTAGATGGGTGGGTTGCCTAGGGTTGAGAGGATTGAGGAGAATGGCAAAAGACTACTGATGTGTCATTGCTTCTCCCTCTGCCTGCCTCTGTCTCTCTCTCTCTGATAAATAAA